>NW_012122932.1:7149575-7282339 GCF_000951035.1 Colobus angolensis palliatus
ATATGTAACAAACCTGCATGTTATGCACATGTACCCTAGAACTTAAAGTATAATAAAAATAAATAAATAAATAAATAAATAAAGATTAAAGAGCTAAGAAAAGAACTATAAGAGCATATAGTCATAGTTGTTCCTCTGTTTGCCATACTTTCTCCCTGGAAAAAAAAAAAAAAAAAAAAGAATTTTCAGCCCAGAATTTAATATCCAGCCAAACTAAGCTTCACAAGCGAAGGAGAAATAAAATCCTTTCCAGACAAGCAAATGCTGAGGGATTTTGTCACCACCAGGCCTGCTTTACAAGCACTCCTGAAGGAAGCACTAAATATGGAGAGGAAAAACTGATACCAGTCACTGTAAAAAACATAACAAAATATAAAGACCAATGATGCTATGAAGAATCTGCATCAACTAATATGCAAAATAACCAGGTAGCATCATTATGACAGGATCAAATTCACACATAACAATATTAACCTTAAATGTAAATGAGCTAAATGCCCCAATTAAATGATGCAGACTGGTAAACTGGATAGAGTCAAGACCTACTGGTCTGCTGTATTCAGAAATCCATCTCATGTGCAAAGACACACACAGGCTCAAAATAAAGGGATGAAGAAATATTTACCAAGCAAATAGAAGGAAAAAAAAAAAAAAAGGAAGCAGGGGCTGCATTCCTAGTCTGTGATAAAACAGACTTTAAACCAACAAAGATCAAAAAAGGCAAAGGCATTATATAATGGTAAAGGCATCAATGCAACAAGAGCTAACTATCTTAAATATATATGCACCCAATTCAGCACCCAGATTCATAAAACAAGTTCTTAGACACCTACAAAGAGACTTAGACTCCCACACAATAATAGTGGGAGACTTTAACACCCCACTGTCAATATTAGATCAACAAGACAGAAAATTAACAAGGACATTCAGGACTTGAATTCGGCTCTGGACCAAATAGACCTAATAGACATCTACAGAACTCTCCACCCCAAATCAACAGAATATACATTCTTCTCAGTGCCACATAGTACTTATTCTAAAATTAACCACATAAATGGAAGTAAAACATTCCTCAGCAAATGCAACAAAATGGAAGTTATAAAGTCTATCATGGAGAGATGAAATGGAAATCATGAAGTCTCTCAGACCACAGTACAATCAAATTAGAACCCAGGATTAAGAAAACTGATTCAAAACTGCACAACTACATAGATATTGAACAACCTGCTCCTGAATGACTACTGGGTAAATAACAAAATTAAGGGAGAAATCAAGCACTTCTTTGTAACCAATGAGAACAAAGAAACATTGTACCAGAATTACTGGGACACAGCTAAAGCAGTGTTAAGAGGGAAATTTATAGCACTAAATTCACATATCAGAAAGCTAGAAAGATCTGAAATCAACACTGTAACATCACAACTAAAAGAACTAGAGAAGCAAGAGCAGATAAATTCAAAAGCTAGCAGAAGACAAGAAATAACTAAGCTCAGAGCAGAACTGAAAGAGAGACACAAAAAAAACCTTCAAAAAAATCAATAAATCCAGGAGCTCGTTTTTTGAAAAGATTAACAAAATAGATAGACTGCTAGCTAGACTAATAAAGAAGAAAAGAGAGAAGAATTAAATAGACACAATAAAAAATGATAATGGCGATATCACCACTGATCCCACAGAAATACAAACTACCATCAGAGAATACTATAAACACCTCCATTAAATAAACTAAAAAAATCTAGAAGAAATGGATAAATTCCTGAACACATACACCCTCCCAAGACTAAATCTGGAAGAAGTCAAATCCCTGAATAGAACAATAACAAGTTCTGAAATTGAGGCAGTAATTAATAGCCTACCAACCAGAAAAGTCCAGGACCAGATGGATTCACAGCCTAATTCTACCAGAGGTACAAAGAGCAGCTAGAACCATTTCTTCTGAAACTATTCCAAACAATAGAAAAAGAGGGACTCCTCCCTAACTCATTATGAGGCCAGCATTATCTTGATACCAAAACCCGGCAGAAACACACAAAAAAAGAGAATTTCAGTCCAATATCCCTGATGAATATTGATGTGAAAATTCTCAGTAAAATACTGGTAAACTGAATCCAACAGCACATCAAAAAACTTATCCACCATGATCAAGTCTGCTTCATCCCTGTAATGCAAGGCTGGTTCAACATACACAAATCAATAGATGTAATCCATCACATAAACAGAACCAACGACAAAATCTACATGATTATCTCAATAGATGCAGAAAAGTCATTTGATAAAATTCAACAACCTTTCATGCTAAAAACTCTCAATAAACTAGGCATTGATGGAACATACCTCAAATTAATAAGACCTATTTATGACAAACCCATAGCCAATATCATACTGAATGGGCAAAAGATGGAAGCATTCCCTTTGAAATCTGGCACAACACAAGGATGCCATCTCTCACCACTCCTATTCAACACAGTATTGGAAGTTCTGGCCAGGGCAATCAGGCAAGAGAAAGAAAGAAAGGGTATTCAAATAGGAAAAGAGGAAGCAAAATTGTCTCTGTTTGCAAATGACATGATTGTATATTTAGAAAACCCTATTGTCTCAGCCCAAAAACTCCTTAGGCTAATAAGTAACATCAGCAAAGTCTCAGGATGCAAAAATCAATGGGCAAAAATCACAAACATTCCTATACACCAATAATAGACAAGCAGAGAGCCAAATCATAAGCAAACTCACATTCACAACTGCTGCAAAGAGAATAAAATCCCTAGGAATACAACTTACAAGGGATGTGAAGGCCCTCTTCAAGGAGAACTACAAACCAGTGCTCAAATAAATAAGAGAGGACACAAACAAATGGAAAAACATTATATGCTCATGGACAGGAAGAATCAATATCATGAAAATGGCCATACTGCCCAAAGTAATTTGTAGATTCAATGCTATTCCCATTAGGCTACCATTGATTTTCTTCACAGAATTAGAAAAAACTACCTTAAATTTCATATGGAACCAAAAAAGAGCCCATATAGCTAAGACAATCCTGAGTAAAAAGGACAAAGCTGGAGGCATCATGCTACCCGACTTCTAACTATATTACAAGGATACAGTAACCAAAACAGCATGGTACCAGTACCAAAACAGATATATAGACAAATAGGATAGAATAGAGAACTCAGAAATAATATCACACATCTACAACCATCTGATCTTTAGCAAACCTGACAAAGCTAGCAATGGGGAAAAGATTCTCTATTTAATAAATGGTGCTGGGAAAACTGGGCAACCATATGCTGAAAACAGAAACTGGACCCCTTCATTACACCTCATACAAAAATTAAGATGGATTAAAGACTTCAATGTAAAACCCAAAACCATAAAAACCCAATAAGAAAACCTAGGCAATGCCATTTAGGACATATGCATGGCAAAAACTTCATGACTAAAACACCAAAGCTAATTGCAACAAAAGCCAACATTGACAACTATAATCTAATTAAACTAAAGAGCTTCTGCATAGCAAAAGAAACTATCATCAGAGTGAACAGTCTTACAAAATGGGAGAAAATTTTTGCAATCTACCCATCTGACAAAGGTCTAATATCCAGACTCTACAAGGAACTTAAACAAATTTACAAGAAAAAACAAAACAAAACAAACAAACAAAAAAAACACCTCATCACAAAGTGGGTGAAGGATATCAGCAGACACTTCTAAAAAGAAAACATTTATATGGCCAAAAAACATATGAGAAAAGGCTCATCATCACTGGTCATTAAAGAAAGCAAAGAAAACAAGTCAAAACCAAAATAAGATACCACCTCATGCCAGTTAGAATGGCGATTATTAAAAAGTCAGGAAACAACAGATGCTCGAGAGGATATGAAGAAATAAGAATGCTTTTGCACTGTTGGTGGGATTGTAAATTAGTTCAACCATTGTGGAAGACAGTGTGGCAATTCCTCAAGGATCTAGAACCAGAAATACCACTTGACCCAGCAATCCCGTTACTGGCTATATACCCGAAGGAATATAAATCATTCTAGCATAAGGAATGCACACGTATATTTATCACAAAACTATTTACAATAGCAAAGACTTGGAACCAACCCAAATGCCCATCAATGATAGACTGGATAAAGAAAATGTGGCACATATACACCATGGAATACTATGCAGCCATAAAAAAGATTGAGTTCATGTCCTTTGCAGGGATATGGATAAAGCTGGAAGGCATCATTCTCAGCAAACTAACACAGGATCAGAAAACTAAACACCACATGTTCTTACTCATAAGTGAGAGTTGAACAGTGAGAACATATGGACACATGGTGGGGAGAATCATACACTGGGTTCTGTTAAGGGGTGAGGGGCAAGGGGAGGGAGAGCATTAGGACAAATAGCTAATGCGTGTGGGGCTTAAAACCTACATGATGAGTTGATAGGTGCAGCAAACCAGCATAGCACATGTGTGCCTATGGAACAAACCTGCACGTTATACACATGTATCCCAGCACTTGAAGTAAAAAAAAAAAAAAATCCCCTCATTAATGTGGACAGCATTATCAAATTCATTAGACCAAAAGGTGGCAGGAAGGCAAATTATTTCTCTCTTCTTGAGCCAAAACATCTGTCTTCTCCTGCCTTTCCCTTCAGAGCTCCCAGTTCTCAAGCCTTCAGACTCTAGGCCGTACACCATTGGCTCTGAGTTCTCAGGCCTTTGACCTAAGGACTTAGAGTTACATTATTTCTTTTGGTTCTTGGGACTTCGGACTGGGACTAAATTACACCACTACCTTTTTGGATTCTGCCAGCTTGCAGATGGCATATTGTGGGACTTGGCCTCCATAGCTGTAAGTCAATTCCCATAATAAATCTCTGATATCTATCTGTATAATTGCTTCTGTTTTTCTAGAGAACCCTAATACAGACCTAAACATTTTTCCTAAGATGACATGTAAGTGGTCAATAAGCATATGAAAAGGTACTTATCATGAGTAATCAGGGAAATGAAAATTAAAATGAGATATCATCTCACACCTGCTAGGTGGCTGCTATAAAAACAACAATAGATAACAAGTGTTGGCAAGGATATAGAGAAATGGAAATTCTTATACACCAATATGATTTAGTAGGAATATTAATTGGTACAGCTAGTATGGGAAACATCATGGAGTTCCTCAAAAATTAAAAATAGAACTACGCTATGATCCAGTAACACCACTTCTAGGTATACAGCTGTTCTTTGACTTACAATGAGGTTGTGTCCTAATAAACTCATTGTGTGTAAGTTGAGAATGTTGTAAGTCAAAAATGCATTTCATACACCTACCAAACATTGTAGCTTATTCTACCCTACCTTAAACATGCTCAGAACACTTACATTAGCTTACATTTGAACAAAATCATCTAACACAAAGACTATTGTATTATAAATGTTGACTATCCTCATGTAATTTATTGGAGATTGTATTAAAAGTGAAAAAGAGAATCGCTATATGGGTACTGGTAGTATAGTTTCTGTTACATGCATTTTGATTTCACACCATTGTAAAGTCAAAAAATGGTAAGCCAAATTATTCTAAGTTAGGAATTGTCTGTATATCCAAAAGAAATGAAATCAGTATCTTGAAGAGATACTAAATCCATATTCATTACAGTCTTCATAATAGCAAAGATATGGGAACAACTTGTACATCCATCAGTGCATAAATGGAGAAAGAAAATGTGAGACACACTGGAATGTTATTCAACCATAACAAAGAAAAGAAATTGTCATTTGCATCAATATGGATGAAACTGAAGTCATTATTAAGTGACATAAGCCAGAAACAGAAAGACAAAATACTGTGATCTCATTTATATGTGGAATCTGAAAAACATTGATCACACAGAAACAGAGTGGTAGCTGCCAGGAACTGGTGGGTGGGGAGAATGAGAAGACATTGGTCAAAGGATATAAAATTTCAGTTATAACTGATTAAGTTCTGGAATCTAATGTAAAAATGTTGAATATAGTTAAAAATAGTATACTGTGAAATTTGCTAAAAAAGCATATCTTAATTGTTCTCAGCACACACAGAAAAGGTAATGATGTGAGGTGATGGGTTAATTTACTCAACTGTAATTATTTCACATTGTATGTTTATATCAAACTGCCACAGTATACAACTTTTGTTAATTATACCTTAAGAAGGAAAAATAGAAATATAACTAGTTTTTGTATGTTGATGTTGCATCCTACATATTTGCTAAATCATTTATGAGCACCAACCAACAGTTTTTTATGGATTCTTCAGTTTTTTTATGTATGAGATTATGCCATCTGCAAATAGTGATATTTTTACTTCTTCCTTTCCAATATGAATGACTTCATTTCTTTTTCTTGTTATTTCCCTGGCTGCATTTCCAGTACAATGTCAAATGGAAGTTGTGACACTAGACATTCATGTCTTGTTCCTCTTGTTAGCAGGAAAAGTTTTCAGTCTTTCACTATTAAGTCTGATGTTAGCTACACTTTTTTCATAGATACTCATTGTGAGGTTGAGAAAATTCCCTTTATATTCCAACTTTGTTGAGTATTTTCATTATGAAAGGATGTTGAGTTTTGTCAAATGATCCTTCTGCATTTATTGAGATGATCATGTAAACTTATTTTACTATTATAGCATATTTACTGATTTTCATGTGTAATCAACCATTTGTTCACGGTGCATTGTCTTTTTGAATGCTGAGCTTTCCTTTTCTAATACACATAAATGAGTTCAAGTCTGCATTTTTTCTGTTAAGAGAGTTTTAACTGCATGCCAAAAGATTTGAAAAGTATTATCAATTATTTAAAAATATTTTCTAATTTATATTTTTATGTTTCTTAGGAATTGGGGATTATTTAAAAGTGTTCTGCCTAATTTTTAAACATTTGAGGATTTTCATAGCCATGATTTCTAGTTTTTTTGTGTTACCAACTAACCTCTTATCCAATTCTATCCTTAGGAAAATAAAAAATAATGCTGTGTATAATCTCCAATTTGAAATTTGTTGAGAATTGGTTAAATGACCTAGCAATTGATCAATATTGGTAATTATTCTATGTGAATTTACAACTGTATTTTGCAGTTATTGATTGCATATGTCTGTTTGAGATCAATTTTATTGTTATAAAAATATTTAATACTGCTTTTTTGTTTTACCAGTTACTGAGAGATATTAAAAATCTTTTACAATAATTATTGATCTGACTAATTCTCATTTTCTGTATGTGAGGTTCTTTTACTTGTTTTGCAGGTTGAAACTATGTTTATATGTATATATGTGTAGATTAAGTATTTTATCACAGCAAAATGTTCAACATAATCTCTAGTACTTTTTCTTTAAAATTCTACACTGATTTTAGTATACTAGTTCTCATTTGGTTAGGATTTCCATAATACATTTTCTTTTAGAGTTCTAATATACCTTTGTCATGTAACTTTCTCTTCTTGCCAGTTAAAATTAGTCTGTTTTAAAGTTATTTGATGTCTTCTATTTCCTTTCATTAAATTGCTTGTTAAACATTTAAAAGTATTTTTCATGGTGTCTCTAGATATGCTGGAATGGATTATTGACTTATTAGCATTGGTAATAAATAAGTGCTTTTTCCAAGTCCTGTAAAGTAAAGGTGTCTTATAATATTCTAGCACATTTATCTCTTCATGCCTTTTGTGCTGTTGCTATATTAAATTGTATATATATCGAAAATTTTGAAATATATTATCTTTGGTTTTAACTACTCAATATTTGTTTCGCTTTGTCTATATATTTACTCCTATGTTATTCAATCTTACTTGCAGTTCCACATTTCCGAGTTTATTTTTCCCTTCTTCTCAGAATTCCAGACATTTCACATTTACTATTCAAAAGCTTAAGAATGATAGTGTCTTTTTCCAGAGATGATTTAGTTCTCTTATTGGCAAGCAGTTGAAGTAGGTGCAGAGGATTTGAACCAGGAATTGTAATTTTTCGTGCTTTAGTTTTAGTCTTTGTAAGTCCTAGTTTATTTTGGTTTGCCTACTTTCTCTGGCTTAGTTCTTCAAGATTCTCGACTGAAAGCCCTACATGTAGGACCCTCTTCTCTGGGAGACCTAAACTCCAGTTGGTGGCTGACAGTTCTACCTGTCTTCCCAGAATCTCCCTTCTTCTTGGCTTATGAAAACTTTCGCTCTTTGCTGTTTAGCGTGAGGCAAATTCATTGAGGTAAAAAGTCATGTGCAATATCAGACAAACTTTGTAGTTCTACTTTCTTTGATAGCATGACCTCTCAGGTTCTAGCTAACATGGTTGCTCTTCAGTGCTTTCAAATGCCGATTTCTTTTTGTTTTATTAAATTTCTCTAATTTTCTCAGCAGGAAGCCTAGGCTATTAAGCTACTCCATTATAACCAGAAGTGTAATTTTTTTCATTACTTCTTACAGTATTCTAAAACACATTTATTGTTACTCTCATTTGACAGATGAGGAAATTGGTTTTAAAAAAGTGATGTTATTTACCCAAGGTCACAAAGGTGAGTGGTCAAGCTGTGCTTATTTTTTGATTCCAAAACTTGTGCTGTTAACAAAGCAATATTATAAGGTATAAAGATGTTCTAAGGCCAGGCATGGTGGCTCACGCCTGTAATCCCAGCACTTTGGGAGGCCGAGATGGGCAAATCACGAGGGCAAGAGATAGGGACCAGCTTGACCAACATGGTGAAACCCTGTGTCTACTAAAAATTCAAAAATTAGCTGGGTGTCATGTGCCTGTAGTCCCAGCTACTTGGGAGTCTGAGGCAAGAGAGTTGCTTGAACCTGGGAGGTGGAGGTTGCAGTGAGCCGAGATCATGCCATTGCACTCTAGCCTGGGCGACAGAGCAAGACTATGTCTAAAAACAAAAACTTCTGAAGCATAGTGAGAATGTGATATGAAAGAAAATGGTGGAGAAACACAACATACCTGAACCAGTCTATAATCAGAACTCTGGTTTCAACTTGACTTGGTGGCAGTATCAGTAGGGAAGGAAAGTATCTAAGTAGCCATAATAAAATATATCTGAATCAGATTATAATAATTTAGGCAATACTTATAAGACTTCTTCATTCAGATGCAATATGCATTTCTTTAACAGCAAGGTTATTTACTCTATTTGTCAGTATCACCACTAATGAGGCCAAACACAATACTGTGTGAACTAGAGATAACTGCTAAATGGCAAAAAAGCTAGTTAAACTCCAAGGGTATCCTTGCTCCTATTCTAGTCTGTACTCTAAAGACTATATTTTGTATACCAGATATTAATGTTTCTACTTACGCATGCTATGTTGAAATATAATGTCCCAGTACCAGGTCTAAAAAAACTCCTAATATGTTTTCTTATGGAAAACCCAAGCAAATTTCCTGGACTTTAAACTCTATGACAGCAGTAGGTCAGAATCATCTTACTTTACCTACCTACAGTAACATCAACTGATTGACAGTGTTTGAATGTAGTTGACCCTTGAACAACATGGTTTGGACCACGTGGGTCATTTATATGCAGATTTCTTTTCTACCTTTGCTATCCCTGAGACAGTAAGACAACCCCCTCTTCTTTTTTCTCCTCAACCTATTCAATGTGAAGACAACTCTTACTTAGAGAGAGAGAAAAAAAGTTACTCCCTTAAATACAGGGGGAGTGACAGCCTATGTGTTAACACATCACAACTCTTCAAAGACTAAAGACTTGATCCATCTTCCTCCAAATATCTCCTACCTGCCAAATTTAAACTAATAAATAATCCTCTAACGAGGCAAAAGTCCCCCTCTTAAAAAGTTGCCAAAGCTTCTGAGAAAGTTAACATCTCACTAATTAAATACATTTTGCCAAAATGAGGTTCATCAGCTGACATATACATTTAGTATATATTTGTTTAGTACTTGCTCTTTGAAGAGAATGTAGAGTTTATAAATTGACTACATCTTTTTTGCCTTCTTGAAACTTACAGCTCATGATTAGCTACAATAAAAATAGAGCATATATGCAGTAGAGCATAATGAAGAGAGTTTTAGCTTTCACAACAAAACAGCTTTGAACAAAATTCTAGTTTCACTCCTTAGTAGCAGTTTGACTTTAGATAACTCAATTAACATTTCTATACTTAAATTTCTTCCTTTGCTAATTAAGGATTATTATGTCACATGGGTTGTTCCGAGATTTTATTGAAATAAAATATTTAAAGTACTTATCACTTTACCTGACAGGGAGCAGGCACCATATAAATAATTCATTTAAAATTATTATTAGAATTAAAACTAAAATAATTAAATTCGCTATGTTTTATAAAGCAGAAAATAATTTCAGTGCTATTGGTAATGAGACAGTTGGTAATGTAAATTCCCATCAATAAGAGAGTGCATTAAATTAAAAATTTAGATACAATAAAACAGACACAGTTCAAAGCAGAGCAACCAACTGAAAATATATTTGCAACATGTCTAAGAAATTTAGGATTCATATTTAGAACACATCAGTAAATCCTACAAATCAATGAAAAAAGGTAAATAATCCAACAGAAAAAAGTAGGCAAAGGCTGTGAACAAGGAAATCACCAAAGATTAATGCAAATATACACATGAAACAATTGTCAACATCACTGGGAAATAAAGTACTGCAGTTGCGTATTTCACTCAACAAATTGACAACAGTGAAATACTTTGATGATATCAGTTATTCATGATGGCTAATGATGGTACTCTCCCTTTGGAGAGCAAGTGGCACATTAAACTTTTTTTATATTAAAAAATTTGTTTTAGCATACATTATGCAAAGCAATTTAAGAATGTGTAAGTATTACTGTTACAAAAGCATCCATGCTTGCATAAAAATAGAAAAATAACACATTATATAAAATCCCAATTAGTTAGTTAAGCAAGATTATTTCATTTTACTTAGCAAGCCTAGACTGAAAAATCACAATTTGCAATATATTCTAGCTTCAAAAAAGGAGCAAAGAAACAAGTAACAGTGGGATAATATGGTAAAAAGTAAATACAACGTTGAACAGGAAATAGGGAATTTGATACAATAACATTTGGCAAAATGAAAGGGAAGGATGGAGGGGAGCAATGGCTTTTGGTTTTATCATATGCCAGTGATTTTCTATGTGATCTTGGTATAACTACTTTTCAAATTTCTTTCAGTCTATGTTTCTGGAGTGTCTCCTGCTGACTGGTAAAGCACCTTGGTTGTAGAAGTTTATGGGGATTTTTTACAACATGAAATAGACTGACATTTATTTTCAATCTGTCCTTTATGTTATGAATAACCCTATGTGGATTATTTGATGATTCAGCCTTGCAACATTGCCCAATTATATGCAAACTAATGAATTATTCTTCAGTTATTACAATGGCATGTGTTTTTTTTTATTATGGAAACGATCAAATGATTACCATATTGAATCCCTATGTATCCATTACCCAATTTTAACAATTAGCAACTCATAGCAATCCACACTCACCATCAAATGAGGTTATTTCAAAGCAATTTGCAGACAAAATATAATTTTATAAATATTTGAGAATGTATCTAGAAAAAATCAGACTGTATTTTTACGATCATAGTAAATCTTTGTTATGCCTAAAAAATAACCACAAGCACTTAATATCATCATATAGAGTTTCCAAATTTTCTCACTTGTATTATAAATTTTACTTTAACATTTATTTTTGATTTTGGGCCTAAATAACTTCTATATAATGTGATAGGTTGATATAAATTCTGAGTCTCTTTAAACTATAATGTCCCCCCTCCTTTTGTTTCCTTGTAATTTTTTGCTAAAGTAACTGGGTCCTAAGTCCTGCAGAATTTCCCATAACTTGGACTTTGCTGATTACATTTCCACGGTTATTTAATGTTTACCTTTTTTATGTTCAGAAAAATTGGTGGTAGGATATAGAGGCTTGTTATAATTCTGGTTTTGTATTTACTTTTGGCATGACAACAACACATGTGGCATGGTGTTTTTTCATCAGAAGACTCATATCTAGTTGACTGTCCTGCTGTGATATTAGCAACCGTTACAGACCATTGTCTACATCAGTGCCCCTCAAAGTGTGTTCTGTGGACCCATCTTGGTACCACCCAGAAGCTTATAAGAAATGCAAATCAGTGGCTCCACCCCAGACAGGTAAATCACAATCTCTGGAGATGGTGCCTAGAAGTCTTTAACAAATTTCCTGGGTAATTATTTATGCACACTAAATTTTGAGAATGGTTAACTTAGGTCAATTAATTTACCATAGGTTGGAAAATTTACCATGGTTGGAAAATGGTTATGATAAAATATCATTTCTCTTCAAATTAATAGTTGTAACTCTATATACCATATGTTATTTATTTTCAAATTAATAGTTGTAAATCTATATATTATTGTTTTTTATTGTGGTCATATTTATTACTATAATTTATTATACTCATTATTTTTAAGTGACATAATCTTTGTATATATGTGTGGGGTACAATGTGATGATTCAATACACATATACAATGTGCAATGATCAAATCAGGGTGATTTGCATATTCATAATAAAAAAATTTATCATTTCTTTGCATTGAAAATATTCAAAATCTGCTATTTTAGCTATTTGAAAACATAGACAAAATTGTTTTTTATTATAGTCTCTCTATGGTACTATAGACTCCTAGAACTTTTTCCTCCCGTGTAGCTTTACTTTTGTATTGTTGATGAAAAGAGTCAAACTCCATAAAATATTTAAGAGATTTATTCTGAGCCAAATATAAGTGACTATGGCCCTTGACACAGCCCTCAGGAGGTCCTGACAATATGTGCCCAAGGTTGTTTGGCTACAACTTGGAGGTATATATATATATATATATACACACACACACACCTGCACACATTTGTATATTTTTTTACCATTATTTATTTTTCCTTATAGTATAGAAAACTGTGTGTGTGTGTATATATATATATATATGCCTTCCTAAAATAAATAATTTATACAGTTTATATTATTAATATAAAAAATATATTTTATATTCTTCATATATATTTTAGGAAGGCATGAGACATCCATGAAATACATTTAAGAAATATGTTGGTTTGGCACGAAAAGCAATGGCAATGAAAGCCAAAATTGACAAATGGGATCTAATTAAACTAAAGAGCTTCTGCACAGCAAAAGAAACCACCATCAAAGTGAACAGGCAACCTACAGAATGGGAGAAAATTTTTGCAATCTATCCACCTGACAAAGGGCTAATATCCAGAATCTACAAAGAACTTAAACAAATTTACAAGAAAAAAAAAAAGCAGCACCATCAAAAAGTGGGCAAAGGATATAAACAGACACTTCTCAAAAGAAGACATTTATGCAGTCAACAAACATATGAAAAAAAGCTCATCATCACTGGTCGTTAGAGAAATGCAAATCAAAACCACAATGAGATACCATCTCACACCAGTTAGAATGGAGATTATTAAAAAGTCAGGAAACAACAGATGCTGGAGAGGATGTGGAGAAATAGAAACACTTTCACATTGTTGGTGGGAGTGTAAATTACTTCAACCATTGTAGAAGACAGTGTGACAATTCCTCAAGGATTTAGAACCAGAAGTACCATTTGACTCAGCAGTCTCATTACTGGATATATACCCTAAAGGATTACAAATCATTCTACTATAAAGAAACATGCATACGTATGATTATTGCAGTGCTGTTCACAATAGCAAAGACTTGGAACCAACCCAAATGCCCATCAATGATAGGCTGGATAAAGAAAATGTGGCATATATACACCACAGAATATTATGCAGCCATAAAAAAGGATGACTTCATGTCCTTTGCAGGGACATGGATGAAGCTGGAAACCATCATTCTCAGCAAACTAACACAAGAACAGAAAACAAAACACCACATGTTATCACTCATAGGTGGGAGTTGAACAAAGAGGACAAAGACACAGGGAGGGAAACATCACACATTGGGGTCTATCCATGGGTGGGGGGCTAGGGGAGGGATAACATTAGGAGAAACACGTAATGTAGATGACGGGTTGATGGGTGCAGCAAACCACCATGGCACATGTATACCTGTGTAACAAACCTGCACGTTTTGCACATGTATCCCAGAACTTAAAGTATAATAAATTAAAAAAAATATACATTGGTTTGGTTTAGAAAGACAGGACAACTCAAAGTGGGGGCTTCCAGGCCATAGGTAAATTTAAAAATTTTCTGGTTGACAATTGGTTGAGTTTGTCTAGAGACCTGGGATTCCCAGAAAGGAATGTTCAGGTTAAAGGATTGTGGAGACCAAGTTTTATTGTATAGAGGAAGCTCTTAGATAGCAGACTTTAGAGAGAGCAGGACATAAATTGTTTTTACTGGATTTAAAAGGGTGTCTGGCTCTGAGTTGATGATCTCTGGATCTGAGAAGGAAGAAAGGAAAACAAAGGGGGAAGGGGATTCTCTATAGAATGTGAATTTTTCCTGCAAGAGACTTTGCAGGGCAATTTCAAGGTATGACAAGGAAATATATTTTGGGGAAAAACACTGATTTTCTTCCTTGTTAAGCCAGAGTCAAATCGTAAAGTAAGTCACAATATACAGGGTCAAACAATACCCATCTGATGAGAATATAAGGTTTGTAGGGAATGACTCCCGACACCCCTTAGATAGGAATTTGGGCAAGATAAAAAATCACAGCTTAGTCCTCAGTATCCATTAAAGAACCACTGGCTATTCCCCTGTAATTCTATATTAATCTTTATGTTCTTACCTCACTAATTATACTGGATTTCTAAAGCTTGTTCTACAATAGGCTCTCATGAAGTGCCTGTGGGACAAATACTTTATGTGTTCTTGCATATTCATAATGATTTGTCTTAGCCTTTATACTTGAAGCTCAAACTGGCTGAAAATAAAATCTGAGGAGCACTTTTTCTGTGAGTATTTTATAGACATTACCCAATTTTTTTTTTTTTGCCACATAAAGGTTGAGATGTACAGAAATGTTGAAAACATTTTATAATGAACTCTAATATGCCTGCTACCTAAATTCTATTATTACTATTGTCTACACTTTTTAAAATCACAGTTAATATCTCCACCTGTCAAACCATCTTAATTTTGATGGACTTCTAATTGTAGACAATGCATACTTCCTCAATACTTCAGCATGTGTATCTCTTACTAGAGTTCATCATTTTTTCATTTCTGTAAAATTTATGTACACTAAAATTAATAAAATTTAAAAAGCCTAAATAGACAAATTGGATCTAATTAAACTAAAGAGCTTCTGCACAGCAAAAGAAACTACCATCAGAGTGAACAGGCAACCTACAGAATGGGAGAAAATTTTTACAATCTACCCATCTGACAAAGGGCTAATATCCAGAATCTACAAAGAACTTCAACAAATTTACAAGAAAAAAATCAACCCCATCAAAAAGTAGGCAAAGGATATGAACAGACACTTTCAAAAGAAGACATTTATGCAGCCAACAGACACACGAAAAAATGCTCATCATCACTGGCCATCAGAGAAATGCAAATCAAAACCACAATGAGAAATAATCTCACAACAGTTAGAATGGTGATCATTAAAAAGTCAGGAAACAACAGGTGCTGGAAAGGATGTGGAGAAACTGGAACACTTTTACACTGTTGGTGGGAGTGTAAACTAGTTCAATGATTGTGGAAGACAATGTGGCGATTCCTCAAGGATCTAGAACTAGAAATACCATCGACCCAGCGATCCCATTACTGGGTATATACCCAACGGATTATAAATCATGCTACTATAAAGACACATGCACACATATGTTTACTGCAGCACTATACACAATAGCAAAGACTTGGAACCAACCCAAATGTCCATCAGTGACAGACTGGATTAAGAAAATGTTCTTACTCCTGCTTGATCCATAACCTTGTTAGTTCACAATTTGTTTTTGCCTTTTTAAAAATAAACCTATATTTGTCTTGGTATTATTAGTTTTAGATCTTTATATATCCATGAGACTAGTCCTTTTTTAGATATATGTTTTGTAAATTTTTCTGACTCTGTGGTGTACCTATTCATTTTCTTAATAGTGACCATTAATGGGAAGTATATTGGATTTTGAAAATTTCCATTGTATTAATTTTTACTTTTATATTTATTTCTATATTGTTTAAGAAACATTAGCTTATTCCCTTATAATGAAAATATTTTTCTGCTTATTTTATTTTAAAAGTTCTATGACATTTGACTTTTACATTTTGGTTATGATTCCCCTCCCAATACATTTTATGTATGCTGTGATATAGGGTTACATTTAATCATTTTGCCATATGGATATTGACTTGGACAGACCAATTTATTGAAAACACATTTCTTTCTCAAATACATTCCATCCTCAAACAACTGTGTAAGTCTTAGTTGGTTTCTGGGCTGTTGGTTTTGTTCTATTGGTTCGGTTGTCAATAATTATTTCAGTACCACCACCCCCATCTTAGAAACTGTTAGAGAAAGTACTCTATGTCCTTCATGTTGTCTTTTGTCAAGGGTGTGTTGGATTGTCTAGGTCTTTTGCTTATCTTATAAATGTTAGAATTATGTTGTTAATTTCTAGAAAATTTCTGCTGGGATTATGATTGAAATTGCATTGATCTACGAATAAGTCTTTCTCAGTTGAAGTGATTTTGCTTCTCAGGGGACATTTGACAATATATGAGCACAGCTTTTGTTTTTACAACTGTGGAAAATATTTAGGACGTGAGACTAGGGATACTGCTAATTATCTTACAATGAATAATGTTCCACCTCTAGCAATAAAGCATTGTCTAACCTAATCTTATTGTCAGATTTCTCTTTTTCTTCTATGAAAATTTATCTGCTTAAACCTTTCTTCAGAAGAACCTATATGGGCAAATAATGTGTCCTAGGAAATTAGACATTTTAGGTAGGCTTTCAAATATGGATTTAATCCATAATTTTATAATGGTACTATTTACTTTATTAGGATGACAGGCAAACATTTATTTCTTAAAAGCTGGATATATAAAAGAAACCAGAATTTCTCTTGCCTTTCCTATTTGGACTATGTCATTACTAACATGAGAGGAAATGTCTCATTAAAGTTATTCTCAAAAATAGTTTTAAAACACAATTAAAATATCACCATTTTGCAATTGTTACTCAATTAATATATCTATGTATTAAGCAGCAGTGGGTGAAAACATCACAAAGAACAAAAACTAGACATTATACACCTCCTGATGAAAGAATACAGTGCCACACATAATCATTCTGAAGGGGTCGAATCTAAGTGTAATCAAGCCTTTGGGTCTGCCTCCCAATTTATAGAAAATCCAGAGGACAATGGAGTGTATTGGCTACACCAAGAGTGTACAATCAATAACATCCAGATGATTAAAAAAAAAAAAAACCTCAATAGATCAAATGTCCTGAATTCTTCAAGAGAAAAATTGTATGGAAAAAGTTAAATGATAGGAAACCTGTAGATTAAAAGGAACTTAAAAGACAGATCAGGTTAAAAATGGACAAGACTAAATTAAAGTATCTAGAGATATATACTTAAGTAGTGAAATAATGAGGGAAAACAAGAGTTATTACTATAAAATGCAGGATAGTGGATACCGTCAGGGAAGGAAGAGAGTTGTGAATGAGCAGAGTACATAAACAAGGCTTCTGGGGTAACTAGAAATGTCCACTTCATGACCAGGGTGGCAGTTGCAATTAAATTCAGTAAGCCATTTATTTGTTTTAGGTAGTTTTCTGTTAGTTTTATTTTATACTAAAAATGTTATAAAACATCAAAGACAAAGGACAATCAGGGAAATACTCTTTGCAACTTCTTAGGCAAAAGATGTATCTATCTCTGATTTTATAAAGAGCTCTTATAAATTGAGAATTGTAAACACCTAAACTCTAAAGAAATAATGAGCATGGGACTTGATTAACCAGGTCGCAGAATAACATGCAAATGCACTTACACATAGTTTTTAAAGGCGCAACTTCAATTACAGTGAGAGAAATTATATTACTTGCTATTTCCAGTTATTACTGGATTAGTAAAATTTGAGAAGTTTGAAAGCCCACTTTGGTGAGACTTTGAGGAAATGAGCACTTTCACACATTGCTAGTAGAAACAGAAAATGGCACAACTACTATGGCAGGCAGTTAGCAGTATCTACCAGAATCACACACGCATTGCTCTTTAAACTAGCAGTCACTTCTAGGAATGCAGACGTGCACAAAGACCATTTCCAAAGCTGTATATTACAACATTGTTTGTGATAGCAAAAGGCATACTCTAAACATCCCTCTGAGGGGATTTATTAAATAAACCATAGTATTACACAAAATGTAATACTATTTAGCTGTAAAAAAAGAGTGACAGCCCTTCACATACATACCGAAATGGAAATACTTCGAGGATACTAGATGCAAAAAAGTAAGAATTTAACTTATCTAACATACAGGTACAAAAAGCAGATTGAGAGAACTAACGATTTATATTTACTTTCTAATAAACCTGAGAAATATAAAACAAATTTTAAAAGGAGGTATTCATAGATAACAAAATGAGAAAAATCATGGCAGAAATACTTCTCAATATGTACTGTTTCTATCACTTTGATTTTGAAACATGGGAATACATTTAATAAGTAAAATACAATTTGGTAAAATAAGCATTCCTGTAGATTGCATACCTTTTATAGATATTACCTCATTTCTGTTTACCTTACAACAAAATTCATTATGTCTAATTCTGCAACATTATTTCTTGAAACCTCTTCAATGGGACTTTCATCCCTACCATTATACTAAAACAGCTCTGATGAGGATTATCAGTAACATTTATTATATGTCTAAGCCCAATGATCAGTTCCTAGTCTTTATCTTACTTGATTGTCAGCAGTTTTTTACACAATGGATCCCTTGTCCTGGAAGCATATTTTTATTTTCTTCCAGGAAAATCCCAGTGGCTTGGAATTAGTCCTTGAGTCTCTTAGCTTCTTTAATCTTACTCCCTTGATGATCTCTTCCTGCAATCTTGGCTTTAAATACCATCTACATACCAATAGCTTTCAAATCTGTAACTTAGGTCTGGACTTATGGCTGAACTCCACATTTATAGATTCTTCTATCTACTCACTATCTTCACTTAGATATCGAATGTGAAACTCGATTTTAATAATTTAAAAACACAACTTCTTACCTTTATCACCCTTGCACCAAGCCTGCTCCTCTTACAGTTATCTATCTTATTAAATGATGACTCCATCTTTCTCATTGTTCAGGCCCCAAACTTTAGTGTTATCCTTAATTTCTTTCATTCATACCCCAAATCCAATTCCTGAGAAAACCCTACAGTGTCTACTTTAAAATACATCCAAGACAGTAAACTTGTAATCACTTCCCCTTGCTCTTTTCTGTTCTTCAAACAATAGTCAAAGGGATTCTTTTCAGTACAAGTTAAATCATGTTACTCTGCCCAAAACTCTCCAATGGCTCCATATTGTTACCTGCCCTGCAAGGCCCTACATGATCTGAAATCCTTGCTCTCTGACCTCTCCTCTAAGTACACTCACCATGGGCATTGCTCAGTGTCTTCAGCTACGCCAATCTCTCCTCTCCCAAAGTCATCCTGGTGACTTGTTCCTACACCTTTTTATGTTTTATGTTGAGATCTCAACTTAGTTACCATTCTGTTTCAAATGGCAATTATAAGCATTCTTTCCCGATGCTTTGTTTTTTCATAGTATTTATCATCTATCCAACATTTTATATATGTTATTTACTTATTTGCTTCTATCTCCATACAGGCAGGGATTTTTTAGTCTGTGTTGTTCACTGCTATATTCCCAGTGCCCACACAATCCCTGAAACATAGTAGAGACTCAATGAATAAAAGTGGTGACTAAATGATATACAACTTAAGCCTTTATAATTTTTGGTGCTTTTTCTTGTGTTGCTTAGTTTACATGAAGCAGAAATTAATCATTTTGACATTACATTCTGCTGATCAGGGAATAGGCCATTTTATACCTCCTCTACAATGGCAGAAGAAGGAAATATATTTGAAAATAAGACATACTACCATCCATGGAAAGCTCTTTGAATAGTGGGAATAGTCTTCAAGAGTTCTTCATCAGAGGTCTTCCATACTCTCCATGGAAACCAGAGTTTCATTACATTCCTTTGACCTGAGCTGAAGTAGGCTATGTTAGTGTAAAATGTTCATGGGGATTTAGAAAATTTTGTAGTGTGTATTGTCGTGTGTATTTATGGTTCTGTGGCAGAGTGCAAGGAGCAATAAGGTTGAGAAAAATTTATTACAGCAATCTATTTTAATCTGTATTTTCACATGTTGAAATGCTTTAATGCTGTCTTAAAATTATGACTAAAGGTAAATCAAAGGCATTGAAAAATAATTGTTACAACTAAATCTCCCATTTACTTGGAATGATAAAAATATATTGGACAAATATTTCTTGTCTAGGTAGTACAGTAATTTTATAATTTGACTTGCCTCACTCTGCTACAAACATAACAATAATACATTAAATATATTTGGGGAAATAATAAATTGCAGGACTCTCAAACAAAATGAACAGAAGTGGATTAAAAACAGAAGCTAAGAGAAAAACCAGAGCCATGGGCTGCTCTAGGCCTGCTATAGGCAAGGTTGGCCTGAGTTTATCTCCTGTGTGAAAATAATAGAGAGAAAAAATATTCCTGTGCAATAAAGCAGCAGTCCCTGACCGTTTTGGCACCAGAGACCAGCTTCATGGAAGACAATTTTTCCAGGGACCAGCAATGGGGTGGTTGGTTTCAGAATGATTCAAGTGCATTACATTTATTGGGCATTTTATTTCTATTATTACATTGTAATATATGATGAAATCATTATTACAACTCATCATAATAAAGAATCACGGAGAACCCTGATCTTGATCTTGTTTTCCTGCAACTGGACGGTCCCATTTGGGGGTGATGGGAGACACTGACAAATCGTCAGGCATTAGATTCTCCTTAGGAGTTTTCAACCTAGCTCCCTCAAGTGCACGGTTCACAATAGGGGTTGCACTCCTTTGAAAATCTAATGTCACTGCTGATCTGAGGACGAGTGGAGATCAGGCAGTAAAGCAAGTGATGGGGAGTAGCTGCAAATACAGATGAACCTTTACTCGCTCACCTGCCGCTCACCTCCTGCTGTGCAGCCCAGTCCCTAACAGGCCACACATCGGTACTGGTCCATGGCCCAGGGTTCAGGACCTTTGCAATAAAGTACACACAAAATTCATCTTATGAAATAATCTGAGAAAAAGACTTCAAAATGTGCATTAGAGTATATTTAGGATGCTCAAAATAAATGTAAATAATTTTTAATATAGTAAAACATATCATGAACTTTCAACTGAAAGAAATGAAACAGGAAGAGGTAAGTGTATAAAATAAAGCAATCAGAAATCTCTGCTATGCTGAGATTTAACTTAATTACTCCGTTACGCTCTGTGGACCAGATTCAGAATACATGTGACCAGGGCTGAAGGCTTAGGTTCCATGGTTCAGACAGTGAAGCAAGAGTGGAGACAGTAGGCTCAACTTCTTCATGTTAGTGACCTGGAGGAAGGCTCACAGCTTGAAACCAGAGCTTGGGATAAGTCACCTCCATTCCTAAAGGAAGCTCCCCAAACCACCACAATAAAGGTTAAGCTTTGACTGGGAAGACTTTACCACATCTATAGGCCTAGGGAAACAGAAAACAAAGATGGAGTCTTACTCCCAGTGGCTATGCTAACCTATCCCAATGCATATATATGACATAGCCTTCACACCACAGAGGAGGCTGCAATTCGAATCTGCCACAGTAAAGCCTAAGAGGCCTGGTGACCTCTTGCAAGATGGAAGCCTAGTGGGACTCTGAGTCACTGTGTGGAAGTGAGGCCCCCAACCTGTGTCAGACTGTGTCAGACTATGCACGAGACAATATCAAAAACAAATGTTTGGTTTGTTGCGACACTGAGATTGTAGAATTCATGTTTCTGTTGTGAAAGGCAGTGTTAATAACCTAATTAATATAATAATTTTTTAATTTGCCTAGTAAAATAAAAGTAACAAGATGCAATGTACAATGGGTAGTTAACATACACAAAAGGTTTTTGTTTATAAAAGGATGGAAACCCTGCATAGCTTTAGAATTTTATAAAGTTATTAAATCTTCTATCAATGCTACAAAAAGCAGATGGGAGGAAAATATATGCTCACAAAGATGACAACCAACTGATAGAAATAAGTCTAAATAAATTTAAAAATTATAATGAATGTAGTCAAGTTGAACTCCTGATTAAAGGATAAATATTATCAGGTTGAATAAAAACAGTAAAACATAGTGATAACCTGCATATAAGAAACACTCCTAAAATGAACTTGAAATAAAAATGAGCCTCATAGCAATATTAAAAATGGAAATAGCTTACAAGGCAAAACTCATTGACAAGAATAAAGAGAAACACTACATTGTAATAAAAAATATAATTCGCCAAGAACATATCAAACCTATGAACTGGATGTTCACATCATTGTGCATTAAAGTATGTAAAATAATACTGACAAGCATAAAAAGAAATTGACAGGTCTACAGTTATACTGGAACATGTGAAACACCTTTGTGAGAATGAATGAGATAGCTGAAGCAGACAAAAAATTAGCGAGGCTATGAGAATCTTAACAACAAAATAGACACATTCAACATGTCTGCCAATCTACATATTTACCTCTACATTTGAGAAATAAAGTACTACTACAAGACATTTTTTTAAGAATACAAGATTTAATTTTTAAAGGAAGTCCATTTTATTCCCTTTTTCTTCTTACTGAGATAAATTTAAATTTTGAATGTCCTCTGAGCAGCAAGAAATAAAAGCTACCATACAATCATCTTTGCATCTGCATTTTTGGTTTGTTAGTGGTAGTGATAAAATAATATTTGCCTTGTTTTCATTGTCCTCAGTGGGTTTTACAAATTCGACATTAAAAGTTCAACGTTATAAACATCGAGCAGCATAAATGTGCTTTGTTTGCAAAGTTTTAAGTGAGCATTATTTAAAAGTTAAAAGAATGCTTACTACCATATTATGCAAGACAGACATATTATGGAATCATTTATTTGCAGACAGTGTTCTATAGTTTTTTTTTTTTTCATTGTGGTAAGAACAACTAACATGAGATTGCCCTCTTAAATTTTTAAGTATGTAATACATTCTTGTTGACTGTAGTTACAGATCTAATGCTTATTCACCTTGCTTGACTGAAATTATGCCCATTGATTAACTCTCCATTTTTTCCTCTCTTCATCAAAAGCACCTGGTTTTTACATCCTATCAAGGAAAGAGGCACTGAAGAGGGTAGGAAAGACAGTTTTGAATTGCCAAAACCAAGTTTTCCCCATTTCCCAGCAGTAACCATGTGGTACAGAGAGAGAAAGTGTATGTTTGGGAGGGAGAGTGCACTGACTGTGGGACTTTGCATTGGAACTCTGTGCTGTCCTATCACAATGGAAAGGAAAATAGGGTAGAATTCAATTGGCACCCAAGGAAGAAACATTTAGACCAGCTCTAGTCAGAAAGGAATCGCCCATCCCAACAGTTGGAGACTGAGTTCCAGTTAGCCCCACCATAGTGAACTAAAGTGCTCTGGGGTTCTAAATAAATTTGAAAGGCAATCTAGGCCACAGGGGTGCAATTCCTGGGAAAGCCCTGGTCCTGTGTTGGGCTTGGAGCCAGTGGACTTGGGGTACACATGATCTAGTGAGACACCAACTGTGGTGGCCAAGGAAGTGCTTATATCACCCCTCCCAAACCACAGGCAATGCAGCTCACAGCTCTGAGAAAGACTCCTTTCACCTGAGGAAAGGAGAGGGAAGAACAAACATGACTTTGTCTTGCAACTTAGATACCAGCTCAGCCACAGTTATAAAAAGCACCAAGCAAAGTCCTAAGCCCCTATTCTTGGTTGTAGCTCCTGATCAATATTTCTAGACAAACTCTGGGGCCAAAAAGAAACCCACTGCTTTGAAGGGAAAGACCCAGTCCTGGCAGAATTCATCACCTACTGACTAAAGAACCCTTGGGGCTTGAATAAATATTCACAGTAGCTAGGCAGTACTTGCCACAGGCCTTGGGTGAAGCCTACTACCAAACTGGGTTCAGGTATGAACTAGTACATTGCAAGCACCATGATGACCATGGTGAGAGACTCCTTCTACTTGAGGAAGAGACTTTGTCTTACAAGTTGGGTACCAGCTCAGCTACAGTAAAATAAAGCACCAAGCAGATTCTTAAGCACTCTGGTTTCAGGCCTTAGCTCCTAGATGGCATTTCTAGACATTCCTTGGGCCAGAAAGGAACCCATTATCCTAAAGGCAGAGACTTAGGCCTAGCGAGATTCACCACAGGCTGACTTAAGAGCCCTTGGGCCTTCAATAAACATCAGTGGTAACCAGGCATTACTTGCCCTGGGCCTTGGGCAAGACCCATTACTGTGCTGACTTCAGATCTGACCCAGCACACTCCTAGTGGTATTGGCCACAGGGATACCCTAGTCATTAACACCAGATCTGTCCTATAAGAAATACTAAAGGGACTTCTTCAATCTGAAAAAACAGGATGTTAAGAAACCATTTGAGGGCACAAAACTCACTGGTACTGAGTACACACACAAAAAATGAAATATTATAACACTATCATTGTGGTGTGTAAACTATATCAGGAACACAAAGACTAAAAGATGAACCTATCAAAAATAATAACTCCCACAACTTTTCAAGACATAAACAGCATAATAAGATATACATAGAAATAACAAAAGGTAAAAAACAGTGGGGTGGGGTGAAGCTAAAATATAGTTTTCATTAGTTTTTTCTGTTTATTAGTTTGTTTCTGCAATCAGTGTTGTCATCAGTTGAAAATAACGGGTTATGAAATGATATTTGCAAGCCTCACTGTAACCTCAAATCAAGAAACATACAACAGATGTACAAAATTAGGAAGTTAAAACATATTACCAATCACCTTCACTGAAAGGGAGATAGGAAGAAAGGAAGAGAAGGCTGGAAGGAGGCAAGGAAGGAAGACCACAAAACAACCAGGAAAAAAAATGGCAGTAGTAAATCCTTACTCATCAATAATAACACAGAATGTAAATGGACTCAGCTATCTATTCAAAAGATAAAGTGGCAGAATGAATTAAAAACCAAGTCCCAATTATCTGCTACCAGAAACACACTTCCCCTATAAAGACACACATAGATTGAAAATAAAGGAATGAAAAAAAGATATTTTATGAAAATGGAAACCAGAAAGGAGCAGGAGTAGCTATATTTTTATATCAAGTAAAAGAGATTTCAAGACAAAAACCAGAAAAAGAGGCAAAGAAGGTCTTTACATATTGATAAAGGACTCAATTCAGCAAGAGATTATAACAATTATAAATATATATGCATTCAACACTGAAGTACTGAGGTATATAAAGCAATTATTATTAGAGCTAAAGAAAGAGATAGACCCTCCAATACAATAATAGTTGGAGACTTCAACACCCCACTTTGAGCATTGGACAGATGATCCAGACAGAAAATTAACATACAAACATTGGACTTAATCTGCATATAGACCAAGTGAACCGAATAGATATTTACAAAACTTTTCATCCAAGGGCTGCCGAATACCCATTCTTCTCAGCACATGGGACATTCTGATGGCTAGAACATATTTTAGGCCACAAAACCAGTCTTAAATTTTTCAAAAAAAAAAAACAAAGAAATTTAAATAATATCAAGTGTCTTCTCTGATATAATGCAATAAAACCAGAAATCAAAAAAAAAGAGAAAGCTTGGAAACTATGCACACAAATGGAAATTAAACAATATGCTTTTAAATTATAAGTAGTTCAATGAAGAAACTAATAGGAGAATTTAAAAAAATTCTTGAAGTGTTCAAGATGGACAAATAGGAACAGTTTTGGTCTGCAGTTCCCAACATGATCCACGCAGAAGATGGGTGATTTCTGCATTTCCAACTGAGGTACCTGGTTCATCTCACTGGGACTGGTTCAACAGTAGGTGCAGCCCATGGAGGGTGAAATGAAGCAGGGCAGGGCATCGCCTTACCTGGGAAGTGCAAGGGGTTGGGGGATTTCCCTTTCCTAGCCAAGGGAAGCCATGACAGACTACCTGGAAAAACGGGACACTCCCACCCAAATATTGCACATTCCCCTAGGTCTCAGCAGCTGGCAGACAAGGAGATTCTCTCCTGCACCTCGTTTGGCAGGTGCCATGCCCAGGGAGCCTTGCTCACTGCTAGCACAGCAGTCTGAGATCGAACTGCTAGGTGGCAGTCTGGCTCAGGGAGGGGCATCTGCTGTTGCTGAGGCTTGAGTAGATAAACAAAGTGGCTGGGAAGCTCGAACTGGGCGGAGCCCACCACAGCTCAACAAAGCCTACTGCCTCTAGACTCCACTGCTGTGGGCAGGGCATAGCTGAACAAAAGGCAGCAGACAACTTCTGCAGACTTAAATGTCCCTGTCTGACAGCTCTGAAGAGAGCAGTGGTTCTCCCAGCATGGCGTTTGAGCTCTGAGAACAGACAGACTGCCTCCTCAAGTGGGTCCCTGACCCACGTGTAGCCTAACCGGGAGACAGCTCCCAGTAGGGGCTGATAGAAACCTCATATAGGTGGCTGCCTCTCTGGGACAAAGCTTCCAGAGGAAGGACCAGGCAGCAATATTTGCTGTTCTGCAGTCTCCGCTGGTGATACCTAGGCAAACAGGGTCTGGAGTGGACCTCCAGCAAACTCCAACAGACCTGCAGCTGAGGGACTTGTTAGAAGGAAAACTAACAAGCAGAAAGGAATAGCATCAACATCAACACAAAGGTCATCTACACCAAAACTCCGTCTGTAGGTCACCAACATCAAAGACCAAAGATAAAACCACAAAGATGGGGAGAAACCAGAGCAGAAAAGCTGAAAAGTCTAAAAATCAGAGTGCCTCTTCTCCTCCAAAGGATCGCAGCTCCTCTCCAGCAATGGGACAAAGCTGGATGGAGAATGACTTTGACGAGTTGACAGAAGTAAGCTTCAGAAGATCAGTAATAACAAATTTCTCTGAGCTAAAGGAGGATGTTTGAACCCATTGCAACGAAACTAAAAACCTTGAAAAAAGATTACACGAATGGCTAACTAGAATAAACAGTGTAGAGAAGACCTTAAATGACCTGATGGAGCTGAAAACCATGGCACAAGAACTTCATGATGCATGCACAAGCTTTAACAGCTGCTTCAATCAAGTGGAAGAAAGGGTATCAGTGATTGAAGATCAAATTAATGAAATAAAGTGAGAAGACAAGGATAGAGAAAAAAGAGTAGAAAGAAATGAACAAAGCTTCCAATAAATATGGGACTATGTGAAAAGACCAAATCTATGTTTGATTGGTGAACCTGAAAGTGATGGGGAAAATGGAATCAAGTTGGAAAAGACTCTTAAGGATATTATCCAGGAGAACTTCCCCAACATAGCAATCCAGGCCAACATTCCAATTCAGGAAATACAGAGAACACCACAAAGATACCTCTCGAGAAGAGCACCCCAAGACACATAATTATCAGATTCACCAAGGTTGAAGTGAAGGAAAAAGTGTTAAAGGCAGCCAGAGAGAAAGGTCAGGTTACCCACAAAGGGAAGCCCATTAGACTAACAGCAGATCCCTTGGCAGAAACCCTACAAGGCAGAAGAGAGTGGGAGCCAATATTTAACATTCTTAAAGGAAAGAATATTCAACCCAGAATTTCATATCCAGCCAAACTAAGCTTCATAAGTGAAGGAGAAATACAGTCCTTAATGGACAAGCAAATGCTGAGAGATTTTGTCACCACCAGCTCTGCCTTACAAGAGCTCCTGAAGGTAGCACTAAACATGGAAAGAAACAACTGGTACCAGCCACTGCAAACACATGCTAAGTTGTAAAGACCATCAGTGCTATGAAGAAATTGCTTCAATCAATGGGCAAAATAACCAATGAACACCATAATGATAGGATCAAATTCACACATAACAATATTAACCTTAAATGTAAATGGGCTAAATGCCCCAATTAAAAGACACAGACTGCCAAGTTGGATAAAGAGTCAAGAACCATGAGTGTGCTGTATTCAGGAGACCCATCTCATGTGCAGACACACATAGGCTCAAAATAAAGGGATGGAAAGCAAAAAAAAAAAAAAAAACAGCAATCCTAGTCTCTGATAAAACAGACTTTAAACCAACAAAGATCAAAAGAGACAAAGAAGACCATTATATAATGGTAAAGGAATCAATTCAACGAGAAGAGCTAACTATCCTAAATACATATGCACCCAATACAGGAGACAGGAGTACCCAGATTCATAAAGCAAGTCCTTAGAGACCTACCGAGAGACTTAGACTCCCACACAATAATAATGGGAGACTTTAACACCCCACTGTCAATATTAGACAGATCAACGAAACAGAAGGTTAACAAGGATATCTAGGACTTGAACTCAGCTCTGCAACAAGCAGACCCAATAGACATCTACAAAACTCTCCACCCCAAAGCAACAGAATATACATTCTTCTCAGCACTACATGGCACTTATTCTGAAATTGACCACATAATTGGAAGTAAAGTACTCCTCAGCAACTGTAAAAGAACAGAAATTATAACAAACTGTCTCTCAGACCACAGTGCAATCAAATTAGAAGTCAGGATTAAGAAACTGACTCAAAACTACATAACCACATGGAAACTGAACAACTTGCCCCTGAATGACTACTAGGTAAATAATGAAATGAAGGCAGAAATAAATGTTTTTTGAAACCAATGAGAACAGAGTCACAATGTACCAGAATCTCTGGGACACATTTAAAGCAGTGTGTAGTGGGAAATTTGTAGCACTAAATGCCCACAAGAGAAAGCAGGAAAGATCTAAAATCGACACCCTAACATAACAATTAAAAGAACTAGAGAAACAAGAGCAAACAAATTGAAAAGCTAGCAGAAGGCAAGAAATAACTAAGAGCAAAGTA
This sequence comes from Colobus angolensis palliatus, assembly GCF_000951035.1. NCBI lineage: Eukaryota > Metazoa > Chordata > Mammalia > Primates > Cercopithecidae > Colobus > Colobus angolensis. Next base: position 7,178,699 of record NW_012122932.1, read on the forward strand.
GAACTGAAAGAGAGAGAGACACAAAAAAACCCTTCAAAAAATGAATGAATCTGGGAGCTTTTTGAAAAGATCAACAAAATTGACAGACTGCTAGCAAGACTAATAAAGAAGAAAAGAAAGAAGAATCAAATGGACACAATAAACTTTGATAAAGGGGATATCACCACTGATCCCACAGAAATACAAACGACTATCAGAGAATACTGTAAACACCTCTGTGCAAATAAACTAGAAAGTCTAGAAGAAATGGATAAATTCCTGGACACATACACCCTCCCAAGACTCAATGAGGAAGAAGTTGAATCTGTGAATAGACCAATGACAGGCTCTGAAATTAAGACAATAATTAATAGCCTACCAACCAAAAAAAGTCCAGGACCAGATGGATTCACAGCCTAATTCTACCAGAGGTACAAAGAGGAACTGGTACCATTCCTTCTGAAACTATTCCAATCAACAGAAAAAGGCGGAATCCTCCCTAATTCATTTTATGAGGTCAACATCATCCTGATACCAAAGCCTGGAAGAGACACAACAAAAAAAGAGAATTTTAGACCAATATCCCTGATGAACATCGATGCAAAAATCCTCAATAAAATAATGGCAAACTGAATCCAGTAGCACGTCAAAATCTTATCCACCAAGATCAAGTCGGCTTCATCCCTGGGATGCAAGGCTGGTTCAACATATGCAAAGCAATAAACGTAATCCATCAAATAAACAGAACCAAACACAAAACCACATGATTATCTCAATAGATGCAGAAAAGGCCTTTGACAAAATTCAACAGCCCTTCATGCTAAAAACGCTCAATAAACTAGGTAGTGATAGAACGTATCTCAAAATAATAAGAGCTATTTATGACAAACCCACAGCCAGTATCATACTGAATGGGCAAAAACTGGAAGCATCCCCTTTGAAAACCTTGTGCAAGACAAGGATGCCCTCTCTCAACACTCCTATTCAACATAATGTTGGAAGTTCTGCCCAGGACAATCAGGCAAGAGAAAGAAATAAAGGCTATTCTATTAGAAAATGAGGAAGTAAAATTGTCCCTGTTTGCAGATGACATGATTGTATATTTAGAAAACCCCATCATCTCAGTCTAAAATCTCCTTAAGATGATAAGCAACTTCAGCAAAGTCTCAGGATACAAAATCAATGTGCAAAAATCACAAACATTCCTATACACCATTAACAGACAAACAGAGAGCCTAATTATGAGTGAATTCCCATTCACAATTGCTACAAAGAGAATAAAATACCTAGGAATCCAACTTACAAGAGATGTGAAGGACCTCTTCAAGGAGAAGTACAAACCACTGCTCAGTGAAATAAAAGAGGACACAAGTAAATGGAAGAATATTCCATGCTCATGAATAGGAAGAATCAATATCATGAAAATGGCCATACTGCCCAAAGTAATTTATAGATTCAGTGACATCCCCATCAAGCTACCAATGACTTTCTTCACAGAATTGGAAAAAGCTACTTTAAAGTTCATGTGGAACCAAAAAAGAGCCTGCATTGCCAAGACAATCCTAAGAAGAAAGAACAAAGATGGAGGTATCATGATACCTGACTTCAAACTATACTACAAGGCTACAGTAACCAAAACAGCATGGTACTGTTACCAAAACAGAGATATAGACAGAACGGAGATGAGACAGAATGGAGGCCTCAGAAATAACACCACACATCTACAACCATCTGATCTTTGACAAACCTAACAAAATCAAACAATGGGGAAAAGATTCCCTATTTAATAAATGGTGCTGGGAAAACTGGCTAGCCATATGTAGAAAGCTGAAACTGGATCCCCTCCTGACACCTTATACAAAAATTAATTAAAGATGTATTAAAGACTTAAATGTTAGACCTAAAACCATATAAACCCTAGAAGAAAACCTAGGCAATACCATTCAGGACATAGGCATTGGCAAGGACTTTATGACTAAAACACCAAAAGCAATGGAAACAAAAGTCAAAATAGACCAACGGGATCTAATTAAACTAAAGAGCTTCTGCACAGCAAAAGAAACTACCATCAGAGAGAATAGACAACCTACAGAATGGGAGAAAGTTTTTGCAATCTACCCATCTGACAAAGTGCTAATATCCAGAATCTACAAAGAACTTAAACAAATTAACAAGAAAAAAACAACCCCATCAAAAAGTGGGCAAAGGATATGAGCAGATACTTCTCAAAAGAAGACATCTGTGCAACCAAAAGACACATGAAAAAATGCTCATCATCACTGGTCATCAGAGAAATTCAAATCAAAATCACAATAAGAAACTATCTCACGCCAGTTAGAATTGCAATCATTAAAAAGTCAGAAAAAACAGATGCTGGAGAGGATGTGGAGAAATAGAAACGCTTTTACACTGTTGATGGGAGTGTAAATTAGTTCAACCATTGTGGAAAACAGTGTGACAATTCCTCAAGGATCTAGAACTAGAATTACCATTTGACCCAGCAATCCCATTACTGGATATATACCTAAAGATTATAAATCATGCTAGGACATAAAGACACATCGACATGTATGTTTATTGTGGCACTATTCACAATAGCAAAGACTTGGAACCAACCCAAATATCCATCAATGATAGACTGGATTAAGAAAATGTGGCACCTATACACCATGGAATACTATGTAGCCATAAAAAAGGATGAGTTCATGTCCTTTGCAGGGACATGGATGAAGCTGGAAACCATCATTCTCAGCCAAACTAACACAAGAACAGAAAACCAAACACCACATGTTATCACTCATAGGTGGAAGTTGAACAACGAGAACACATAGACATGGGGAGGGGAACATCACACATCAGGACTGTTGGGGGATGGGCAGCTGAGGAAGGGATAGCATTAGGAGAAATACCTAATGTAAATGATGAGTTGATGGGTGCAGCAAACCAACAGGGCACATGTATACCTATGTATCAAACCTGTACAATGTGCACTTGTACCCTAGAACTTAAAGCATAATAAAAAAAATTCTTGAAGCAAATGAAAATGTAAACACAATATACCAAAACCTATGAGATACAGCAAGAGCAATACTAAGAGGAAGGTATAGCAATAAGTGCCTACATCAAAAAGTAGAAAAACTTCAAATAAACAATCTAATGATAAATCTTAAAGAACTAAAAATGCAAAAGCAAACCAAACTCAAATTCAGTAGAAGAAATACTAAAGTTCAGAGCAAGGCTAAATAAAATTAATTTTTTAAAAAACACAAACGATCAATGAACTAAAAAGTTGGTTTTTTGAAAAGATAAATAAAAATCGACAGGCTAACTATGAAAACAAGAAGACCCAAAAAATAAAATCAAAGATTAAAACAGACACTACAAGCAATACTGCAGAAATTAAAATAATTATTATAGACTATTATGAGCAACTATATGCCAATAAATTGGAAAACCTAGAAAAAATGAGTAAGTTCCTAGAAACGCACAACTTATCAAACCACAAAGAAATTCAAAACTGGAATAGACCAATAACAAGGTATGAGATGGAAGCTGTAATAAAATGTCACACAGCAAAGAAAAGCCTGGGACCCGATGGCTTCACTGCTGAATTTTACCAAACATTTAAAGAAAAAGTAATGTCAATCCTATTAATGATTTCAACAAATAGAGGAAGAGGAAATACTTCCAAACTAACTATATAAGGCCAATATTACCATGATATCAAAAAAATAAAAAGACATAGCAAAAATAGAAAACAAAGGTCAGTATCTCGGATGAACATTGATGCAAAATCCTCAACAAAATACTAGCAAATGGAATTCAACAACACAATAAAAGATAATTCATCATGACCAAGTGGGACTTATCCCAGGGATACAAGGGTGGCTTGTATGCAAATCAATCAGTGTGATACATCATATCAACAGAATAAAGGACAAAAACCGTAAAATCATTTCAAGTGATGGTAGAAAACTAGTTGGTTTTATGGTTTATGTTTTTTTGTAAAAACATAAAAGTTAACATCTCTACATGATACAAACTCTCAGTAAACTGGATATAGAAGGAACATACTTCAACACAATAAATATACCTCAACATGTCGTATATATTATATAGCAACATATTATATATATATATATGGATAGACCAACAGGTAATATTATGCTGAATGGGGAAAAATTGAAGCCTTTCTCCTAAAATCTGGAATAAGATAGAGATGCTCACTTTTTCAACACAGTACTGGAAGTCATAGCCAGAGTAATCAGATTAGAGAAAGATATAAAGGGAATCCAAATTGGAAATGAACAAGTAAAATTATCCTTGCTTGCAGATGATATGATCTTATGTTTGGAAAAATCTAAATACTCCACTAAAAATACTATTAGAACTGATAAATTCAGCAAAGTTTCAAGATAAAAAATCAACATGCAAAAATCAGTAGCATTTCTATAGGCCAACAGTGAACAATCAAAAAGAACTAAAAAAGTAATCCCACTTAAAACAACCACAAATAAAATAAAATACCTAGGAACTAACCTAACCAAACAAGTGAAAATCTCTACAATGGAGACTATAAAACACCTGACAAAAGAAACTGAAGACACTAAAAAATTGAAAGACATTCCATGTTCGTGGATTGGAAGAATCAATGCTGTCCACATTACCCCAAACAATTTTTAGATTCATTGCAATCCCTCCCTATCAAAATAATAACAACATTCTTCACAGGAATAGAAGACAATCCTACAATTTAGATTGACCCACAAAAGACTCTGAGTAGCCAAAGTCATCCTGAACAAAATAGAAAAATTGGAAGAATCACATTACCTGACATCAAATTACACTACAGAGCTACAGTGACCCCAAATAGCATGAAACTGGCATCACAACAGACACATAGACCACTGTAACAGGATGGATAACTCAGAAACAAATTCATCCATTTAAAACGAATGCATTGTTTACAACGGGAACAAGAACACACATTGGGGAAAGGATTTCTGTTTAATACATGGTGCTGGGAAAACTGGATATCCATATGCAGAAGAGTGAAACTAGACTCCTATCTCTTCCATATCCAAAATCAAATCACAATGTATTACAGCCCTTAAATCTAAGACCTAAAACTACTACAGAAAAACATTGGGGAAACTCTCTAAGACATAGGTTTGGGCGAAGACCTTCACAAGCACAGGCAACTAAAACAAAAATGGACAAATAGAATCACATCAAGTTAAAAAGCTTCTGCACAGTAAAGGACACAATCAATAAAGAGACAACCCACAGAATGGGAGAAAATATTTTCAAACTATCCATCTGACAGGAGATTAATAACTAGAAGATATAAAGAACTCAAACTCAATAGGAAAAAAATCTAATAATCAGAAATGAACATAAGGTCTGAACAGACATTTACCAAAAAAAGATATACAAATGGCAAACAAGTATATGAAAAGGCACTCAATATCATTGATCATCAGAGAAATGCAAGCCAAAACTCCAGTGAGATATCATCTCACCCACATTAAAATGGCTTTTATCTAAAAGACAGTTAATGACAAATGCTGGAGAGGGTATGGAGAAAAGGGGACCCTCATACACTGCTGGTGGGAATGTAAATAAGTACAACCACTATGGAGAACAGTTTGAAGATTCCACACAAAACTGAAACTAGAACTACCACAGGATCCAGCAATCCCATTGCTAGCTATATACCCAAAAAAAGGAAAAATAGTATATCAAAGAGATATCTGCACCCCTATGTTTACTGTAGCACTATTGACAATAGGCAAGATTTGGAAACAATCTAAGTGTCCATTAATAGACAGATTAAAAAGGTGGTACATATATACAATGGTACATATATACAATGGAGTACTATTCAGCCTAAAAATGAATGGGATTCTGTTATTTACAACAACACTGATGGAACTGGAGGACATTAGGTTAAGTGAAACAAGCCAGGCACAGGAAGATACACTCGCATGTTCTCACTCATTTATGGAAGCTAAAAATGGAAACAATTGAACTTATGGAGATAGAGAGTAGAATTACCAAAACCTGGGAAGGGTAGTGGTAGGGGGTTGGGGGGAGTAATGGGGATGGTTAATAGGTACAAAATATAGTTCATGGGAATTAATAATATCTAGTATTTAATAGCAAAACTCGATGACTTCAAACAATGATTTATTGTACATTTAAATTAAGTAGAAGAGTACAATTGGAAGGTTTGTAACACAAAGAAATGGTAAAAGCTTGAGGTGATGGATACCCCACTTACCCTGATGTGAATATTAGACACTGAATGCCTATATCAAAACATCTCATGTGCCCCATAAATACATACACCTTCTGTATACCCAAGAAATTAAAAAATAAAAAATTTTAAAAATCATATGGGCCAGGCATGGTGGCTCACACCTGTAATCCTAGCACTTTGGGAGGCCGAGGTGGGCAGGTCAGGAATTCAAGACCAGCCTGACCAACATGGTGAAACCCCATCTCTACTAAAACTACAAAAATTAGCCGGGTGTGGTGGCATGTGCCTGTAATCCCAGCTACTCAGGAGGCTGAGGCAGGAGAATTGCTTGAACCTGTGAGGTGGAGGTGCAGTGAGCTCAGATGGTGCCACTGCACTCCAGCCTGGGAGACAGAATGAAACTCCGTCTCAAAAATAAATAAATAAATAAATAAAATCATATGAAAGTATAAAACAGTGGCAGAAGTAAACTTGTAATCAAAGTCAGAACAGTTAGTTAATGCAGTGATGGTGTATAGTCTTTCAAATCTCAGTACAAAGGTTAAGAGTGAAACTAGCAATAACCATAGCTACAATAAGTTGTTAAGGAGTACATGATATAAAAAGATGTAAATTAAGGCAACAAAATTACAAATTGTGGGGGTAGGGTATAAAAGTCTATGTGACTGGCCGGGCCTGGTGGCTCACACCTGTAATCCCAGAACTTTGGGAGGCCGAGGCAGGCAGATCACAAGGTCAGGAGATCGAGCCTGGCTAACATGGTGAAACCCTGTCTCTACTAAAAAATACAAAAAATTAGCTGGGTGTGGTGGCAGATGCCTGTAGTCCCAGCTACTCGAGAGGCTGAGGCAGGAGAATGGCGTGAACCGGGAAGGCGGAGCTTGCAGTGAGCCGAGATCACGCCACTGCACTCCAGCCTGGGTGACAGAGGGAGACTCCGTCTCAAAAAAAAAAAAAAAAAAAAAAAAAAAGGTCTATGTGACTATATGACCAAAGTTAAGTTGCGGGCAGCTCAAAATCGTCTTCTATAACTAAAAGACATTTTTTGTAATTCCTGTTATAACAAGAAGAGAAAAAAATTAAAGTAGACACACACGAGAAAGAGAAATAAATCGAAGTGTATCAATACAGAAAATCACCGAACTGCAAAGGTAAACAGCACAAGAGGAAGCCAGGAACAAAAGATCTTCAAAATAACCAGACAATAATTAACAATATGGCAAGAGTAAGCACTAACCTATCAATAATAACCTTGAATGTAAATAGATTAAATTAAAAGATACAGATTGGCTGAACAAAACAAACAAACAAACAAACATCCAACTATATGCTGCCTACCAGTGACTCACTTTACCTGTAAGGAGACACACATAAACAGAAAGTATAGAAACGGAAAATGATATTCCAGGCAAATGGAACCGAAAAGGAAGCAAAAGTAGCTACACTTATATAAAATAGACTTCAAATCAACAACTGTAAAAAAGAGACACAAATGGTCATTGCATAATGACAAAGGGGTCAATTCAGCAACTGGGGTACAACACTGTAAATACACGTGCATATAACACCAGAGATCCCAGATAAATAGATCAAATATTATTAGATTTAAAGTGAGAGACTGACTGAAACACAATATTAGTAGGGGTCTTCAACACTTCACTTTTAGCCCTGGACAGATCATTCTGACAGAAAATAAAGAAACAGATCTAAATTTTACTCCAGACCCAATGGACCTAGCAGATATTCACAGAACATGCCACCACACAGCTGCAGAATACAGTCTTCTCATCAGCACGTGAAATATTCTCCAGGATAGATCACGTGTGAGGCCACAAAACAAATCTCAATTTTTAAAAATTGAAATAATATCAAGTGTCTTTCCAGTTGGAATTGGAAATAGAATAATACTAGAAATCAATAACAGGAGGAACTTTGGAAATTATGTAAATATATGAAGATTAAACAACAAACTCCTGAAGAATAAGTATATCACTTTTAATGTCCATACCGACTTTAAAAATAATTTTATGTCAATAATTTTGAAAAAACTGATAATTTTTAAGAAAATGATGAATAACCAAACCTCTATGAACAAATAAGCAATAAACAGATATATTTATAAAAAGGTCCCTCTATAGCAGGTTACAAACCCATAGAGTTATGTTGTCAAATTTTATAATTGTTTCAGAAAACAGAAAAAGAAGGCAAGCTACTCAACTCATTTTATGAGACTCCATGACTTTAAGAATCTCGATTCCAAAACAAAAAGGACAGTGTAAGAAAATTACAGACCAATACCTCTTAAAAACAGAAGTTGCAAAAGATAAATAAAATGATAGTTAGACATAATTTAGCAGCATGTTAAAATATACATGTCATGAAAAAGGGATTTTCTCAAGAGTGGACAGATTGTTTAAAATCAAAGTTTATTATTAAATATACCACATCAATAGATAAGATGTATCATTTAAACATTAGAAAAACATCTAATCATTTCAATAGATGAGAACAAGCATTCATTATAGCCCAAAACTATTTATGAAGAAAATTATTAACATTTAAAAATAGAAATTCATTTTCTTTACCTGTCAAGGAATATCAATGAAAAAACTGGAACGAATTTATTTAACGACATTTTAGAAACATCCCTTGAAAGCTAATAAAAGATGAACTCTACTGCTACTTCTCTTTTACATGATACTAGAAGAACCAGTGAAATAAGAGAAGAAAAAACAAAAGAACTGGCATATGAATTGCACAGGAAAAGCTCTTTGAACTTCAATTACTATAAAAACTTTCTATTGTGGTTAACAAGGCCCTATGTGACCTGAGCTTACCTGCCTCTCCCAGTTTAGGTCCTGACACTCTTTCTCCTGCTCTGTCCGCTTGACACATTTATTACCAGATTTTTATTCAGTTTCTGTAAACGGCCCACTTCCCCCACCACCATTTCTAGAATATTTTCCCCCTGGGTCTATTCATGACTGGCTTTAGTCCCAGTTTAAATATACCTCCTTTACTCCTACTTATTTTTCTCTTTGCACTTGTCGCAGTCTAATTGATGACTTAGTGGTGCATTTGCTAATTGTTTGCATTAAGTTGGCAGCTGGGTAAAGATATCTTGTTCACTGTCATATCACTGGAGCTCAGCACAGTGTGCATGGCACAAAATATACGTTCTATCAATATTTGTCAAGTGAATGAATAAGTGAGCAAATACTTTGATATGCTTACTAGATAAACTTCATGTGGTACAGCACCTTCTTTCCTGGATATTTTTGAAAGACATTATCAAACTTTACATCTTTGTTCTCTCCTTTTATAGAAATGCAGATTCATCTGGTGTGGAATAGCTCATTTGTTTTTGAGACTGAGTATGGTATCATTATATGGACATAATTTCTCTTCATTGCAATCATAAATTCATACCATTATGTCTCACTGAAGTTAAGCCTAGGCCACCTGGGCTGGATCTGGGATGCTGAAAGGCTATTGTCTGTCAGTTTAGGAGCATCTTTAGAGGGCAGCTTCCTGTTAGCACAGTAAACAGATGACAACTTAGTAGAGCAGGCAAGAAGCAGAAGTATCATATTTATGGATATGCACGTATACACACAAATATAATGATCTAGACTTGCTTTATATATATACATATATTTTGAGATGCAGTTTCACTCTTGTCTCCCAGGCTGGAGTGCAATCATGCAATCTCAGCTCACTGCAACCTCTGCCTCCCTGGTTCAAGTGATTCTCCTGCCTCAGCTTCCTGAGTAGCTGGAACTACAGGCACATGCCACCACACCCTGCTAATTTTTTGTGTTTTTAGCAGCAATGGGGCTTCACCATGTTGGCCAGGCTGGTCTCGAACTCCTGACCTCAGGGGATCTGCCCGCCTCAACCTCCCAAAGTGCTAAGATTGCAGGCATGAGCCACTGCGCCCGGCAGACTTGCTTTATAATACATTATTTTTAAAACTAAGATCTTACTATTTTTATATCTGTAGATAACAAACTATCCAGAAAAATTGTATGACAAAATAATATACTGTGTAGTGTATTTCACACAATATATAGGTAATACAGAACATATATTTTCTAAATATTAAATATACCACCCCTTTTTAAAGTAAATTTGCTTTCCTTGAAAAGCTATTACTAAAATAATAGTACTTTAAAGGAAACAAGATAACAAGTTAGAGTTAGATGTTTATTAATAAATTGGCCACTAGGATCTGTAGAATTTAAATATCCTCAACAGATGCCCCTCTCCTGTGACCCTTTGATAAAAGTGGCAAATCATTCATACTTGTAAATCAATCATGCCACTTAGTGCTAATGAATTAAAAACCATTCATGAAGACTGTCCAATTCTTGGCTAATGATGTGACAGCTGGTCTGACCAAGCCTGCTGAGGATGATGACTTTGTCAAGCAGTAACTGACTCTTCAGTTTTCACTCCTGTCATCTTTCATAAGACCCAGCATCAATGAGTTTGGGGCAAATGTAAGGGGAATCTACATAATGAGATGCTTCATTCCATTATGTTTATATTTTCCATTACTCTCTGTGGAATGATAAATAGAAAAAGGTCAAGGAGTTCCTTCTGTTTTCTCTGATTTGAAGAAACAAATATATAATTGCACAAGGGGCACAGAAAATAGCTAACTGGGAAGCTGAGAAGTCAGATATAACACGTCTCAGATGTCCAGAAATGCACAGAGGCACCTTGGCTGCAACATCTAGCCGCCAAGGCCATAATACAAAATGATTATCATTTGACTTTCTCTCTTCATCTTGCATGCATGCAGGTGTGAAAGTAGAAAATGTTGGGAGACTACTATGGGTTCAAGAAATCTTGTCAGAGAGACACAGGTGAAAACACCCCAGAATAGGAAACACAGAGGTAGGCTCTGGTTTGAGTTTAGATGCTAACTATTCATGCCATGGTCCATGCAATTTGCTATCATCACAAAGAAATCTACAGATTCGTTTAAGAATACTATAGCAATATTGATTTTAAAAACATTTTAAGTGATCTACTTTATTTAATTAACTATTTAGCAAAATGTGTACTGTCTTGAGTGCTGTTCCTTCATTCCTATGTGCATCTGAGTCTTCCCATCATTTGGCTACTGTGGCCTGATTATGATCATGTTATTTCAATGTTTACCCATACACACACATACTCACATACATGTAGCTAATTGCCTGGTTTGATTTTACAGTAATTGGTGTAAAAACTTGAACACAGAGATGGATGATATCAGGTTCTAGGGTGGGGTCCTGCCCTGGCCTTCTACTCTGTGAAAGAGCCATTGCAAATTCAGATGCCCTATCACTCCCAAATAGATCCTTTTTCCTTGGCAGCACACAGATCCAACCAAAGCATATGCTGATCACTCTGGGCAGATAATCCCATTGCCTTTAAAATGTCAGCATTAGATTGTGTCATGTACTGTTTTTAACTTCTATAATGTCTGTATTAGTCTGTTCTCGTGCTGCTAATAAAGATATAGCCAAGACTGGGTAATTTTTAAAGGAAAGAGGTTTAATTGATTCACAGTTTAGCATGGCTACGGAGGCCTCAGGAAACGTGCGGGCATGGTAGAGGGGGAAGCAAACATGTCTTTCTTCACATGGTGGCAGTAAGGAGAAATGTAGACAAAAGTTGGGGGAAAGCCCCTTATAAAACCATCAGATCCCACGAGAACTCAGTCTCTATCACGAAAACAGCATGGAGGTAACTGCTCCCATGATTCAATTACCTCCCACCAGGTCCCTCTCAGGACACATGGGGATTATGGGAACTACAGTTCAAGATGAGGTTTGGGTGGGGACACAGCAAAACCATATCAGTGTTGCATTCAAAATCACAGCAAAACCAAGCATCAGTTTCTGGGAGTGGTGGTACCAAGTGGCTGATAGCATTTCTTGCAACTATGAGATTTTAGGATTCTTTAAAATCACCTAGTCATGTAAACACAGGCTCACTGACTACTATGGTCACTGTGTACCCCTTGACAAGCCACATGAATTATCTAAATAATCTGATCCTTCATCTCTAGAAAAATATGTAAGTGACAGAAAGATAATTTTTTCAAACCTGAGCAAAACACCTATGTATGGGAATCTGTGGGAAGAAATAACACACATTGATGTAGTGTATCTCTGAACACAATATAGTAGTTTGAGTGTTTGGGTCCGACCGGAACCACTTGTTCTGCTTCTGTGTCTCCTCTGGGCAAACCATTTAATCTCTTTGAAAATTTGAAAATTCATAATTCATTCTTGTTTTCAATTTTGTCCAATGGGAATAACAGACCTAGTTCATAGGATCACTATAAAATTAAATAAGATGAAGCATATACTCACATAGTATAGTGCCTAACATCTGGCAAGTACTCAACTAAGGCCAGCAGTTATTATATTATTTATTTGTTTCCAATCATTTATATATCTCAGTTTTATTTTTACTCAGGTTCTCTGGGTTTAATAACCCATTTACATTAAGGCTTTTCATCTCATATGAACTAACAAAATAAGCTCTGATTCACTTTCTTTCCATGAAACACAGCCTCTTCGCATCCTCCTACATGAAAGCAGCAAACTGGAAAATAATTTCAAATACTATGCATTCCACGTGTAGAAAACCAGAGTGAGGAAAAAATACTCTATCAGATCATATTTAAATTGAACATTCTGAGCTACTGGATTTGGGTGTTTGACTCAGTCTGTAATTGACATTCCTGAAGCATATCCAAGCAAATCCAAAGTACAACAGTTTTTGCATTTCCTCCTTATTGCAGTCAGTCATCCACTCAACAACTATTTGATTCTGTAGTAGAACTGAATGATTTTGACAGTAGAAGGGGGCTTAAAAATGCCCTATTACAATATGTCCTTTTAAAAAATCCGGTCCAGGAAGGTTAAATGCCCTGTTTTTATTTCCACAGTGGGTAGAAAATAAACAAAACATCCTGCAAGGCAGGGCAGTAAATAGAATGATGAGTAGGAGCTTCCACTTAGTTTTGAGGATCTTAAGGTTAGTAGGGACATGAGATGTGTGTACAGATATTAATAATAGTAATTATTAATAGGAAGGGAGTTGGAAAAAGCTGTCAAGTTCTACAGAAATTTGTATAGGATAAGGTATTACTTCCAGCAAAGATAAATGGTTGAAGTAGAATCCCATGTCTGTGCTATCTCATTAACCATTCCCCTTTCTTCCGTTAGCAAACCCCCACTTTTCCTTTTAGTAGTCACTCTCCAGCACTGACAGATCATATAGTACAGGTAGAATTAACCCCACTCCCAAAACCATGATTAACAATGACCTTGCCTACCAGACTGGAGCACCACATTCTCCAGTCATGACAACTGTCTTGGAGATGGGCACATGACCCAGTGGCAACCATAAGACCCCTACCAAGAACTTTTGTTGGATATATCGACAAGTAGTTTTGCTAGTTTTAATAGGATTGGTAAGTTAGCAAAACATATTGCTTGAAACTGCTAGCACCCATTTTTGCTACTTCAAAAGAAGATCTATAAAGAAATAATTTCCCCCTTTGGTAAAGAAGGCTGCATGATAGACATGTTATTAATGTTTTTGTAAAGTCCTTCCTTTTGAGAAGGAGCAACATACTTCTATTTCCTTGTAGACATAAATTTGTGTTCTGTGAGATGATTCTTTCTACTGATATTTTCTGTTGCTTAAATTTCACTCTTGGTTCCTGGGAAATTCTAGGGGTGTCATTTTACATTCATGCTCATACATTCACTTTCAGTGATTACTTACAATGTCTAATCTCTTCTTCTTTAAATCATCTTCAACTCAAAATTTTTCAGACCCATCACCATTAGCTTAGAACAACATGGGAAAAATTCTTTTACCTATCACAAGCATGGTTACATCTGGGAGTCAGTTTTTAATAATAATAGTATCTTATATTCTTGTAAATTCCTTTTACTTTCTCGTGATACCTTAGCAACAGTTCTTTACTTTGAATATCCAAATATCCTGCCAGATAATTAGGGAAGTTTTTAATCCTGCTTTAACCGATTTGGTTACTATAGCCCAAAGCTGCTCAAATAGTTGCTTAAGGGCAGAGTCAGGCTAGTCACAGAGCTGGTGTTTAAATTTCAGACGCCTGGCCCAGAAGTTTTTCTATCATTCCAACATAATTTTTCAAAGTTATAGTGTTAAAAGGACTTCTCTATCTAGTTGAAGGATACATTTGCTTAGAGACATTTATATATTTTGGAATGAAATGTGGTGATAGATTTTATGACAACAAATCTTTTGCCCTATAACTTTGCCAGTAATTCTTGAGGATAAATATTGACATACTGAAGAATTCACATTAAATACAAAAATACAGTTTCTATAGAGACTAGGGTCCACTGGTTCAATCATGACCTAAGAAGGAAGGTCCCATGATTCTTCCTGCAATAGGAAAATCTTGCTTCAAGAGCTGCCTCAGAGCACTCCTTTTAAAACAGAACTTGAGCAGCCATGAGAATCACTTAAAATGCTTATTAAAAATACAGATTCCCCAGGCCTACCATCACAAATGACTCAGTGGTTATGAGTGCAGGCCTATAATCTGTTTGTGGTGCACAATTCACACATTGAGAACATAATGGCCCTCTAACCATGTTTCCCAAGAAGGCTCAAAAGTTATGTCATTGTAGTGAGATTCCTAGAGGAATATCATGAAGAGGTCTTACAACCCAGATGTCTGCTGAAAGCTAAACAATAAAAAACAGATTAGAGCAAAAGGATGTAAAGTCATCTTGACTTCTTATCAACAAACCAGGTATGACACTAAAGTTAAGAAACCTAAAAAAGTAGTATGTCAACCAGAAGAGGTCAGCTATAAAAACAGAGGAAAATGATGCCCTCACAACAAAGAGTAGCCACAGCAAACATCCAGGTTGGCTTATTCTTAGGAGCTCCAAGAATGCACCCAGTGCTGACATATGCCTAATATGGATTAGACCACCTGGCTTTTCTCTAGGGCCTTGTTTTTCAATCTTTTCTTCCTCATTATCCCCTCCTAAGGAACCCTTTAGACTTTTTCCCCCAATTGTTTCCCTATGAAATGTTAGTATCATAGATATATTGTATTTCTATTTATATATGGTGTGTACAGCTGTACGTTACACATAAACAGTAGGATCCCCTTCTCACCACCAAGAATTAATTTTTGCCTCCTTGGTGTCAATATTGCCCCAACTGAGAATACATGACCCAGGGACACTTCCGACTTGCTGTCTTGCAGTAAAAGCTCAACATTACATGACAGACATTTTAACATTCTAGCATATTTTCATTGATGTGCACTGTTATTTTAGCAGATACTCTTAGAGTGATGCTCTGAAAACAGCCATGGCATTAGATTCATGTTATTTTGTGTAGAATAAACTGCTTTCTATACTTACAATGTGAACTTGCATATATTGGCTTGGAATTTAGCCACATCTGATTTAAACACGGCCTTTGTCTCTCTTGCCAAAAGTTAGTGGCAAAATGAGAAGAACCTGTTATATCTCATTGCTAGTCTTTACAGTTACTAGAACTACACAAAAGCATCTCTGGACATCCTGACTCTAGTTTGATATCATTCCTATTCATTAAGCCTCTCCTTGACCAGTTATTCTAGAAAAACTGTCTATCAATTTCTTCCTTGTCGCCAAATAGAACATAAGTTTTCCTTTCTCTATACCTTTGTTTCTGCTCCTCTTTTTGCATGAAATGTCATCCTTTTTTGCATCTACCCATGCAAATTCAAAGTATATTTCTTTCATAAAGTATTCTCAGCCCATAGTGACCTCCTTCTCTCCTCCACAGCACTTGCCATGTCTAGTATTATTTGGTATGTATTTGTTACTGGTGGAAGAGATCCAAGTTACCCCAAGTTACCAGTGGCATATCTGCAGGCCTCTGCAGCAACTTTAGTCCCTGCCTCCCCAGAAAAAAGAATTTGAGGGGCATAAAACAGAAAAAGAGACCGAGGCAAGTTTCAGAGCATGAGTGGAAGTTTATTTAAAATGGCTTTAGAACATGAAAGAAAAGAAGGTTCACTTGGAAGAGATCCAAGAGGGCTCCTGAAGGTCAAAGACAGAAAAAGGGGCTTGACCCTAGGGCTTTCTAGGCTCACCTCTTTTCCATGATTCTTCCTTTCGGATGGGCTTCCCACATGCTCAGTACCCTCCTTACCCTTAAGAATTGAGCGGGGGCAGTGTGTTTAGGAAGTTGTATGAATGCCCATCTGAGGCTTTCTTCCTTTTTCCTAGTGGAGTGTACTCGGAAAGTCGTACTTCATCATCTTGTCTCTTAATGCACATGCCCAGGAAGTTTTTCTCCCTGGCATCCATATTCAATTCATGCTTTAATGTTAATAGCTATGGATCATCAGGAAATGTCTTCTCCCTGGCTTTAGAGATGTAGTGTGATAATTATTGAACCATCACCTGATATTCCCAGTGGGTTGGGCCCTCTCCTGCCCCTCTCATGCCATCTAACTACCTGTAACATATTTATGGACTCCTCAAGGGCCTAGAATAGGGTCCACACACATATATGCTCAACACCGAAATGAGGATGGAAGTCCTTTTCTACAGTACTCATGACAGCTGTTAATAATCAATCATTTCCACTGAACAATGAAGAAGCTCAAGAGAGACACTTTTAGTGATGTCAAGTTAATATACAAATAAAAGCGAATTGCCTCCTGAGTTTTGTTATTATCTTTATAGACCCAGAGCCCTCAACATAATCTATGTACGCAAAATATGTTCAGGAATAACTATTTCTTTGATAAATGAATAGGTGAGTAAATCTATCCAATACAGATGCTACAGCCTCCATTCCAGAGCCTACCAGAAACCTAAATGGAAAGGACAGAGAAAAAATGAAGACAATAAGAGGGAGGTAAATATTCGTCACATCTAGGTGATGTTTGCCTGAGCTCTTAACTTCTCTGGATGTCAACTAAAAAAAAATGTAAATGATATATTCTAGAACTAAAACCCAAAGTTACCCTATATCTAAACTACTAAAGTAATTGTCTTTAATGGCATGAAAACATTTGTCAAGAGAAGAAAAGAATCAGGTAGGCCGCAGTAGCTGCTTTTATATATCTGAAGAGATCATTCAGTTTTCAGCTCAATGTAAAGAAATTTCTTACAGTAAAATCCAGTCAAGGTCAGATTAAACTTCTTTTGGAGATGAGTCACATGACAGCAGCAGCATTAAAGAATACATTGGACAGCTTGGAAGGAAATCATTAGAAGGCATTCAAACAGCAGAAGAGGGCAGGGGAGACTTGACCACCCGAAATTCTTCCTCAGCCACTTGAGACTGTAATCCAGATGGCTCATTCCAGGGCTAACTGGTAATTTACTGTGAGTATCATATTCAGAGCATACAAGCCTTTCTCTGAAAGGGCCTGATTCCTTTATCTCATGAGAACACAATCTATATTCTCAAACCTTGCAACTTCCTATGCTCAGTGACAAACAAAGGAATCATCACAACGAAGAAAAAATGAAAAAACAAGTAGCTGTTTAAAATTACTATTATTGTTGCTGCCGTAAAGAAAAGCATTTGTTGATTTCTGCTCTTGTCCTACTCATAAAATTACCAAGATGCTTTTCCCAGGTGTGGAGTAGCTCTTTTGATTACAAGCTGTTTGAATATTACATTTCTTCCCAGACAGCAACTTTATGCTGTAGGCAAATTGAGTTGTTTTCATATAAATACAGCCAATCCTTCAGCAATATTTTAATTACCAACTAAATGGGTACTTCACTTCCCCCCACCCCACAACCTACCATACATTACAATCCTCTGAATGACCTCCCTAATTCAGGTAGACCCATGGGAAAACCATTAAACCCAAAGTTGAAGTGTTTTCTAGAATTCCTCCATTATAATACTTATTCATCATATACACCATGCAATAATATCTTCTCCAAGTAACCCAAAGCCCTTTCTGGGTAGAGAAAGCTCCATAAAAATAACTGATGTCTGCTGAGCACATAATGTGTGTTACTTACGTAGTGCTCACAAAACTGATGAAATAAGCATTATCATTCCCATTAATTAAATGAGGAGTTACTGAGGCTTTGAAATTAGGTAAATGGCCCAAGGAGATACAGTTAATATGTAGTGCAGCTGGAATTCAACCCTATGCCCATCTTGTTTTAGAGCCCGAGTTCTTTACCACAATGTTATGCTTTAAGTCATTGATTCTCAAAATGTAGCCTCTGAATCATCAGCAGCAACATAACCTGGGAACTTGTCAGAAATGCAAATTCCCAAGCCCCACTATATTTACTGAATCAAACTCTGTCTTCCAGTGATTCTGATGTATTCTGAGAACAACTGGCCTAAGCAAATAACATATCTCTACTCTGGGTCAAGAGTCATGCTGGGTACAATACAAGCTACAGAAGAATGGGAAAGTTTGGTTTCTTTACAGAAGAGTTTATGATTTAACAAAGGAAAAAAAAGACTAAAATAAAAAGAATGAGTAGTATAGAGAAACACACATGGAATTTAATAAATATTTGTGCATTAATTGAAATAGATTTGAAATTGTAGGCTGAATTATTTTGTGGATTTAAATTTTCTGCAACTTAATTTTCTCCCTCCTACGTATCTATTCAAGCTTGGGAAATATTTTATGAAGCTTAACAAAAATATTGAATTTTCAAATAACCTTTTGTATGTGTTTCTTAGTCTACTATGCATTTCTAATGTTTGTGTGATGTTAGTATCTTTTAAGTACCTTGCATTTTAATTTTCAGAAGACTTTCCAGTAGAGAAGGACACTTCTTCAAATGGACTAATCCCAAGGAGCTGAGTTCTGAATCTGCCATGTACACCCCACACAGGTTCTGCTGAACAGTGGAAGGAAGCCAGAATGGGAAGTTTGTCAAAGGGTCACACTAAGGTTCATTCTGCAACCCATCTACACTCCTGAGTGTTTCCCAAATGCTCTGGCATCACTGTCAACATTGTTAACTCATCCTCTCAGAAATAAGGCCTTCATTTTCTTTTAAAAACAGGATTAAAACCTGGCAGACCATCAGTATATAAATTTGTTTAATTTGGTCAGTGATTCTCAACAAGGATAGCTTCATCCCAAGGGGGAGCTTTTTGTTATTACAACTGTTTGATGCTACTAGCTTTTACTGAGTGAGATCAGAGATGTTAAAAATCTTGCAATTCATCAGACCTATACTAAGAAAAATTGTCCTATATCCCCCAAACTTTCTGAATACCTTGCCAGGCCCTCAGGAGGTAGAAAATATAGTTTATGATAATCTGAGCCTAGAACCTAGGTAAATTTTACACGTAAACAAATGGTGTTTTTGCATGGTTTTCTGCTAAATTTTCTAGGAATGTAACTATAAAGTAAATCAAGGGAAGATCATACTTTTTTCATAACTTTATCAAGACTTATTCACTATTTTGATACATCATTCAGTCATCATTCAGTCATCGGTATTGACATTCTTACTGTTTGTCTTGCTATATGATACATCAATATCAGTAGGCACTTGTAGCTGTGACAATCATTATGAATTTAAATGTGTATGTTAAGCCTCCATTTTGAAACAACAATTATAACAAAAAGTATTGATTATATTCAGATATATATTGTCTTATTATCATATTTCTCTCAAATCTAAACATGTTCATTATAAGTAGATGTGACTGGGCAGGGTGGCTCATGCCTGTAATCTCAGCACTTTGGGAGGCTGAGGTGGGAGGATTGCTTGAGCCCAGGAGTTTGAGATCAGTCTGGTCAATAAAGCGAGATCCCATCTCTCTCAAAAAAAAAGATAAAGAAAAAGTAGATGTGTTGTAGAATATTATATCAAGGTATCAAATAATATAATTGTATTATAAATCAATATTTTTGTATTATTTTTTATATTTTGATTTTATAAAAAGTATGATTTTATTAATTGCCAGAGATGGTGAATTCCTCTTCAAAGGGTTTAATTGAGTAATGTCCTTGTCCTTGGTTCAGAGGCCTCACCTCCTTGTACTTTCTTGTTTCTAACCTGCAAGCAGCCCTCCCACTCTTGTTGTGCACCCTGACTTGCCCAGACATGTCCGAACATGCCTTGTGCTATAGCAGAGGGACCACTCCTCCCCACTGCCTCCCTTGTAGATGGAACGTTTACCCTAATTGGAAATGTTTAAGTTAGCCAATCAGGGTCTGCCTACATTGTGCAGTCCAAACCTAGCTAATAGGGGAAGGACTCAGGGATAGGGACTGCATGAGGAATAAAAACACCCTCTGTCCTTTGTTTGGTGTGCTCTCGCAGCGGCCAAAAGTGCAAGTGGCACCCTTCTGCAGAAGTAAATTTGCCTTGCTGAGAAATCCTTTGTTTGAGTGCTTGTTTTCCTTGCAACTTTGAGCTCATTTCTAACATTGATGAAAATGTTGATTTTATTAAAGTATGCATCAAAGTTGGTTATATTACTTATAAGCTTCATATCAGGATATGAAAAACATCATGAAATATTTGTTATTAAAAAGGAGCTCTGGGTCTAGTAAGGTTGAAATATGAATAAACAAATGATGTTTTGATGTATACATTTTTCTGTATTACTCTTCCTAGACTATAAATGCCACAGGGCCAGACATCTGTTACATTCACCATTGTAACCCCAATGCCTAGGATAGAGCATCTCACCTAGTGGGATCACTCACTCACTCTACAAACATTTGCTGAGCATGGCTGAGTCAGGCACAAAGGGAACACACTCAAGGATAAGACAGCAACCAACAAATGGCAGGTAGTATACATATAGACTGGCGTAAATCCTAGCAGGAAAATACAGGTGGTAGAAGAACCACCTAGGATGGGTATAAATTGATAGCATAGTAAAAGCAGGTCTCTCTGACAAGGTGGCTTTTGTAAAAAGGCTGAGCTGTGAAAGTAAGCCAGCCATGAGAGAACCCTGCAAGAGCATTCTGGGCAAAGGGAACTGTGATACAAATGCCTAAGGCAAGGTAGGGATGAGCTTGACTTCAGGACAGAAAGCCAGATGTATGGCTGGAAGGTAGTGATAGAGATGATGGGAGATGAAAGTGATACAAGGTGAACCGAAAGAAGCAGTCAGGGGCCAAATCTCACTTGGCCTCATGGGTCTTGGTAACACATTGGAATTTTATTCTGAGAGCAATATGAGGCTACTGGAGTCTTTTAGGGAGAAAAGGAATATGACCAAGTTTCCATTTTAAAAAGATTACTCTGGCTGCAGTGAGAAGATTAGACTATCAATGTTCGCTATAGTTATTTGTTGAATACGTAAATTCCCAAATAAACACACTTTTTGTATGAATGAATGAATAAATCTGTGAATTCAATTACACAAAAAATGCCAAGGGCTGCAGCCCTACACCGGGCTCACATGACACCTCACTACTCCTTTACCTTGCTGTATAACCTCCCATCTGTCCCTTTCTGAATCTCAGATCCCTCACGGTAGGTCAATAAGGTCTTGAAGATCCCCTCCAGCTTTGGAAATAATTCAATAACTCCTGCCAACCCCACCCCACTGCCAAGGCTCTCAGGCTGCAAACAGCTGAAAAGGAACGATGAATGCCTCTGCTCTGTTTATAATCCTCGCTTTGGCATTTCATCTGCAGCTGGAGCCCTCTCTATAAGACCACTCAGCAGCTATAAGCTGACTAATTTCCATGTTGATTGCAAAGCTAGAAATGTACACACTTGTAATTCTTATTCTTGGCCCAAATGCTTCTTGTCGGCAGTATCTCTGACGATGAGGCGCTGACACCACTCACTAGTTATTGTCTGACGTGCTTGCTATTGATATGAGTGGGTTTAGGAGGATGCACAGTTTGATAATCAGACCCCATCTGCAAAGCAATCACGAGCCACATTATGGAGAAAATGTAAGTAAATGCTGGAGATGTGACTGTCTTATTTTCAACTTCCCTTACCCTAGCAAAGATTGAGTAAACAGATGTTGATGTATGAAACAATTTTGTGTTTTTTTTAAATATAAAGAGCATCTCCTAGCGCTTTAGCATTTAATATAAGTACAGCAAATGACAAGCTATAAAACAAAATGCTTTTATGTGTATGATCTCATTTTGCAAATGCATTGTATTAGAGTTGCAAAGTAATATGTGTTTGGTGAAGATATTCTGACCATGGAGAAACATATGACATTGAAAGAAAATATCCCTGAAGTACATTTTGGTATCATCCCCAGGATGATGTAGTGCCTGAGGGCAGAATTTCTAGTCAGACTATGTGGATTTAAGTCCTGTTTTCATCTTTTAGGTCATTTTCTGTTATGACCTCTGACTTATTATGTCACCTCTGTCCCTCAGTTTTTTTATCTGAAAAGTGGAAATAAAAATAGTACCCTCATAACAAAGTTGTGATGTCAATCAAGTTAATGAATATAAAGCCTTTA
The DNA here is from genome assembly GCF_000951035.1 of Colobus angolensis palliatus. Classification (NCBI taxonomy): domain Eukaryota; kingdom Metazoa; phylum Chordata; class Mammalia; order Primates; family Cercopithecidae; genus Colobus; species Colobus angolensis. The sequence continues at coordinate 7,201,416 of NW_012122932.1, forward strand.
GAATAGTGCCTGACACGTATTAAGAACTCAATATATATTTGCTATTCTCCTTCTTATCAATTTTATTACCTCTCCTCTTCAAAGCCAACCATACCTCATGGCATCCTACAGCTTTCAATCTAACAATTCATCTGCCCACGTATCTTTTACTTCTATTTCTTTTTTTTATTAAAAATGAAACCATAGGTATGCCAGAGTTTCAATTCTTTCCACTCAAAATGTATCATGGGGATTTTATTAGTATGTAGATCTGCATCATTAATAGTTGCATAGTATTTAATCTTATAAATGGGCTAGTGTTCAACCATTTTTCAGTTAATGAACACAGCCTGACTCTAACTTTTTACCGCTACAAATAGTGTTAGGGTAAACTTTCCTATCAATGTATCTTTGCCCATTTGTGAGAATTTCTGTACAGGACAGATTCTGAGAAGTACCTCATCTCATTTGTATCATCACAAAAACTCTAGGGGAAAACAGAGTGAGTGAGTGCTGCCTTCCACAAAGGGGGCAAATTCTAAAAGTTGAAGAAATTTCCTTAACTCCTCACAAATGCACTCTTCATAGTACATGATGGAAATGAGACAAATACTCGTCTTCCATTTCCAAACCCTGTGTTCTTTTTACTAGATGATGAGTTGATTAAAGATTGGCTCAGTGTGTCTGATGACTTTTGCAGCCTGCAAAGTTGCCATATTAAAAATCTTAATAGATTTATTAGCTCCAGCTGCAGGTGAACCTGTCAGGCCTGACTATAAACTGATTGCACATAACTAGGCACATCTACTTTTTATCCATGTCCACAGATAATTCCCCATCCTTAAACATGGGTTAAAGGTCATATTTGCTGATAACTCAACATGGTAAAGATACCATACAGGGCATTAAAAAGGGAACAAAGTTGAATCAGATCCTGTGGAGAGACTGCCCTCCATCAGCTCACAGTCTAGTAGATAGATATGAAATGTGTGTAAATAGTAAAAATACAAATTAGATTGATCACTGAAGCAAAGTGACGAATAGCAACTCTTGAGGGCTCAAGAAAGAAGACTGGTTATTAAAAAGCAGCCTACCATTTCAAGCCTTATCTGCCTGAGTGTCCTGCCACCACATCCCTAAAGTAAATTAAGTATGGCATCAGTCTTGTAACCTCATTGTTTGAGTCCTTGCCATCCACAGAATGACCATTTACTCATGAATGGACAGTACTCTTGCACTCAACCAAAAATGCTTAATTTTTGTCATTAATTTGTGAATATAGATTATAAAATTATATATATATACACACACACATATACAAAACTGTTGAGATTAAATGTGTAGCTGAAATGGTCTATCCAAAAGTTTGCAGTGTTAAAATCAACTTTATATCATATTTTGGCAATATTCATTTGGGTGAATTACATTAAAAATTCTATTTAGTGCATTATTATTAAAATATTTTTGAAAAATCAACAGCAATTCTTATAATGGTCTCCCTGGTCATTATCAAGCTATTCAAATATATTTTCATAGCATTTGTTGGAGTCATTCTTTAGCGGCTTTTATACCATGGTTTAACTCTACTATATTGGTAGAAATGAAATTCTATTTCTTTTTGATGTTTGTGGTTCCTTAAAATCCATAATCAGGCAAAGGGAAAATTGGAGTGGTCCTTAGCACTCTGATCCCTAGAATGAATTGTATCTTTTTACTGTAGGCATAAAAATAAATTCCAAAAATGCCAGCTATCTTAGCTATATTAACCAGTGTTTGCTATTAAGAGGCTGAACTTGTTGGATGTTACTTATAGCAGTTTCAGGTGTAAACTTGGTTATCAATGCTCTTTGAAATTCTGATTTGTTTAAAAGACTGATGCTGTTAATATCCATTCGAGTGTTTCATATGGAAGTATTCTGGCTCAGAGGTTGCCAATATACAATTCCACATCCTACTTGAGCAGTGATTATACTATAGATAAAAAGGTGGTGAAGGAGAGACAGGTATGCACATAAATTCATATCACCAGTATCTTTGCTAATAACAACGAATTCTAGAACATCAAAATAAAACATCTCCTGACACATTGCAAATATCTATGAGTTTAGGGAAAAAAAGAAAGAAAAGAACAATTTGATTGGTTCAGTGGAAATGAATCAGGAACATATGCCTTGGATTTCTCAGTATGGGAATATGGCTGGCAAAATTCATTTAAACTATGCGGTACCCATAGTGCTTGAAAATGAGCTTGACAGACTGAAAATATATCTGTGCTATCCTATGAGCAATGCAAATAACTCTTGAATTAAGCCCAAATTTTTTTCTAACAGGCCATGAAACCTAACGGTATAATAACAGCTTGCATTTCCATAGCTCTGTTTTTCTGCCTCAACAATCCTGAGATACCATGAGCAATGCATCCATTTTTCCTCTTTTCACTTACAGCAGAATGTTTCAGTGGGACAGAACACACACACACACACACACACTTGCTCGCTCTCTCTATGTGTGTGTATATATGTATACACATACACAGTGATGTTTTCTGGAGTTCAAAAGAAGAAAAACAGCCACCATCAATTAAAAGCTTACTGTAAAAAAAAAAATGCAGTTGCAGGGCACTGTAAAAGCATTCATGCATGTAATACTCTCAACAAGCACAGAAAATAGGTTGTCTTGTCTATCTCTATTTTAAAGATGTGAAAACTGAAGTTTATAAGTAAATTGGCAAGTTAGAAATTGACAGAACTCCAGTCTGACTTACTACTTGGCTAGTAATTGTAATCACTGTGGTCTACCTAGTGTTACCAGACAAAACATGACAGTTAAGTCTGAATTTCAGATAAATGGTTAATAATATTTTAGAATGCATATGATCTATGTGATACTTAGTGTCATGTTTATATTAAAAATAGTAATTTAATACTTTTTAGTATAAAAATGTCCCATATATTATTTAGGATATATTAATACTTAAAAGTATTTGTTATTGACCTGTAATTCAAATTAACTGAGTGTTCCATGTTTTAATTTGCTAAATCTGGAAATCCAACTTCTATTGCTTCTTTAAATTAGATAAATGAAGCAAGAGATGGAGTTTGTGGACTAGAGAAGTGTATCTCTCTACAAAGGAAAACAACATCTGAAATAAGGCTAGAAGTAGCAGAAACTTTTCACCAACCAGCTATTGGGCTCAGAAAGGATACGCATGCCACTACAGTTTGCAAACAAACAAACAAACAAACAATCAAACAAAACACAACCACAGTTTTAAAAAAACATTACTCGATTCCTGGTTTCCTAAAAGTCCCTTCCTACTTTCAACAGTATTGTGGGACAATTAATTATTTTTAGAAGGAAGGAACATAGTAGATAGCTATTTTTAGATAGATATTTTTTCTTTGGAGGACTTATTAGAGAGAGCATGAGGTCACTGTCCACCTGAGTAGGGGAGGAGAAAGGCAAACACTGAAGAGGCAAACAAACCCAATATGTGCATTGTGGGGACCACAGAGGAGCATGCTTTCTAGAGAGGGGTCCAAAGACTAGGAGTCAATAGTCTCTGTGAGTCTCTTACCCTCTATCTTGTTTAGTGTTATAGTCTCAGTTCCCAGCACAGTGCTTGGCAGTGTTGGTACTTGATAAATATTTGTGGAGTAAATGAATAAATGGATTTTCTCATCTGTAAACATCAAAGAATACAACCAAGTCAGGCAGAACTGCGATGTTTCAAACCAGGCCTATTATTTCTGCAGATTTGTCTCTGGGGTTCCCGTAATAGAATGGCTCCTGAAGGCAGGCAGGGAAATCCTGGCAAACTCTCCTATTTCAGCCAGAGCACCTCCCTGTCTAGCTCTTTAATGCATTGAGGTGCAAATGAGATTTCACTTAGAAATAGTTCCGTCGTAAAAATTAAATAGTTATAATAATGTTTAAAAATTAGGAAAAAAAATCTCATTTTTTTTCTTTTTTTCTCTACCCGTGGTCTATTCTCCAAAGCAAAATGATCTGACATGCTTGCTCAAAGTCCACAGGTGAGAACTGAGAAGACACAATCTACAAGACAGCAGAGTGAAGATGAACCCTCAAAAGGACTTCTCATCCCTGGTCTCCAGTTTTCCCGAATGATTTGTCTCAGTAACCTCAAGTCTTGCCTGAAGAGATAATTACCAGGCAAATTAACAATACAAAAAATGAGGGAAAAAATCATGCACAATCTCTCCAGCAGTTTGTCATGTTGAAAACACAGCATAATTGATTCTATTAATGCACCAAGGGAATACAAAACCGTAATCAGTTTTTCTGTAGTGTTTATATCTATAGTGATGGAAGTCTAATTGCATAATTTATCATTATGAAATAACTGTACAGATTACAGGTATGCAGAGTAAACAGCTGGATGGTGTTACCAGCTTTTGTATAAATCATTGTAGGCACTTTTGATTCAGTACACAAATCAGTCTGGGAAAACCTCATTTTTGACCATGTTCAACTATATTATAATTGTCATGTTAAATGTTTCAGTACCTATGTATGTCACTAGCTCAAGCTCTTGTCATCTCAGAGGGCATGTTACAGGAGGGCAACCTTGAAAATGCCCTCAAGCCATGCTCTGGTCTGCACAATAGCCTTCAATGGCTTCCTGTTAGCACAGAAGAAATTCAAACTGCTCAAGGTCCTTATCTCCAACCCCTTCTCTTTAGGCCCTGCCATGCACCCATTATATCAGAGCTATATCAGATGACTTGCCACTCCTTGGAAACTCACTCTTCTTTATCTTCTCTGGTCTTCTGTTCATTTTTCTAAATCCTACGGTTTTATATATGGATTAAAATGTCTTTAAATAAAAACTATTCGGACATCAGGCATGCTTCTAGGCACATGTCTGTTAGTAAAGTAAAGCGGCACGCTACGGAGAAAACAGAATAGATAACAACTATCCCTATTTCTCCTGTTAAGCACAAATAAAAATGCTGAACATTATAAGACAAACTAAGACGACTCTGAAAACTGGACAGAAGGTGGCAGACTGGAGAGGGAACTGTGCCCTGAATGATGACACGGCTGAGTTTCCTGGGTTTTCTTTTTTGCATCATACAACCCAGACTAAGTGCTGGTAAAGCCAGCTAACTGGAAATACCAATAGGCACGAACAAGCCAAGCAACATCAAAAGACTTTCTCCAGTCAAAGCAGAGCGTTCAGGCAAAAACAGAAAATGTTTAGCCAATAATGGCACTCTTGCAGCCACTCTGACTCCTCACTTCCACTCTCACCATGTTGTAACAAGGAGTGCCAGCCTCCCCCAACCCCACCAGGGTGCTGTCTGGCCAAGTGAAGAACTGAAACTTTTATCCCTGCTGGGCGGTAACAAGCTCCAATCCCTATCAGTATCAGAGTAAATCGTATGGGGGAACCTGGACTTCCACCCAAACCCAGTAAGGAGGCACACCTTCTCTCCCTCCATACCTTCTCTCCCTCCAGGAGGTGTATCAGGAATGTCACAGGGGATGCCATTACAGAGACCATAAACATAAAAAGGAGAATAAGGGGATACTATGAACAACTCTAAGCTCTATTTGACAGCTTAGATGAAATGGATCAATTCCTTGAAGCTATCACAACACATTCAATGTAAAACATAGAATTTGAATAGCCCAATAACTATTAAGGAAACTAAATTCATAATTTAGAAACTCCCCATAAAGGGATCTCCAACCCCAGATGGTTTTGCTGAAGAATTTAACCAAATGATTAAAAAGAAATAACACCAATTCCACACAATCACTTCTAGAGCAAAGAAGAGGAGGAGGAGGAAACACTTTCCAATTCTTTTATAAAGCTAGGATCCCTCTGATTGCTGATACTAAATCATAGAAAGTACAAAAAAGAAAACTACAGACTGATACCCATTGTGACACGTACACAAAAACCCTTAACAAAATATTAGCAAAAGAATTTAGCAATGGGACAGGCCGGTGGCTCACGCCTGTAATCCCAGTACTTTGCGAGGCCGAGTTGGGTGGATCACTTGAGCTTAGGAGTTCGAGACCAGCCTGGGCAACGTGATGAAACCCCATCTCTACCAAAAATACAAAAAATTAGCTGGGCATGGTGGCATGTACCTATAGTTACAGCTACTTAAGAGGCTGAAGTTAAGAGGATTGCTTGAGGCTGGGAGGCAGAGGTTGCAGTGATCCATGATCACACCACTGCACCTCAACCTGGGTGAGAGAGTGAGACCCCCCCCAAAATAAATAATTTAGCAATATACGGAAATAATTATAAATCATGACCAAGTGGAATTTATTTCTTGGATACAAGTCTGGTTCAATATGCAAAAATATGCCAATATAATCCAACATAGTCCTGGGTTAGAGATGAAAATAGATGACATAGGCCGGGCACAGTGGCTCACGCCTATAATCTCAGCACTTTAAGAGGTCGAGGCAGGTGGGTCACTTGAGGTCAGGAGTTCGAGACCAGCGTGGACAACATGGTGAAACCCCATCTCTACTGAAAATACAAAATAATTAGCCAGACATGGTGGCACATGCCTGTAATCTCAGCTACTTGGGAGGCTGACGTGGGGGGATTGTTTGAACCCAGGAGGCAAAGATTGCAGTGAGCTGAGATCGCGGCACTGCACTCCAGCCTGGACGACAGTGAGACTCCGTCTCAAAGTAAAAAAAGATAACATAGCAATTTATGCAGGACCCATTGGCAGTTACAGAAACTCTCAGAAATGTAGGAATAGAAGGAAATTTCCTCAACTTGATCAAGAGCATCTACACACACCCACACACCCCCCCACACATACCACAGCTAACATTAAACTTAGTGGTAAAACACTGAATACTTTTCCTCTAAGATTGGGGTACAAGACAAAGTTATCTGTTCTTAACACTCAATTTAGCACAGTGCTGGAATTTCTGGCCAGTGTGATAGACAAGTAAAGAAAATAAAGGGCATACAGTTCAGAAAGGAAAAAATAAAACCACATTTGGAGACCACAGGACTACTACAAAGAATGTTCCAAGAATCCACACATACACACAAAAAAGAAAACACCTAGAATACAAAAGTTGGTTCAGCAAGGCCATAATATACAGGATAAACATATAAAAATTAACTGAATACCTGTATCTCAGCAATGGGCGTACGATGTCAAAATTAAAAATAAAATGATGTATAATAGCTCAAAAGAAAAAAATAAAATACTTAGATGTAAACCTAACAAAACACGTATAGGACTTGTATGCTGAAAACAAAAATCACTAATGAAAGAAATCAAAATATACCTAAATAAACAGAGAAACATACTGAGTTAATGGATTAGAAGACTCAATATAGAAAAGATGTCAATTGTAGGTAAATTGAAATAGAGGTTTGATGTAATTCCTATCAAAACCCCAGTAAGGGTTTTTATAGATATATGCAACATTAAACAAAAACATATATGAAAATGCAGAGGAACTCAAATGGATAGTAGCATTTTGAGAAGAAAAAGTAGAAACGATCAGTTTATTTGATCTAAAGATTTAATATATAACTTCAGAAGTCAAGGTATAGCATTGGTGGAGATACAGATATATACACCGATATGAATGGATAAGTCAGAATAAGATGCACACAAATATGCCCAATTTTTGACAAAAGTACAGATGCAATTTGGTAGAGGTAAAAGAGCCTTTTTAACAAATGGTGAAGGAAAAATTGGACATCCATAGCCCAGGAAAAAAAGGAAAACACTATCATAATCTAAACCTCACACCTTATAATAATGAACTCAAAATTGATAACAGACTTAAACATAAAAATAAAGCTATAAAACTTTTAGAAGGAAAAACAAAATCTTCAGGATCTAGTGCTAGGCAAAGAGCTTTTAGATTTGACACCAAAAGCATCATTCATGAAAGGAAAAATTGAGGAACTGAACTTCATTAATATTAACATCTTTTGCTTTGTGAATGACTGTTAAGAGATGAAAAGACAAGCTACAGAGTGGGAGAAAACATTTACAAAACCATATCTGGCAAATGACTAGTATCTATAACATGTAAAGAACTCAAACTGTAACACTAAAATATCAAATAATTAAATTAGAAAATGCACAAAAATCAGGAATAGACATTTCACAGAAGAGAGTAAAAACAGATGACAAACATGTAAGAAAACTGCTCAATATCAGTAGCCAAGAGAGAAAGGCAAAACAAAACCACAGTGAGATATCACTACAGACCTAGGAGGATGACTAAAATAAAAAATAAACTACCAAATGCTTGTGAGAATCTGGGAAAACTTCACCACTTTGTCACCTTACTAATGGAACATAAAAGTGTACAGCCATCTAGAAAAGAGTGTGCCAGTTTCTTAAAAGACAAAACATATAACTACCATATAATCCAGCAATGCAGTCCTGGACATTATCCCAGAGAAGTTAAAATGCATGCTCACATAAAAATGTGTACAAAAATGTTTACAGTAGCTTTATCATAATTATCTAAAACTGGAAACAAACCAGATGACTTTCAAGAGGTAAATGGTTATCCGAACTGTGGCATATCCATCCTGTGGAATGTTACCAAGCTAAAATAAATCAATCAAAAGGGACTTCTTGATCTATTGATTCATGTGACAACATAGATGAATTTTTAGAGACTTTTTTCTTCAGATCAAAAATGTCCTAAAAGGTTGCATAATATAAGGTTCAATTTGCATTACATTCTTATGACAAAATTATTGAAATGGAGCACAGATTATTAGTATTCAGGGGTTAAGGAAAAGGTAGGAGATGGGAAGCAATTGGGAAACAGGTTATAAAAGGGCAAAATAATCCTTTAGATAATGGTAATGTGCTGTATCTTGACTGTATCAATGTCAACATCCAGACTGTGATCAAGTATTATAGTTTCACAAGATTACCCAGTTACCACTGGGGTAAATAGTAGGTAATCAATGATTATTTCAAAATAAAAATTTAAAAATCCATTGCCATGGAGGTGGCAGGGTTGTGTTTCTAGAGGGAAGTAAATGGATTCCACACGAAACAATGGACTGTTGGTATGTTTGAAGGAAACTACAGCACAGTTCCTATGCTATCGATTATGAGATGCTGTTAAATGGCCCCTTCGGCTGGCAACAACACTTATATGCAATTTTTTTTTTTCTGTATTCTTCCTCTTATCCTCCTTAGTGTCTCTCTCTTTGCTATCACCTACTTCTCTAAGGCCCTCAATACTCCTTATAAAAAGATAATTAACAGAATTGATCTAAGCAACTCCCTAAAGTGAGGACAACTCCCTAAAGTGAGGACAACTGCCTAAAGTGAGATAAATGTTGACACCATTTCATATAGAAGGAAATATCACCAGAAATAGAGAGAAGACCTGGGCTCTAATTCCAACTTGATACTTCCTTGGGGAGTAATTCTGAGTGAATGATTGGACATCAGTTCCCCTCTCCAGAACATGATTAGACTCCCTGTGTGTTCCGCCTCATAGTGTGTTGATTATGAGAATAAATGAAATAATGGAAATCAAGGGGTTCTATAAAGGACAGGGTGCTGCGCATAAGCTGACACTGTTCTTTCAACTTGAGGGCATCTCTTTTTATAGGAAGGCAAAAGTGCAAGTCAACCTTGACTGACTGAATTTTCAGGAATGCATCACAATTGACAGAGGGGATTATTATAATTTTTTTTGTATTACCACCACCCAATTTGCCTACTTTTAAGACTCTTCTTTGATAAATTCCTAGCACAACAGTACAATTGTCATCATAGGCACAGGCATGATCAGAAATGGCAGTTTGAAAGAACATTGCACCATTATCCTCAGGAGATCTCACAGTGTCCTCAAATATGTTAATTTGAACTGAACAATACTTACAAGGACTAGCTGATGACTGTGACAATCAACAATATAACCAATATCTTGGTGGGAGGTTAAAACTATGAAGAGGGAACTCTACTTGGCATGCAAAAGTCTAAAGCAACTAATATTCCTAGGAGGTCACTCCTTATCCAGGTACTAAGCAGAATAGACTCTGCCTCCTATTCAAGATCCTAGATATCTGTTTCCTGTCTGTCATCTGGGCAAACCTCCATAACCTAAACCAGGTATGGTGAATTCAAGGCATGCGTACTGCTGTACTCTACTCCCACATCCAGGGAAGGCATTGCTCATTGAAGGTAACTCTTTGAGGTCAATAATAGCTGCCACTCAAGAAGAAATTAATTGGCCAGCACTTGTTAATATGCTCTTTGCCAAAAAGTCTTTTAATAAACACCTCCGTTTGTATAGTGTGATGTAGTTGATGTAGTGCCTCTTATGTATAAGGCAATAGGGAGGGCAGCAATTGATTTTAAGGGGCTTAGAGTCAACCAGAAGAGAAAATTTGGGCACAGATAACTTTCCCTTAGGGTGGACATGGTGACAGTGCCAGAACAAAGACAAAAGTATCAAAGCAAGTCTAGAAAGTGAGACATTTACTATTAGCATCTAGGAAGACTTCATGGTAATGCAGCAAAAGTGTTGCTTGGTGTCTAGGTTAGGGAGGACTTCGATTTCCAGACATGAGAGAAAGAGCATTCTATTCAGAAAGAAATGCAAGAAATGTAGGGAAGCCAAAGGTATGTATAGGGAACACTGGATACTTACGTTTGATGCATAGGATGTATTGAGGGAAATGGAGGAATGACCAAAAAGGAAATTTAACAGGAAAATTGGGGCTAAATCTTAAAAAGACTCTGGATCAAATGAGTTGAAAATACCTGTGCTTCCCAAAACACCCAGATAGGGCAGACTTTTTCATAAACACATCAATTTTAAAACCAGAAGAGATGTCAAAGAAATTTTTTGCTTTTTATACAATACAGTATTACTTCATTTCACAGATAAGAAAACTGAGAAGCCAAGAGGCTAAGTACTTGGGTCAAATCTGGAACCAGGGTAGAATGTAGGGGTCCTGCCACTTAGTGAGCAGCGTGTTCTTTCCTGGTTTTTAGTTGTCTGTCCCATAAGGCACAGGGGTAAATGATAAAGATTGCTTGAATTACACCTCCCCCAGTCCCTTCATTGGTGCTGACTTTTCCTCATCAGAAGTAACCTCCTTGTTGAGGCTTTCTCTGACCCTACTCTCTGAAGTAGCCCCCTCCTAACTTTCCATCTCATCAGTCTGATTTTCCTCACAGCATACGTCACTCTTTGAAATTACTTTCTTCATTTATCTATTTTCGTAAATTTGACTTCTTTTTTCAGTAGGCAAGCTTTATTCTTTTTGCTTTCCCTAGAACTCTATCTTCTGTTATTTCAAACCTAGGAATAATTTCAAACCTAGGAAAAAGCAAGAGAATAAGATGAGCCAGAAGGATGAGATGGAGAGAGAGAGAGATGAAATTTAAAAGGAAGTCAATGCAGTTTACAAGGAAGTCAATGCTGTTCATTCAACAAACTCTGAGCACCCACCTTTTGTGCAGATCTGTGCCAGGCAGTAACGAGAGGGTTACCAGAATGAGAATTAGGTGTGCTACAGTCCCCATCCTCAAAGAGGCTGTAGTCCAGAAGGAAAGCCAAAATTCATCCACTTCATATCCAGATTAAAAAAAAATATTGCAACTAGGTTTAGTTTAAACAACGAGAAATCCGAGTAACTATGAGAGCATGGAAGACTCAATCTTATCAGAGAAGGCTTCACTGAAGAAGTGATGTTTAAGCTGAAGACCTCGAGGAAGATATGAGTAAATGTGGTGAAGAGAGGAAGAATATCCTGGGTGGAGAGAAGAGCAATTCATCAGCCAAGTGCCACATGCCTAGGTCTGCTACTGATAATGGTGGTCTCCAAGCGATGGTGGTCTCCAGGCAGCCGCAATGTCTGTCTTTCTGGAACACTGTCATCCTAGCAGGGCTCCTGGCCACGTGAGGAATAGGTGGTGTGACAGGATCAGTGGTACCAATTAATTATCATTCTTTGTGCTCGAATCATTATTAGTCTCAGAATAAACACTGGATAGCTAATGAAATTTTATCTGTCTGCAGCAGCATTTTAATTTGCATGCTTTATGACACTAATATTTGTACAGTAGCCAGTAGTTAGTTTTCAAAGCCAACCTTTCTCACCATTTATCTAATGAAGTGAGAGAAGAAATTAGGTAGTTTTCCTCCATTCTCCTCCCTGAGGATTTCTCCTTCCTCTGGGCATTTCTGTATTTCCCTTCACATTTCCATGACTTCACTTGCTTATTAATTTAACATTTGCTGAGTCCACTATGGGCAAGGTACATGGTGGAAGCTATGGGGAATTCTAGCTCTCAGGAAATAGATGTCTTCAGAGACTGATCAGTCTTTTTTCTTTTACATTGAAGACAAGAATCATCCTCTATTTGCAGTTCACCGAACGCACTGTTTTTTCAGGCCTTCCTGTGTTAGTCTTGTTACTCTCTTTGCCTAGAATTTTCTTCTTCCTTTATAGGCCTTACACTCTTTAAAATTTAGCTAAATTCAACTGCTTTTTTGAGGCCACAAATCTCTCAGGATTATTTTGATTGCAATTGACAGGAAACCTAATTTTAAATAGCTCATATTTTAAAAGGGAATTTGTTGTCTTATGTAGCCAAACAGTCTTGAGGGATACCTGGCTTCAAGTGTGGCTTATTTCAGGCAAATCAATGTCACCAGCAACCAGCTCTTTTTAATTTTTTTTTTTTTTGCATATTTTATTCTGTACAAACTCCAGCCCTTGTAAACTTCTGGTTTCACATCTCATGGGGGAAAACAAGAGTGCTTTCCCAGCAATCTCAAGGAAAAGTTTCATTTCTCATTGGCCTACACTGCATCTCATGATCATCCTTGGACCTCCCATTGTTCTCACATGAGTGCAGGGCTCTGATCAGGCAGGCTTAAATCATGTGGTAGTCTTGTTGACTCATGGCTGCTCTTAAATACTTTTTTCATTCCTACCATGAAGCCCTCCCTTTCTTTAGCGCTAGAATTACTCATAAAACTGTATTTTCTACATGTTTGGGAATTCCTTGTAGCAAATGAGGTGGAGAAAGAGACAGGGGCATGGTGGCAGAGATGACAAAGGCTGTAACTGACCTACTGTAAAGATGTTAATAATAAATATTCATTTGTTGGTGGCTTTCTATACTCAAAGTATCACAGGGGGGCACATCAAAGTGGAGGTTAAAAAGGAAGATACGGTCTACATCCAAGAAGCTGGATGGCAGTATTGTCAAATATTAGTATGAAAATAGTATCATTAATATACATTTATTGTATACTAAATATCATTCTGTGGGCTTTACTAACATTTTTCATTTAAACTATGCAATAACACACATTTGCAGATGGGTAAAAATAGATTTGAAGTAATTGGCTTGGTCATACAACAAATTCCTATGTCAAAATTTGAATCCACTATAAGAGATGAGTAGTGCACAAAACCCAGAAGTTATTGCCTTCATAGGGCGATACAGCTACAGTAGGAAGACATTATTTAAATAATCTATAAAAAGATCAAATTACACAGTGAAAGATTCACAGTGAAGAGGCACAGGGTGCTATAAGAATATATAGCAGAGGACCTCTGGAGCATTAAGTAAAGTTCTTCCGGAAAAACTATATTTGAACTAAGACTTCGGAGATATGACTAGGGTTAAGAAGATGAAAAGAAAAGGGACATTCTAGACAGAGTACACAATGTGTTTAGATGTTCTGAGGAAGCAGGAAACATGACATATTTGAGGCTCTGAAAGAAGATCAGAGTTGTTAGGGCACCAAGAAATGTCCTGCTGTATGGATAACCTGGTGTGGAATAAAACTGTAAAGATAGTAGCCAACCTTGCATTTTGGCTAACTTTGCAGGAGTTTGGTAGGCTATAATATAAATTTTGGTCTTTGTCTTTAGATTATTCAGAAACAATTTTGAGCATAGGAGTGACTTGATTAGATTGCACTGCAGAACAAGAAAGAAAGTAGAAAGAGACCAATTAGGCATTTGGTGGATAGTCAAGACAACAGATTGCAGTGGCGTTAGAAGTAGACATAGAGAAATTGACTGATTCAATACATGATTAGGGGTTAAAATCAGTAGCACTTAGTCATGATATTAGTTGTTGGGTTGGATTTGGAAGGGTAGGGTGGGAGAGGGAAGTGTCAGGATGAAGTCCAGGTTTGTGTAGTTATCTTACTAGAATTAAAGATAAAAGGCAGCCGGCATAGTGAGGTGCATACATCAGGTGGGGAAATTGAGGAATGCAGGTAGAATTGGAGGAGAGGCAAGGGTACCATCACAGGAAAGAGGAAAGCCCATATGGGGTGGTTTTGGTGAGCAGAAAATTACCAGGAGCCATTTGGTGAGGGGAAACAATGGGAGATAAGATAGGAAAACAGGATAGAAACAGATCAAATAGGATCTCAGAAACCAGAATAAGGTGTATATACATAAATCAGTAGCCAGGTAGAATCACCAAAAATTTCAGAGAAGAGGAATGGCATGACCAGCTGAACATATAAGGAAGACTCTTGTGCTGTGGCAGCATGGAAAATAATAATTGTAGGGCATAGTGAAGGGGCATCGATGAGATCAGAGTGAGGATGAATAATACAGAGGCTGATGCCATGTCTTCAGAGAAAGACAGAAAATGTCTGAAATGGGATAGTGGAGATGGGGTAGAGAATCAGATTCAAAATCTAAAGTAAGGTGAATGTGCCATTGTGCTGAATACCATCAGGTTTAAGAAGAATTAAAATGTGATTCTCTGTCTCAGGAAAATTACTATTTAGGAAGAAGTGAGATTTAGTTTTATTTGTAGAAGCTCAATGAGTAATATAAAATAGGACAAAACTATAGAATTTCAGAAGACAGAGAGATGGTTCTATTTGAAGGGATATAAGAAGTCCTCAGAGAGAGGAGAAGAAGAATTTAGAACATGGCTTTTGTTCAGTAGACAAGAGAAGAGGGGAAAAGCATTTTCAGAGGTCAGGAACTCAAATGTTTTTGTGTCCGGAATGATCTGATTTTGATGTTTGCCTAAGATTCCATTGTCACATGTCTGATTGCTTGGTATAATTTTGCCTCTCTTTTCACCTCCTCACTAGTAAGCATCTTCTGCAAATTGCTCTAAAGAGACCTGCAGCCCTTTCCAGAGTAGTTAATGAAGCTAGTAATGAGACTGGGCTGAACTCTGATCCCAGAGAGCGCCCTGTAGACAACTTGACCTGCTTGAGCCTGTGATGCCACTTGCCACTACCCTTTGTTAGTTTTCCCATTACATTCTTTGACAGTTTTCAGTCCTGATGACAGTGCTCACATCCAAGCCATTTTACAGTTAATCTTGCAAGCAATTGCTCATCAAACTCTCCCAGTTTCCTGTGATGCCAACATACAACACACAATGCATTTATTTCATGTATTATATCAGAAAACCAGTCAAGGATTTCTAATGTTTTTATCATCATAACACTAAGTAGCATATCCATTTATATTTGTAGCTATGGAGCTGACAGCTTTGTTAGAAAATGAAGTTGCAATTATCAGTGGTTGTTCTAGAATCATAGGAACAAAATATTTTACTACAGGAAGGGGACTAAGAAGTCATCCGATAACAACTCTCTCATATATGTCCAGCAGTTTCACAGTTTTTAACCATTCTAATTTGCCCCATGAGACACACTGGGCAGGAGTCACCATCGCCATTCTGCAGTTGAGGGAATGGTGTCTGAGAGAATGAACACGACTCACTCAAGGTGACACAGCTAGCAAATGGCACACAAGCCAAAAACCCAAAACTTTTGATTTTTAGTTTACTTATCTTTGTACTTTAGTGTGTTGCTATAGAAAGTATGAGGACTGTCAGGGAGTTGTCAAAGTCAAATAACATCAAGGAATAGGGTGACTAGAAAGTAGTAGTGTTTGATATACCCAGGTATTATCGAACATATGAATAATGGAACCGTAGCCAAAAGAGAAGGTATATGCCCAGTCTAACGGCATTAACATAAAACATAGCCCCACTGTTCTGGCCAAATACAGCACACATGTAGACTGGATTTGGCCTACAGAATGCCAAGTTATGACCCTTATTTCAACCTCTGAGAAAAAAATAACCACCCAGTTTCTGCTGCCTCAATCCCTAGTTTTTAAAATATTTTATCTTGTGAGAATGTTTGACATTTTTCTTCCCATAGTTCTCTGTCAAGTATTCAAATCCTCAGGTTGTTACATATGCTTTTGATAATCACATTTATATCAGGAACCATATTAGGCATATTGTTATCACGATAATTAAGACGGTGTATGTACAAAATAAAAGACAGTCAAAATTGCTACTAAGTTCAGCAGAGGGATGTTTTCCCTGGGGACTGATGTGATTAGAAGAGGCTTCCTTATTATGATGCTTCATTTGAGCTTTAAAGAATGAGTAGCTCTTAGATGATGATAATGTTCAACCATCAGTCTCTAAATTTAGGTGCTCAAGACACCATTGAAAAAGAATATTATATCCATACACTTTTATCTATTCATATTTAAAATTTTATTTAAGCTTAGCAGGCATAGAACATATTTGTATACTAATATCTGCATATTATTTATAAACAATAAATATACATTCAGTTGGATATGTTCTGAATTTTTTTCTAATGAAAGTTGAGATCAAAAGAGTTTAAAAGCCATTAGCTAGGTAATGATAATTATCATTTTTGAATGGTTATTCTGAGGTAGGTACTTTATTTCAATTTCATTCATTTATGCTTTTTATTATTTCCATCTTGCTGCTTCCTTTGGCTTTATTTTGCTCTACCTTTTCTAGATTCCCGAAATAAAAGCTTAGATTATTGATGTGAGACTTTTCCTTTCTTCTAACGTATGTATTTAGTGCTATAAATGTCCCTCTCAGGCCTGTGTTAGTTATATCTCACAAATATTGATATATAGTATTTTTATTTCAGTGTTTTTTTTTTGGTATCCTTGAGACTTCTTTGATTCATGAGTTATCTAGGCATATGCTGTTTAGTTTTCAAGTGTTTGACGATGTTATCTGCTAATAAATTTTAGTTTGATTCTATTGAGATAATTTCAAATCATGTACATTTGCCAAGGTTTGTTTTATGACCCTGTAGATGGTCTATCTTGGTATATCTTCTCTGGGCACTTGAAAAGAATGTGTATTCTGCTGTCATTTGATGAATTATTCTATAAAATTTTGTTACATCTTGTTGATTGAGAGTACTGTTGGATTTTTCTGTATCCTTACTGATTTTCTGTTTAGTTGTTCTATCAATTGTTGAGAGAGGGGCGTTAAAATTTTTAATTATATTTGTAGATTTGTCTATTTCTCATTTCAGATGTTTTTCTTTCACATATTTTACAGTTTTGTTGTTTGGTGCATATACATTTGGAATCCTAGGTCTTCTTGGTACATTAACAATGTCATCAGTATATAATGTTCCTTTCTGTCTCTGGTAATTTTTTCTGTGGTTAAATATATATTATCTGATATTAATATAGTCAATTCTGCTACTGATTACTTTATAAGTATTTTTTCCACCCTCTACCATCAATCTACCTATATCAATGTAGTTGGCCCTCTATATCCATGAGTTCCTAATCCACATATTCAACCAATTGCAGATCAAAAATATTTGAAAAAAATTAAAATACAATAAAATAACAAAGATAAAAACAATACATTTACAGAGAACTGACATTGTATTAGGTATTATAAGCAACCTATAAATAATATAAAGTACACAAGATGATATACATAAGTTATATGCAAATACTGTACCTATTTTGTATAAGGAACTTGAATATCTATGGATTTTGGCATGCACAGGGATTTTGGAACAAATTTCCTGTGGATACTGAGGGATGACTGTATTTGCAATACCTTTCTTATTGACAATATTTTGATGTGTCATGTTTTTCAATCTACTCTGTCAATCTCTATCTTTTCATTAGTATAGCTAGAGCGCTTTTACTTAGTGTAATTATTTATGTAATAGCACTTATGTCTGCCATTTAATTTTTTTTATTTGTAGTTCGTGTCTGGATTGTTTTGTTTCTGTTTTTTCTTTCTGCCTTCATGGGTGTTACACATTTTTTAGAATTGCATTTTCTCTAGTTTGAGTATTTTTCTTCGAATAGCTTTTTTAGTGGTTTCTCTACGTGTATTAGTTTGTTATCACATTGTTATAGAGAACTAGCTGGGTAATTTATAAAGAAAAGAGGTTTAGGCCAGGTACGGTGGCTCACACCTGTAATCCCAGCACTTTGGGAGACCCGGAGCAGGCAGATCACGAGGTCAGGAGATAGAGACCATCCTGGCTACTACGGTGAAACTGTGCCTCTACTAAAAATACTAAAAAATTAGTTGGGCGTAGTGGCAGGCGCCTGTAGTCCCAGCTACTCCAGAGACTGAGGCAGGAGAATGGCGTGAACCGGGGAGGCAGAGCTTGCAGTGAGCTGAGATAGTGCCATTGCACTCCAGTCTGGGCGACAGAGTGAGACTCCGTCTCAAAAAAAAAAAAGAAAACAGAAAAGAGGGTTTAATCAGCTCATAGTTCTGCAAGCTCTGCAGGAAGCATGGCTGGGGAGGCCTCTGAAAACTTTGAATCATGGCAGAAGGTGAAGGTGAAGCAGGCATGTCTTACATGGCCGAAGCAGGGGGAAGAGGATGAAGGGGTAGGTGCTACACGCTTTTAAACAACTAGATCTCAGGATAACTCACTGTCATGAACACAGGGAAGGAGAAATCTGCCCCCATGATCCAATCACCTCCCACCAGGCCCTTCCTCCAACATCCGAGATTACAATTTGACATGAGATTTGGGCGGGGACACAAATCCAAACCATATCATTAGGTATTATATTACATATACATAACTTAACGCAGGCTATTGGTGTCATCATTTTGCTCATTTAAGTGCATAAATCCTGCCTTCTTTTATGTCTTTTTACAGCTCTTTGTTCGTGTCTTAGCTCAGGCTGCCATTAAAAAATACCAAAGGCTGGGTGGTTCGATAATAGTATTAAATTTATTATTTAAATTTATTTCTCACAGTTCTGAGTGCTAGAAGTTTCTAGCATAAGGGTAGAAGCATGGTCCATTTCTAGTGAGGCTTCTCCTCCCATCTTGCAGATGTTTGCCTTCTCCCTGTGTCCTCACATGGCTGAAAAAGAGGAAGCTCCCTAGAGTCTCATTAAATAACAGTTAATTCTATTATGAGGGCCTCACCCTCACAGCCTAATCTAAACCTAATTATCTCCAAAAGACCCCGTTTTCAGACACCATCACATCAGGGATTAGCGCTTCAACATATAATTTTTAGGAGATGGGACACAATTCAGTTGATAGCAATTTGTAATGTTATCGTCTTAAATATTTTCTTTATAGACATTTAGGAGTACACCAGTGTTACAATTTTTGCTATTACTGTGAAATATAATAATGCAGAAAGCTCAAGAGAAGAAAAGTCTATCATATTTACCCATGTATTTTACTTACTTTGCTCCTCCTTCATTTTTAATGTTCCAAGAATCCTTCTGCTATCATTTCCTTTCTGTTTACAGAACTTAATTTGGCCATTCGTTTAGAGTAAGTTTGATGGCAACAAATTGTATTCCTTTTATTTCTTCCAAAACTGTCCTTATTTCCTTTTTTCCTGAAGAATATTTTTGTTGCAGATGGAATTTGGGGTTGACATTTCTTTCTTTCAGTACCTGACAATGTTGTGCCATTTTTTCTAGCCTCTACAGTTTCTGGTGAGAAATCTCTTGTCGTTTGGATTATTTCTCCTCTGCAAGTAAACTGTCATTTATCTTCCCTGCTTTCATAATTATTTTGTCTTTCAATTTCAGAAGTTTGACTATGGCATTTACTGGTGTGAATTTCTTTGGTTTTCTTCTCTTTGGGATTCACGTGGTTCCTTGAATCTGTATGCTTAAACCTTTTGCCAAATTTGAGATATTTCAAGTACTTTATCAGCTATGCTCTCTTCTTCCTCTCATTTCAGGACTTCAGTGATATCAAAGTTAGATCTTGTCTTATAGTTCCATATGTCCCCGAGGCTCTGTTGATTATTTTATCTGGCCCATGTTTTTAACCTTTAGATTGTATCATTTCTATTATTGTAGAAGATCCCTAATTTTTCTTTTTTATGACAGGGTCTCACTTTTTCATGCAGGCTGGAGTGCAGCAGCACAATCACAGCTTGCTGCAGCCTCAAGCAATCTTCCCACCTCAACCTCCCGAGTAGCTGAGACTAGAGGCACCACCATATCCGGTTAATTCTTATTATTTTTTTATGGAGATGGGGTATTGATATGTTTCCCAGGGTGGTCTTGAACTTCTGGGTTTAAGCGATCCTCCTGCATTGCCTGAATTTTTCCTCTAGCTCCTCTATTTGCCTAATGCAAGCTGCTGATCTCACTGTTGATCCAGGGCCCCTAACCCTAGCAGCCACACTTGGCTACAGACCCAGAATCTGTTTTCACAGTTGTGTACTCCCTACAGTTACTAATGTGGCTCCCTATGCACCTGCAGAATCTGTAGCCACTGGCTTTGAATTATATTACTTTCAGTTTGATACACTGAAGGTTGAAAAGCTGGGAGATTTACAAATGCATTGCTCACATGGTTTAGTCTATGCTCCCAAGTAACTTTCAAGGAGACACAGTCCAAAAAGTCCAAATTAACTTTTAAGTATCGCAGTTTTTATGTTTCTTAAGAGATGTTAAAGAAGAGCCAATTCATATGATCTCTCTCATGCAACTTTCTCTCCTACCTAAGTCTCTTCTATGCACTATTTTACTCAATGCTTTCAGAGCCTGTGTGGATTTTGTTCTTTTATTCTGTACCTCATGTCACTGAACCTAACATATTTTATTAAACCTTTCCTCTCCACTTGCTCCTTTTTGGATTTATTTTTCTTAGCCTATTCACTTGCTTCTATATTAACAAAACTTTGAGAATCAGTCTGGAAAGGCAGACCATTCTTCAAGAGAGGGCTGGTGGGAGTTGGGAAGAGATTGTGAACATACTTTTCAATTCCATCACAGCTGCCAATGCTTTCATAAAATTTCCTACTTCTATAGAGTTAGCTTTTTAAAGTATGATACCCAATGTAATAAAATCAACATTATTTTATCTGCCAGTAGCTCAGAGTTAATTAGACACTAATTTAAAAAAATTCTCAACGCCTCATTTCACTGTGTAGGCATTAGCAATGCAAGTGTCATTTTTGTATGCGAGATCCAGAGTGGAAACCACACATTTAAAGTTGGGCAATATGTATCTAGTTCCAAACATTGCTGAATAGGTGTTTGGGTTGGAAATGATATCAGGGATTTTCCAGCCCTGTGTTTCTTAGTCTGGGATGTATGTCTCCAGTGGTTCACCAGAGAATATAATGCTACAAGAAAACAGTGCACATCATTCTAGAAAAGCAATTCTATACAATAATTGGAAAAATAGGGATAAAACAATAACAGATATATTTTTCAATAAAAGAAAATTTGAGACTACTTTAAAGATACATTGTGACACTCCAAAGAAATTGAGTTTTTTAAACACTGGACTACTTCCAACTGTGCCCCCATACCTTACTAGAGTATTCACCCTCTCTTCAAATAGGACATTTGGATGCACACTATAATAACCTGGAGTGCTGTTTAAATTATGGCATTCTTCTGCACATGAATCCCAGTCCCTACTTCAAACATGTTGGAATCAAAATCTCTTAAGACTAAGAACCTGAGCATCTGGTTTTTCTTTTCTGTTTTATTTAAATTAAAACTCTCTAGTCATTCCAATGTGAAACCTGCATTGAGAGTCACTGATTTAGGAGGTACTTTGTTGGAAACATAAGAAAAACATGGGCATATCCTTTTCATTTTATACCTAAGGCAGCTAAAACTCAGAAACTAGAAGGAATTCAGTCAGGTCACCTAGTTTTTCCCCTTGTCGTTTTTTCTCTTCTCTCTCTTTTCCCAAACTTTTCTTTTACCCTGAGAATATTTATTTTTTTTTATTTTTCATTTTTCTCCCAGGAATAGAAGAGGCTGATTTGGGTGGAGAGTTGCAGATGTCATTACTATTGTGGTTGCTGCTGCTGTTGGAACTCTAGCTTTTTGTGGAAGCATGTGCCTGTATGAGACTCTTCACAAATATGGCTTAGTTTTAGTATGACCTGCTTATGTCGATATTAATGTTAAATGATGGCTCAGAAGATTCAATCACCTGAGCCAACTAATAAGAAGTGATAAGACATAGGAAATAATGACAAGAATTAATAAGTGGTAAGTAATAGCAAACTGCAGAAGAAAGAGACATCTCTGGCCTTGAAGTAATAAGGGAAGCTTGCATTTTCTGGATAAGCCCTGTTTTTTCAGACAGCCTCAGTGGGGGGAAAAAAAAAGCCACAATGTAAGGAGCATACAAACTTCTGGGATACTTGGCTCTGAACACTAAAAGGCTCAGAAAGCTGTGAGAACACATCATGATTTGAGAAACCCAGATATTTCTTTGCAAACACTCAATACTCTTTAGCACTACCCCTCATCAATTCTTTTAGGAATCGTGAGTAGGGAAGAAACAAAAAACTGAGCATTTTGAATTTTTAAAAGGAGCTTCATGGAGGCTGTCAGGAAAATGTTGGGATGAGAATTAAAATGAGTGGAAGTAGGAAAATCCACAGAAACAGAAGACATTCTGGAAGAATGGGCCAAATGTGGCTCCTCATCTGCCACAGGCTTCCCAAATATACGGGTTTGTTATTCCAAGCATGTAGAAGGTGCTCCTATACCACCACCACAATCTGTCCCTCTTAATAAACTGTGAGCCCCCTGAGGGCAGGGATGATGCTTTATGATTCCATCAGTGATCACAGCTTAGTACCTAAGAAGTGAACTACAGATATTGGAAAGATAGGAAAGAAGTAGGAAGGTTAGCTGACCAAATGCCTAGCTTACAGAGCTGTTACAAAAATAAAATATTTGTGAAAGTGTTTTGTGCTATGCTTTGTACACAGTTTGTCCATAATAAGTGTTTCCTGAATCTGAATTTGCTCAATTCTCTGGAAATGCTAATCAGAACAGTTCTATTTCTGGGCATCTTTAAAACTCCCTGCCATGCTTGAAAACAATGTATTTCTCTTTAACACACATCTTCATCTTGCTGAGAAGATCAAATGTTAACTCTTATTTGTTCCTGGTCCTCTGAACCATAAAAGCAACTCTCATCTTGTTTTTCTCTCATGCCTTCCATGTGAGCACAAGAGCCGTGTTATCTTGCAAGAAAGTGTTTTCCCACCCCATCTTCCCAAGTAGCCAACAATCTATCTTACTCTTACTATTTGGATTTCTTCAGTTTTAACCATTGCCTTTTCTTTGTTTTGAGAGAAAAATTCTTACAAAGCTTTCTAAAAAAGACAATGTATTAAAATGCAATTTAATGTTTTTAATAAGGTGCTATCACTTACATTTCGATAAACTGTAAAATGCCTTATCTATCATTCCCCCACTTACTATGCTCCATCTCTGTCTAAACTTTGCTAGTTACATTATGTTTATTACAGAGAATGCTATGGGTCTGAGTAAGATATATACAAATGAAAGAACTATTGGTTTTCCATGGCTTTTAAAACAAAACTCAAAATGAAGTGCTGCTTTAAGGACAGAAAGGGAATACAACTAATTAGAAAATGAGAGATATATAGAGACAGCAAAATTTGTGTAGCAAAGCCTGGTAGGGAGTTGTGGGGGAGAGTAATGAATGACAATTTGGATTTTAGACAACATGAGTATCAAGACAATATGAGCATAAAATGGCAGGGGTGGGGTGGGTCTTCAAAAAGAGAAAAAGGAAACAATCTCAAATGCAAACTGTTCTGAAATGTGGAACACAAGGAGGCTCTCTTTGGGGATCATTATAACCCATGTTGACACCAGATTGTACATGTGCCTTTGATAAGCTGGGGGATAGGGAAGAGACAGTAACTCCCTCCCACCACATTTTAGCAGAATACCAGCACTGTTGTGCTACATTACTGCAATTGTGGCAAGGATTAGTCTGTGGCATTCATTTAAGTGGATAATACGTGGGCCACAAATTGTCACAGAAGACACATATTTTAAAGTCCAAACTCCTTAATGTTCTTTATAAGACCTTCGTCATCCTGACCTCTGCCTGTCTGCTCCCACCTTCCTCACACTGCTCTGGAATTTGAACTCTAGGCTCCAAACACACTGAACTTCTTCCAAGGCCTCAATACTGAATTTTCATGGCTGTCTTTCCTATGCTTGAATCTATCTCTGCTTTGACTCTTCAAAGGGTTTTCCCTGAATTCACCTTCTGTGTTGTTTAGATGAAGTGCTTTCCTTAAACCTTCCTCCTAGCACTGCCCACTGTGAAATAAGTGCCTGCTTATTCCTCAATGCCCCTCCACCCTGATCCTGAGCTCCTGCAGGACGAGGCCTGATACATTCATGAATTCTTTGGCACATAAATGCTCAATACAGGTGCTCTTTTGTTAACACTAACTACTTATTAAAAGTTTATTTAGTGAGTGCACATAAAATATATGAAAAAAATATCTTTAATGACTCATCAGCACTCAACATACTAACTTTACATTCAGTAGTAGATTCTTGATCAATTACTTCATCAGCTAATTGTTTTTAGCATTATGTGACAAGCACTGTTTTTTACACTTGCAATAAATTGGTGAACAAAAAAGACAAAACTCTCTGCCCTCATTGAGTTTACATTCTAGTGTATGTATGGCTTGGGAGATGGACAAATAATAAATCTAATAAATAAGTACATAATACGTTAAAAACATGTCAGGATAAAAGCAAAAGGAAGAGAATAAAGAATATGATGCATAGAGTACAGTATTGTGAATAAATAGGAGGTCAGAGTAGTTATTGTTGAGGTTGTGACATAAGCAAACTACTACGGGAAATAAGAGATGTAACAATATTAACATCTGGTGGGAAAATATTACAGGATGGAGAACTTGCAGGGAAATGCCCTAAGGCAAGAGCATGACTGGGATGTTTAAAGACAGCAAGAAGACTAGGAGGGCTGAAGCACAGTGAACAAAGTGGTGAAAGGGATAACAATGGAGGAGGAAATCGGGAGGTAGGGGTATCATACTGTGACTCATAGTTCCTTACAGGAAGTTTGCTTTTTATTCCAAATGACATGGAAACTAGAGGTACTGGAGGGTTTTGAGCAGAGGAGGAACATGATCTGAATTACATTTTAAAAGACCCACTCTGGCTCCTGCATTGAGTGAACTGTAAATAGATCAGAGATAGAAATAAGTTGACCAGTCAGGAGGCTATTGTAGAGATCCAAGTGGCTCACATCAGGGTGGTATCAGTGAGATGGTAAGAACTGATCTCATTTTGGATACATTTTGAAGAGAGGAGATTTCCTGACAGATGAAAAATAGAGTGCAAGAAAAGTGGGGAAAGACTACCCCAAGATTTTTGTCCTGAACACCTGGCAGGATGGACTCCCATTAACTGAAGTGAAAAAGGTAGGAAAAAAATGTGAACGATCAGAAATTTGGTTTTGGATTAAAGGCAGATGGACATACAAATCTGGAGTTCAGAAAAGAATTCTGTGCTGGGGGGAAAAACTTGGGATTACTAGCATAGAGATGGTATGAGAAGCCATGGGACTGAATGTAGTCACCGAGAAAGTAAGGTACGGGAGAAGGGAAGCAAGAACGGAAACCTGGGACATTATATTCGGTAAGGGAATTAAAAACTGAACCCTAAAGCATCACTATCAGAAAGAAGAGAAAGGAGCAAAGGTAACTAACAAGTAAGTAGTGGAAGCCAGTGAGATTGAAGGAATGCCTAATGCCCTGTAAATCAAATTTTAAAAAGGGAAGATATGATCTACTGTGTTCAATGCTACTGACAGGTCAAATCAGATGAGGACCAGGAATTAACCACTGAATTTAGCAACGTGGTGGGGGAAGTCACTGGTGAACTTGATAATTATTTTGTAAAATAGTGGGAATGAAACTTGCATAGAATGAGGTCAAGAGAGATTAGGAAAGATACTTGCTGTTGAGGAAATACGCCATGAATTTGAGTGACCATCAGTTAAAATCTTGCCTGTAGCAATAACGCGTGATAGTCTGACTTTGGGCTAGATATTCTGAGCAGGACAGGAGGAAATGTTTGTTTCAACAGGCTAACTGAGAACACTAAGGGTTAGAAGAAGAGTTATTGTGGGTTGAACATATTCGTATGTGCCAAGCACTGCATAAACATTTGATGTGCATCACCTCCTAAAATGTTTACAGCAAGCTTAGGAGTAAGTCCTATGATTTCCTTTATTTTACTGAAGAGGATACAGGAACTCTCCGAGGTTTCATTGCTTGTCCAAAGCCACATGGTAAATAGCAGAACTGAAACCCTAAGGCCAAGCTTTTAACTACTATGATGTACAACTTCTCTTGAGGCTCCATAAGGATTTACAGAGATAGTTGAGAAGACTTCAGTAAAAGTGAAGGAAGATTTGGGCAAGACATTTTGCCTCTATTTACAGAAATTCAAATTAATACAACATTAACTTGAAAGATATAAGTGGTCTTATTTTATTTATGCATAACATTGACAAAAGCATTGCTTTACATTATACCAAAACTACAAAAGCCAGCTTCTAATTTGAATTTTATACCTGTTGGAATTCCAGTTTTTCTTTAATCAATAAGCTGTATTTGTTAAAGCAGTTTCAGGTTTGCAACAAAGTTGAATGGGAAGTAGGGTCTCCATAAACCCCTGTCCCCTCATATGCACAAACTCTCCCATTATCAATATCCTGCACCAGAGTGGTATATTCATTAAAACCAATGAATCTACATTGCCACATCACTGTCAGCTAAAGTCTGTAGTTTACATTAGGGTTCGCTCTTGGTGTTATAGATTCTATTGTTTTGACAAATGTACAATGACATATTTACCATCAGAGTACCATACAGAATAGCTTCACCACCCTAAAAATTCTCTGTGTTCTGCCTATTCATCCCACTTTCTAACAACTGATACAGCTACTGATATCTTTATTAAGTACACAGTTATGCCTTTTTTCCAGACTGTTATTTAGTTGAAATCATACAGTATGTAACCTTTTCTGATTGGCTTCTTTCATTTACTAATATGCATTTAAGTTTCCTACAGTTCTTTATATAGCTTATTTTTTTAAAGCAGTGTAATATTACATTGTATGGATACCACAGTTTGTATAACCATTCAGCTATGAAAGGCATATTAGTTGCTTCCAAGTTTTGGTAATTATTAATACAGCTGCTGTAAACATGTTTTTGTGTGGATGTGAGTTTTTTTAATCATTTGGGTCAATACCAGATAGTATGATTGCTGAACCATATGGTATGGGATGTTTACTTTTGTGAAAAACTGCCAGGTTCTCTTTCAAAGTTGCTATTCCTTTTTGCATTCCAACCAGCAATGAATGAGAAGTTCTGCTGCTCCACATCTTCAGCGGCATGTGATGTTGTCAGTGTTCTGGATTTAGCCATTCTAATAGTTGTATGGTGGTATCTCATCATTGTTTCAATTTACAATTTCCCAATGACATATGATGTTGAATACCTTTTCATATGCTTACTTGTCACCTGAATATCTTTGGTGAGATATCTGTTCAGGTCTTTGGCCCATCAGGTTGCCTTTTTTAATTGCCAATTTTCAAGTGTTTTAAAAAAATATTTTGGATAATACTCTTATGAGATATATCTTTTGCAAATATTTTCTCCCAGTCTGTGGCTTGCCTTCTCTTTCACTTGACATTGTCTCAGAGCAAATGTTTTTAATTTTAGCAAAGTTCAACTTATCAGTTCTTTCGTAAATCATGCCTTTGGTATTGTATCTAAAAAGTTACTGTTATAACCAAGGTAACCTAGGTTTTCTTCTATGTGATCTTCCAGAAGTTTTACGATTTTGCATTTTGCATTTAGGCCTATAATCCACTTTAAATTAATTTTTGTTAAAGGTGTAAGGTATGTGTCTATATTCTTTTTTTTTTTTTGTATGTAGATGTTTAGTCATTTCAGCACCACTTGTTGAAAAGACCGTTTTTGTTCCATTGTATTTCCTTTGCTTCATTGTAAAAGATCAGTTGACTGTATTTTTGTGGTTTTATTTCTGGGACCTCTATTCTGTTCCATTGATCTGTTTATTCTTTTGTCAATACTATACTGTTTTGATTACTGTAGCTTTATAGTAAGTCATGAAGTCAGGTTGTGTCAGGCCTCCAACTTTGTTCTCTTTAAACATTGAATTCATTATCCTGAGTCTTTTGTCTCTCTCCTAAACTTTAGAATTAGCTTGTTAATATCCACAGAACAATTTGTTGGGATTTTGATTGGGATTGCATTGAATTTGTAGATCAATTTGGGAAGAATTGACATCTTAACAAGATTGACTCTTCCAATTCATGAATAAGGAAGGTCTCTTCATTTAGTTTGTTCTTTGATATCTTTTATCAGTCTTGTAATTTTCCTTATATAACTTTTGTGCATATTTTGTTAGATTTATACCTAAGTATTTCATTTCTCAGGATGCCAATATAAATGTCAATGTATTTTTAAAGATCTACTTTTTTACTTTATATAAAAAAGTGATTGATTTTTGTGTATTAACTTATGTCCTGTACAAACTTGCTATAATTATTAGTTTCAGGAGGTTTTTGGATTGTTCATACAGATAGTCATGCCATTTACAGACAAAGAAATTAAAAAATAAAACATATGCAAAAAAAATGCAAAAAAAAGTTATTTTTAAATTTTTTGTTTTATTGCATTAACTAGGATATTCAATATGCTTTTGAAAAGCAGTGGTAAGAAAGGATATTCTAGTTTTGTTCTTAATCTTAGCAGGAAAAATTCAAATTTCTAACCATTAACTATTATAACTGAAGGCTTTTTGTTCTTTGTCAAGTGGATAAAATTACTCTTTATTCCTATTTTGCTGAGAGTTTTCATGATGAATAGCCATTGCATTTTGTTAAATGCTTTCTCTGCATGTACTGATATAATCATGTGATTTTTCTTTGTTAGCCTGTTCATATGGTGGATTACATTAATTTTCAATGTTGAACCAGTCTTTCATATCTGAAACAAATCTTGCTTGATGATGGTGCATACTTTTTTCATACATTGCTGGATTTGATTTTCTAGTACTTTGTCGAGGTTTTTTATAATCTCTGTTCATGAGAGATATTGGTCTATACTTTTCTTGTAATATCTTTGTCTGACTTTGGTATCAGGGTAATGTTGGCCTCATAAGATAAGTTACAAAGTACTCCCTCTGCTTCTAACTTATGGAAAAAATTGTAGAAAATTGGTATAATTTATTTCTTAAATGCTTGATAGAATTCACCAGTAAACTGTTCTGGACCTGGCGCTTTCTGTTTTAAAAGGTTATTAATTATTGATTCCATTTCTTTAATAGGTATAGGCCTGTTCAGATTGTCTATTTCTTCCTATGTGAATTTTGGCAGGTTGCTTTCAAGGAATTGGTCAATTTCTTGTCAATTTCATCTATGTGTTCAAATTTTGGGGTGTAGAGTTTTTCATAATATTCCTTTATTACGTATGCTCTTAATGTCCATGGATTCAGTAGTGATATCTTGTATTTTTCTTGGTTAGAATTTTGCTGTTACCCAGGCTGCAGTGCAGTGGTACAGTCATAGCTTACTGCAGCCTCAAACTCCTAGGCTCAAGTGATCCTCCTACCTCAGATTCCTGAATAGCAGGACTACAGATGCATGCCACCATGCTTCACTTAATTTTTTTTATTTTTGTAGAGACAGAGTCTCACTAAGTTGCCCAGGCTGGTTTTGAACTCCTGGCTTCAAGCAATCCTCCCACCTCAGCCTCCCAAACCGCTGGGATTACTGGCATGAGCCATGATACCCTCTTTTATTTCTGATGTTGGTAATTTATGGTTTCTCTTTTCCTTAGCTGGTCTAGTTAGAAGTATATCATTTGTTTTTATCTTTTCAAGAACGTGCTTTTGATTTTGTTAATTTTTCTCTATTGATATCCTGTTTTCAATTTTTAAGTTGTGCTCTAGTTTTCACTGTTTGTTTTCTTCTGCTGACTTTGGATTTAGTTTCCTCTGTTTCTAGTTTTCTAAATCATAACCTTGCATTATTTATGTTACATCTTTCTTTTCTTTCTTTATTTTACTTTAAGTTCCAGGATACCGGTACAGAATGTACAGGTTTGTTATGTAGGTATACCTGTGCCATTGTGGTTTGCGGCACCTATTGACCCATCTTTTAAGTTCCTGCCCCTCACACCCCACCCCTCAACAGGCCCTGGTGTGTGTTGTTCCCCTCTCTGTGTCCATGTGTTCTCATTGTTCAACTCCCACTTATGAGTGAGAACATGAAGTGTTTAGTTTTTGTTCCTGTGTTACTTTGCTGAGGATGGTGGCTTCTAGCTTCATCCACATCCCTGAAAAAGACATGAGCTCATTTCTGCTTATGACTGCGTAATATTCCATAGTGTATATATACCACATTTTCTTCATCCAGTCTATCATTGATGGGCATTTGGGTTGGTTCCATAACTTTGCTAGTGTAAATAGTGCTGCAATAAACATACATGTGCATGTGTCTTTAAGGTAGAATGATGTATATTTCTTTGGGCATATACCCAGTAACAGGATTGCTGGGTCAAATGGTATTTCTGGTTCTAGATAAGCAACTTAAACAAAGTCTCAGGATACAAAATCAATGTGCAAAAATCACAGGCATTCCTATAAGCCAACAATAGACCATCAGAGAGCCAAATCATAAATAAACATCACAACTGCTACAAAAAGAATAAAATATCTAAAAATACAGCTAACAAGGGATGTGAGGACCACTTCAAGGAGAACTACAAACTACTGCTCAAGGAAGTAAGAGAGGACATAAACAAATGGAAAAACACTCTGTTCTCTTGGATAGGAAAAAATCAGTATCATAAAAATGGCTATACTGCCCAAAGTAAGTTATAGATTCAATGTCATTCCCATCAAACTACTTCACAGAGTTAGAAAAGCTACTTTAAATTTCATATGGAATCAAAGATGACCCCTTATAGACAAGGCAATACTAAGCAAAAAGAACAAAGCTGGAAGCATCATGCTACCTGACTTCAAAGTATACTACACGGCTACGGTAAACAAAAGAGCATTCTACTGGTACCCAGACATATAGACCAAGGGAACAGAACAGAGAGCTCAGAAATAATACCATACATCTACAACCATCTGATCTTCGACAAACCTGACAAAAACAATCAATGGGGAAAGGATCTCCCATTCAACAAATGGTGCTGGAAAAACTGGCTAGCCATATGCAGAAAACAGAAACTGGACCCCTTCCTTACACCTTATACAAAAATTAACTCAAGATGGATTAAAGACTTAAATTAAAACCCAAAACCATAAAAATCCTAGAAGATAACCCAGGCAATGCCACTCAGGACATAGGGATGGACAAAGACTTCATGAAGAAAACACCAAAAGCGACTTCAACAAAAGCCAAACTTGACAAATGGGATCTAATTAAAAGAGCTTCCACACAGTGAAAGAAACTATCATTGGAGTCAACAGGCAACCTACAGAATGGGAGAAAATTTTTATTTCCATTTTACTCAATGTATGTTTTATTTTTTAAGATTTCTTCTTTAACTCATGTATTATGTGCAAATGGAATGTTTAATCTTCAAGCATTTTGGAATTTTCTATCTAAAATTTTGTTAGTGATTTCTAGTTTACTTCAATTGTAGTCAGAGAACAGACATTATATGATTTCTATTATTATTTTAAATTTGCTAAGTGTGTTTTATGATCCAGAATGTGGCTTGTCTTGTATCTTAGGGAATGTTATATAAGAGTTTGAGAAGAATGTATAATCAGCTTTTGTTGGATGAAGTAGTCTATAGATGTCAATTATATCTAGTTGATAAATGGTGCTGTTGAGTTCAGCTATATACTTTCTCCCCGCTAGATCTGTTCATTTCTGATTGAATAAACATCCCCAACTCTAATAGTATATTCATTTACATCTCCTCACAATTACATCAGTCTTTTGCATCACACGTTTTGATGCTTTATTGTAGGCACATATACACTGAGGATTGGTATGTTTTATTAGAGCATTAACCCCTTTACCATTATATAATCTCCTCTTTTATCCTTACTAACTTTTCTTGCACTGAATTTGGCTGTCTGAAATTGATGTAGCTACTCTCATTTTTTTTTATTAGTATTAGCATTATATGTCTTCCTTCATCCCTGTATATTTAATCTATATATGTCCTTACATTTAAGATAAGTTTCTTGTAGAGAACAAATAGTTGGGGTCTTGTTTCTTGATCTATTCTAACAATCTCTTTTAATTGATGTTTAAAGTGATAATTGATATAGTTGAATTAGGATCTAACATATATGTTAATGTTTTCTATTTCTTGCCCTTATTCTTGTTCCTAACTTTGTCTTCTACACATTTCTTGCCTTCTGTGGTTTCAGTTGAGCATTTTATATATCATTTTCTCCCCCTTTTTAGCATATCATTTAAACTTGTTTTTGTGCCTCTTTTAGTGGTTGCCCCAGAGTTTGCACTATTCATTTAACTAACCCGAGTCCACTTTCAATTAACACTATACCACTTTATGAATAGTGCAGGAACCTTATAATATTCCTAATAATTCTCAATTTTCATCTTTTTAACATTGTTGTCATTCATTTTATTTACACATGGGAATACATAAGCATATATATATGCATAAGCAAACATAATCAAATGGATTGTTGTCATTATTTTGAAGAAATTGTTGTATCAAGTGAGAATAAGAAAACTAAAAGTTTTTTGTGTTCACTCACTCATTCTGATAACCTTCCTTTCTTTATGTGGATCACAGTTTCTTATCCCTATCATTTTTCTTCTCTTTGAATATTTTATCATTTCTTGAAGGCAAGTCTACTGGCACAGATTTCCTCAATCTTTGCTTGTCAGGAAAAGTATTTTTCCTTTATCTGTCAAGGATAATTTTGTAGGGTACAGAATTCTAGGATGGTGGTTTATTTTCCCCTTAATGCTTTAAATATTTCACTCCACCCTCTTCTTACTTGCATGGTTTCTGAGGCAAAGTCAGATGTAATTCTTATCCATGGCCCTCTATAGGAAAGGTGTATATTTTTCCTTTATCTTTGATTTTTTGAAGTATGAGTATAATATGGTTAGGTTTCATTTTTTGAGTATTTAGCCTGCTTGATGTTCTTGGTGCTTCCTGGATATATGGATTAGTATCTGGATATGTGGTTTTGTGTCTGACATTAGTTTGGGGAAAATTATCAGTCACTATTTTTTCAGCTATTGCTTCTGATCCTTTCTCTCTTTTTTTTTCTCCTTCTGATATTCCCATTACTCATAAATTATGCCTTTTGTAGTTGTCTCACAGTTCTTGGATATTCTGGGGTTTTGTTTGTTTCAGTCTTTCTTCTCTTTGTGTTTCAGTTTTGGAAGTTTCTGCTTTCATGTAATTAAGTTCAGCAATTCTCTCCTTAGCTATGTCCATTCTACTAATGAATCTATCATAGATTATTCATTTATGTTACAGTGTTTTTGATCCTAACATAATTTTTGATTTTTTCTTAGCATTTTCATCTCTTTTGCATATCCATCTGTTCTTGCATGTTGTCTACTTTTTTCATTAAAGCCCTTAGTGTATTAATCATAGTGGTTTTCAATTCCCGTTCTGATAATTTCAGACTCTGGTCCTGATACTTGTTAAGACCCTTCACACTGGCTTTTGGCCCTGTAAAGATTTTATTGAAATCTAAACCTGGTGAAAGAAACTTCAGCATATGGCTTTTTAGTGGTGTGGTATAATGTGTAAGGGAAGTGGAAGTGTTCTGTGGTTCCATGATTCAGGTCTCACCCTTTTGGTGAGCCTGTGCTCCTGGGCTGTGAGCTTCACTATTGTTTTTCAGCCTTCCCCTATCCTCTTAAGTGGGACAAAATAGTTAGAGGGCTGAAGTTGTGCATTTCCCTTCCCCTATGTGAAAGGTTGAAGGGAGCTAGAGTTGGGCTTTTTCTTTTTCCCAGGCAGTTTAGGCTCTGATAAAACCCCTGCAGTTTAGTCTCTGGTAAATTTTTTTCTCCAGAGGGCAGGTCTTGTTAAAAAGAGCAGAACACACTTGTGTATTTTTAAATGGTTACTCCCCACCCTATCCCCTGTCCACATAGGAGGGGATTTTTCTTTCCTTTTTACTGTGAGAACCTGATAGAGCTCCTGGAGGTAAAACTAACAAGCGTGTCCCCTTTCCCATGACTGAGTCCCCTGGAGTTTTTAAATCTCAAACTTGTCCACACTTAATTTCCAGCAATTCGTCAATTACAGGGTAGGTTTATCTACACTGGCATTGGTTGTCAGGGAAGTTTCTGCTCTAAATTGTCATTCTCCGTATCTGCCTGTTTGACTTTTCAATTCTGGGAGCAAAAGTTTGTCCTGTGACCTCACCTCTCTTATGAAGTTAAAAAGAGTTATTGACTCTCCAATTTGTGTGTGTGTGTGTGTGTGTCTGTTTAAAGACAGGGTCTTACTATGTTGCTCAGACTGTCCTTGAACCCCTGGGCTCAAGTGATTCCCCTGCCTCAGCTTCCCAAGTAGCTGGACCCATAGCCACACACCACTGTGCCCAGCTCTGTTTATCTTTTTGCTTGGTGATACGGTGTGGTAGGGACTTCTAAGATCCTTACATGTAAGACCAGAAACCTGAAGTCCTGGTTCTAGCTTAATGATATTGTTATCTACTACTTGCAGAATGCGAAGGACTTTTTCTAATTCCAAGCCATTTTCAAACGCCAACCCTCTAACTATAATGAAAAACATAATGTCCTAAAGTTTAATTTCCAGAATAGCTCAACTACACATTTAAAATGATGTACAAAATTTTAATCTGAAAGTAAATAGATACGAATGGTCACACATCATTCATCTCTCTCTCTCTCTCTCTCTCTCTCTCTCTGTGTGTGTGTGTGTATTTGGGAAAAAGAGTTTTGAGAAATCTAAGTGAATACCTTTTATACAAAATTTTAGTAACAAATATAACCTCAGCTCAACTTGAGTCTGGCAAAGCAGAGAATATAGCAAATGAAAGAATAGCCCATTATGAAGTAATTGTGGGTAGTCTTTATGAAATCCACACTTTCACCCTAATTCATTTATTCATTTTCGTTTCTGTAACCTTGTGGTCCTGCCAGGAAGCTTTATGATAAATTAAATATTCTCAGACTTTCCTGACTCAGGGAATCTCATTCTTGCTTTCATTCTCATTCTAGAAAGAGAGAATTAATCAATGAATTATTAATTTTACTAATAACATAAAATTAATACAACTCACTCTTCTTATGCTAAAGAGAAGCTGCCATCTAATTAAAAGAGGAATTGCACTACCATTTTAAAGAAATGGAGGTAGCCATTTGTTAACAGGAACATTACCATTTTAGTAAAGACTGAAATGAGATCACTGGAAGCACAATGTTCATCCAGAATTGTTTTTATCTTAAAGAGACACGACCATCAAGTTTCACTTTCCATAGAAAAGCCTGGTGTGGATGTAGTATTGAGGTAGAAAGTAGTGATGAAAGAATAAGAAGATAAAAATAATATTATAACATTTTCTCTGTGCCCTCTTCATCATCTAGTGCAGAATTATTAAAGGAGGACTCCTTGATCTGAATTTTCTGAAAATTTCATCATTAACAGCTGAGAAACCAAGATAATGGCATTAATATTTAGACCTTTTAAGTTGGTGTTCTTTTGCTTCAAATTTATAGAAACTGACTTCAAATACCTCAACCAAGTAAGGATCCCATCATATAAACATGGCTTCTGGGCTCAGCCTTATGATTGCCAGTGACAGCTGTCAGAGGAACAGGATCATAACAGGCTGATCACACATCCAAAAACTGCTAGGAGCTTTGGCCTGAGATGGTATTTCTCTCCTTGGAACTCTTTACCTACATATTAATAATATGACAGGGACACACTGGTGAGATGGAAATTAATCCAACAGCTCTCCATGGTAACGAGTTTATCACCCACTCTCACATATTTGTTGTGGTTCTTTGATTTCTTTGGTTGTCTTTTTAAAATTTTTCTCAAGAAGCAGATGTACCCTCTGAAAGTGAGGCTGGATATAGCATTGTCTTTGGTTTGTCTCCAGATGTGGCCAATTTAACAGCTCAGTCACAGGATGGCAAACAAATGCTTTCCAGGGAGAAATCAAATTATGACATTTAAGTCTTAATTGCTGCTTAGAATAATACCCTTTTTAATGTTTAATTCAAATAAATTGACTTCATAGTTCTCTACATTTAACTTAAAAGAGCTGTTGAGTTTTAAAAAACAATAATTCACTTCTATAGCATTTCTTAAAACTGAAAGAAATGTAGTTTTGTATGACCTTCTTTATATTCAGGAAGTATAACTACTATGTATTTAGTTGTATCAGAGTTTACACCTTGTCTCCTGCATACTTACTGATGTGCAAAATCTAGCTCTTAGGGAAACATGGAAATTCTGCAAACATCTGTCATCCTGTATCCCCCACAACTACATAACAATAGGATCTTGAATTTGCAAAGCATGAAATTAGCATATTTTCTCTCTGCCAGCCCTAATGCCTGAAATTCTGCCCTCAAAATATAATTATTTTTATTTAAAGAATGTACTTCCAGAAGTCACCTATTAAAACTCAAATACTGCTAGAAGGGACAATACATTAACTTATTAGGTGAGAGATACAATTCAATTCCACATGTGATTTAACTTTGCAAGTCCACGTCAGTAGACTTATCCAAGAAAAATAATGGGATGCCTGAAGAGGCGATGATCTCCCAACTGTAGGAGGTTATCAAGCAGAGGTTAAAGAGCCACATAGCAGAGATATTACATATTTAGGTATTGAATGGAATATTAAATATGGTGATTGCTGAGATCCTTCCACATATGAAATTCTATCATTTTGTTTGCTTCTTTCTGCAGCCATTCATCTATCTATCATGTATTCAGTTTCTGCTACTATTATAAGCTCTGGCCAGTCGACTGTAAACAAAAGCGTCAGAGACCATGATGCTGAGGAGATTATAATCAAAGGCTCTATAATTAGTCATTGGTAATACAGCATGAAGTAGTTTATTAAAAAGTTAGACATGTTACTGCTTGAGCAGTTGCTGATAATTACATGGTGGGAAGCCTGCTAAATCTGGTCCAGCAGATGCATAAGTAGAGCATGGGGCTGGGGGCTGCCCAGGACAGAAGAGGCTAGGGAAATATGAGGCACCAGTGGAATGTAGCACAGATACATTAGAAAGTGTTAGAAAGGCATTTCTCAAATCATAGGATCATGAATTCCAACAACTACCCCACTGTTAAAATCTCCAAACACTTTGTCCTCTCTCTTTTGATGATGTTCAGTGACAATTGCCTTATTATTTTCCTTTCTAACAGCTCAACTTCACTATATTCTAGTCTTAACTATTACTAATGTTAACAAGAATAACAACCATAACTTGTAGTTATTGAGCACATACTAGAGACTGTGTTATCTGTATGAATTATCTCACTTTAATCCTTACAAACGCCCTATAAAGGAGGATCTAATATTATCTGTACTTCACAAATGGTATCACTGAGGCTCAGTTCAGTAAAGTAACTTGAACACGAAGTCAGTCTTAAATAATTAGATTCAGAAAATATGATTAAGTATAGAGTTTATCTGAGCACAAAGCTTGAGACTGGTAACCCAGGAAAGCACCAACTCCACCTGAATCAGGTCAACTTTTCCAAAGTTAAGAAGTTACAGTTTCCATTTTACAGGCAAAGAGAGTGAAATTCCAGTAGTATGACATTTTCCAATCAAGACCACTGCACACACCCACAGCGATTGACTGGTTACAGATTGCTATATTCCAAGGAAGCTTACTTTATTACTCTGTGAGGAGGGATGGTGATCTGAGGGGGTTTTATCTCTGGCATTTAGTCTTCCTAATTATCTACAGGAACAAAAAAGGCGGAAGTTGCAGCTGCATGCTCGGTGACTCAGATCACATAGCCACATTCCTCTCAAGGCTCAGGATAATTTAAAGTTCCAGCAGCTTTAAGTTATTTTAAGTTTGAATTATTTAATTTCACAATGATAATACAGTAAGTGGCCAAGCCAGAACTCCAACCCAAGCCAATTTAATGCCAAAGTCCTGGCTCTGTGGTTTATTTTTATGTTAGGCAGAAGCTGGCTTATTTGGAGTTTTAAACCCTGATTCTGATTATATTGTCAGGACCTTCACAAAAGCTGTACTGCTCATGTACCTGACAGATAACTGAAGATATGTTCTCAACACTCCTGCAATCTTTTCATCTGATGAAACAGCTCCATTTCCTTGATTCGATCTTCACTAGATGTGGCTTCCAAATGCCTCCCCTGCGTGGTCTCATGTCTCCTTTAAAATCCAGAAACTTTTCTGAAACCCTCTCAAAGTGGTATACCAGAAGGGAACACAGTCTCCACATGTGACCTACTAGGCACTGAGTGGAGCAGGATCATCACTGTCATTATTACCATCTACCAACTACTGTCTATTGCCATTATCACAACAGCAAATAATAATCAAATTCAAATTAGAGCTTAGCAATTGGGCTTAAAAACATAGTTTTTGATTTTCACAATTTTCTCCTTGGTTCTAGACACCATTAATACTGCTGAAGAACACATTTTTTTTTTTTTCTTTTTTGCTAGAAAGTACCTCCTTGTCATGAGTTGAAGCCTATCTTCCTATAGCTTTCCAACTTTGATCCAATTTTGCCAGGAAGAAAGGAAAAGTCCTATAGCTAGTGAGTGGAGCTGGAACTACAACCCAGGTCTATATTACTCAAAGCCCATAGTCTTAGCTACTTTTCTACAATGTATCTAGCATTATCTGAAAACATGTCCAGCATGTTCTGTCCAAATCACTAACAGAATTGATCAATAGAATCAAGCTGAGGAAATAACACTATTAAATAATCTTCATGTACTTTCCTGTTTCACCCAGGGCTGGGCTGTTAGATAACACTTTCTTTGCCCATTCAAGGGCTCATAAGAACATTTGAAAAATCATTTAGAATTTTTTCATGTCACCTGGCAAATCCCATATCCATGTTGTCAAAAAGCTGTAAGAATAGAATCCTGCAATGTATTTGATACAGTGAAACAACTTCTTATTCTGAGGAGAACATGTTGATTACCATTCAGATCAAAACAGTCCCCAAATCAGAATCTATGGACAAGGCTGAAATAATAGATTTTAGACAACGTTTTATCTCAGTGTTAGATCTCAGTATTTCATAATTATTATCCCCTTGGAGTTATGTTTCATTCTTTTGATACTAATAACTAAAAGTTAAGCCTAAAATTATATTATCTCTTACATTTTTATATCTATTACTCCCTCTCTTATCATAACAAAATAGGTAGGAGAGGGATTGTTTTCCTCCAAATGGTCATGAAGCAATTGAAACACAGACATCATATTTATAACTTATAAAGTGTGTCATAGTAACAACGACAAATATATTAGGGTGATTTAAAACAAGTGATATTATCTGAACTCAGAGCAATGAAAAAGAATAGAATGTATATAATTAGGCTATGGGGAAGAATATTACCATATCAGAAAACTCAAACTAATGAGGGTTTGTACTATTTTCTTTGAAAATTAACACTAGGCTTTTGGTAGCCTATAAGAAAGCAGAAAAATCTACATACTCCACAGATTATGTCATTTCATTGGAAGGAAGAATAGCTTTTCATCGGGCAGGAGACATAGCTCATAGAAGTGTCAGAACTGATTACACAAAATATATCAAGAAGAGAAGTTAAATTAATATAGAACCACATGCTTCCAAAGCTGGAAAGACTTTCAGAT
This sequence comes from Colobus angolensis palliatus, assembly GCF_000951035.1. Taxonomy (NCBI): domain Eukaryota; kingdom Metazoa; phylum Chordata; class Mammalia; order Primates; family Cercopithecidae; genus Colobus; species Colobus angolensis. The sequence goes on from NW_012122932.1 coordinate 7,241,405, forward strand.
CTCTTTGAATGACCTAATTTTACAAATAGATAGACTTGGGCACAGAAAAGGGAAGTAAATTTCATAACATCGCCCAGGACATGGAGTGGATAATGCTGGGATGTAAGCTAAGGGCTCGGAGTTCACCACATTTTCCATGTTATTATCTCACTTCCCCTGAAATCCACATAGCTCCTTCCTGAGTAAGGAAGAAGAAACCACTCGGTCCTGATTCCTGGCCTGTATGGACGGCTCAAAATACAGAGCCACACTAGCTCAGATTAGAGAAAGCTCTTCTCCCTTTTTCTCTTTTAAGAAGTCTAAGTTTAGAGAGCTATCTTTAGCCAAGGCTTGGTTGACGAGTAGAACTGACAAAAAATTACAGGGCACAAAGTTTCTGCAATTCTCAAGGAAGAATATGACAAAAAAAAATATGAACAAAAAATTGGTTTGCATCAATTTTAATCCTTTAACACAGAGACAAAAAACAACCATGTTCATAGAAAAAAACAATATTAATTGGATTCTATGCAGAATACCCTATAACTAAGTGCTTTATGTTCATTATCTCATTTAATCCCCACACAAATCCTGTAAAGCAGCTTTTAGAAATGATCTCAATTTTACAGATAAGGAAACTGAGGCACAGAGGTTATGTACATTTTCTAGAGATAAACTCTTAAGTGGTAAAGCCAGCATTTGAACAAAACTCTGACTCAGAATTTCTCTTATTCTTGCTTTGCTATGGCATGAGAAGAACCTAATTTAGGGGAGAGGAGGAATACAATTTTTGTGGAGGGTGAGTCTGGGTGGAGTGGGGAGTGCAGAAAAACAATAACAGGAAGAGAATTTCTAGGACACCATTCTGGGATCCTTGACTTTATGATTTAAGTCTACAAATGGGAGTATGAGAGAAGCAAGTTTAAAATTTTAATGAACTACTTTTTGTTCTAGTTTTGCTTTTGGCTTCTTTTTCTTAGTTTTTTGTTTTTGCTTTCATTTTCTACTTTTTTTTTTAAACATGGAAATTAAGTTTCTGCTTGACATAATTGAAAGACTCCTGATCAATATGGGTAGTACTTTGCCCTTCAGAGGAAATGATTCTGATGTCACAGATCATACACATCTGGACAAGTATGGCTCCTGCTCTGGGAGCACACAGGGGACTCTGGGTGCAGGCCTATCCATCCCATGTATCTGCTGCCCCACTGTACTCACTGCATTCAGACATATCCTAAGCAACAGGACAAGATGCCAATTCTTAGTCATACCAGGCCTGTTTACACATCATGTATGTGTTTTATAAGATTATAAAACAAAATTTTTAAAAAAATTCCCCAAATCAAGGACAAAAAGACATAAATGCATTCAAGCATATATCCAACTGGTGGCATAACCACACAAAGAAGACTTATTTTGAGTGATTTTGAAGCACAGTAATTTGGCAGTACATCCTTCTGGGGATATATCCTGAGGACAAAGGAAACTGTAAAGAAGTCTCAGCAGATTTCAATTGTCATATTATTGTTAATGAAAACACTATTACTTCTGATACAATTATAAACATAGATTGGAGCAAATAGCATCATTAGGAATCAAGAATATCAGCATAAGAGAAATGAAGCATAAATATAAAGTCAAAGAAGTTAAAGTCGAGTAATCCTAAATTTGAATTGGATATGACAGTTTATATTCAAGAATTATGTTTTGTTTCTTTTTCTTTCTTTCCTTCTTTCCCTCTTTCTTTCTTTGGTTATTTCCCAGCTTCAACTACTGAAAAAACCTGGTAGCAATGAGCACCCCTATTGTCTACATTCTGGACTCTAAATACAAATACCTAATTAAAATAAACCAAGGTTCTTTGGAAAAATGGTAGATTCTAGATTTGGGATAGAAAATGTACAAGAGGACTCTAAAATTTATTGTCATTTCAGAAATCAAAGAAGTTATCAGTTCCCATGGGCGTCATGGGAAAAAGACTTAGGGGCCAACTTGAATAGGTCCAACTAAGAATATGAGGGGGGCCGGGCGCGGTGGCTCAAGCCTGTAATCCCAGCACTTACAGGGAGTAAGATCTTGGGAGGCCGAGACGGGTGGATCACGAGGTCAGGAGATCGAGACCATCCTGGTCTACACGGTGAGACCCCGTCTCTACTAAAAAATACAAAAAACTAGCCGGGCGAGATGGCGGGCGCCTGTAGTCCCAGCTACTCGGGAGGCTGAGGCAGGAGAATGGTGTAAACCCGGGAGGCGGAGCTTGCAGTGAGCCGAGATCGCGCCACTGCACTCCAGCCTGGGCGACAGAGCGAGACTCCGTCTCAAAAAAAAAAAAAGAATATGAGGGGACACTATTCAATAAGGATAATTGCAATGGCTTGAAATATATATACATTTATAAGTTCATAATAAAATTAAATAATACCATGTGAGAAAAACATATCGATCAGCAGAAGATAGGAAATAAAATTTACTAGTTTAGAAACTCACCAAGTAAAAGAATCAAGTGTTCATCTTGCCTTCCCTATAGGTACAATAATGATGACTGGAAGTTTCTAGCCAACTATTTTTCAATCTGATGCAGAGGTTAAACAAACCAACAAACAAAGCAGCTATTATGTGTCTCCTGATGGATCTACACAATAGCGCTCATGGAGATTCTTGCTAAAACATACTGATCGAATTCCTAAATTAAAGAAAACACAGGTGAGAGAAGAATGTGCAATTAGCAGAACCAGGAATATAGGAAATGCTAAAAAAAAAAAAATTTTTTAACAGATTATAAGAAAAAGGTGAGAGATGGAGGGAGAAATGATTAATAAAATTAAGAGACTAGCAACCAACTAATATGTATAGACCTTAGTTTCATTTCAATTTGAGGAATTTGCAAAAGACACAGAGGAGAGAGATATGGGGACAGATAAAGCCAAAAACAGCCAACTGAGAAAAGCTGAATACCTTAGTCATTACTGTTTCTATCTGTTAAGGTGTGACAATAGTATGTATTTATATTTTTAAAGAAATCTATTTTTTTAAGATACATGCTGATATGTTCATGGATGAAACACCATTGTAGGAGTTGATTAAAAATAAAATACCGTCAGTATGGTGGTATACATATGAAACAAAATTGGCCCTAAGTTCTCTTATAAAATCAATTTGGAAATTTTCTTCTGTTTTTCATTATCTAAAATAAGCACTGAGATTATGTGTTATTTAAACATTTGGTAGAATTCCCCTTAAAATAATCTGGGTCTGCTGCTTTTTTGTGAGGAGTAGGAGTGGTGTGGTTTTAAATGTATATAGGTTAGACAGACATGGATTGTATTTGGTCCTGCTACTTCCTCACAGTGTGACCTTAAGCAAGTTACTTAAACTCACCGAGCCTCAGTTCAACTGTAAAATGAAGATACTTATGCCTAGAGCCCAGGATTATTATCAAGATTAAATGAGATAATATGCCTTTTAGTTTCTTTTGTCTAGATTTAACCTCCCTTTCTTCTTTGTGTAGTTAATTTCTTCTGACCCCTTCATTTGTCAATGCCATCATCATTTCTTAATGGCACCCATTCCTTTTCTTTTCCAGCCAGGTCAAATCTCTTTATTATGGTTCCTGTAAAACCATACACCTCTCCTTCGTAGCTCTGATCACAGTGTAAGTTCGCGTTTCTCAGTTAGTATTTAATTCATATGTCTTCTCTTTGACTCTGAGCTCCATGGCATCAAATAAAGTATCTGTATTTAGCATGTAATTCTCCCGAGCAGCTAAAATCTTGCTTGCTACATGGCAAATAATGAACAAGCGTTTGTTAAGTACATAAATGAGCGAATGAATTGGTAAACGAATGCAGTGTTTAGCACAGTGCCTGACTCAGAGCCAGCACTCAATAAATACTGTTTACTATTGTTATCTCTGTTGTTATTGTTTTTCTGGTATCAGACTCCAGTGGGAGCTGAAAGGAAAGGGATAGGACTGATAAGAGAAAATTAAAGGTGCTAAAAGTAGGATATTAAATGTAAGGTGAAAAGATTGAGAGCAATTCTCCAAACTCAGTAGAAAACACACTATTTATACAGTGGCTAAAGGAGAGATCCTATCGTTCATCCTGAACCATCATATATCTGAGGTTAAGTGAAACCTGTGGCTTAGAGGGTCATTCATCCTAGGCATAGATACTGAGCCTTCTCAAAGTTCAATCTGCCCTGGTCAGCAGTTTAGGCAGAATGGAATTGGAAAAGGTAGGAAGTGCATTCTCTGTCATAGCTTCCCTGCGCTGAAATTACTGGTTCTTCTAAATTCTCAGTGAATGTTTTGAGTTGACTATAAATGTATTGAGTTCTGTCAGTGAAGAAGCAATGGACATTTCATCAGAGAATGCTGATCACAAAAGAACAAATGGTTAGGCGTTTTGTTTCCAAAGTCTTGAAAGCATGTGAAATTAATGGATTGCCTCAGTTTTATAATTATTTCACCAAAGTTAACCGTTTACTTTGATGAATAGAAGAAACAAAAAATGAATATAATTTTTCTAGGCTTCTATAAAAGAGGCTGAAAGGAATCCCCATAGTATCTGCTAAAAGTTTGTTCTGATTCTATAAAAAAAGATGACTTGCAAATATTTTACAAAACATCTAAGGCAGTGGTTCTTAAATTTGGGGAATTATAGTTCTCCTTGAGACGCCAAAGAAAAGAGCAGACCTTTCTCAAAAAACACCCACCATAAAGAGCAAGCTTCCACGATTAACTTCAGGATGTTCATGGAGTGTTTGGAGCTTACAGAGATATCCTATGGTAGGAAGGACTGTTATGAAGCTATAGCTTCATGCATGGACACGCACTGTAGATTAAATCTAGCTTTTCACAGTGTGATGGCTTTTTATATTTGCCAAGGTCTACTGAATAATGGTCAATGTTCATTAAAAACAAAAAACGAACAGAAAAACTACCCAAATATACTGCTAAGTTAATGATTGCATCATTTGAATTAAACTAGTCATTTCAATTTCCTGCAAAAGTGAAAACAAACTGTATGTATTAATGTTTCAAAAACGTTCAGATAAAAAAGGTATGATCTACTAATACCTGTGGTTTAATGTCATTTATATAAAATGTAAAATAAAGTCATATATTTTACACATATAAACATGTAGCACAAAACACAAACATTCACAGAAATTATAAACACTCAAATGTGTCATAGCATTTCCTTATGGATATGGAGGGAGAGAACTGAATCGGGGAAAGATACTAGGGGTTTTAACTGTAATGCTTTTTTTCACAGAAAAGGGATAGAGCTGGAGCAGATACAATATTAATACTTGGCAAATATGGGCTGCTAGATACAAAATGGTTTATGTTATTATCTTTCATTATCCATATATCAAAATAAAATATTATAAAAATGAAAATACCCGCTGTCTAACTTGAAGGGATGTCACGAAAAATGACTGAAAGGGAACACACAGTACTTCAAAAGGCTGGGTGTGGTGGCTCATGCCTGTAATCCCAGCACTTTGCGAGGCCGAGGTGGGCAGATCACATGAGGCCAGGGATTCAAAACCAGCCTGGCCAGCATGGTGAAACCTCGTCTCTACTAAAAATACGAGGGAAAAAAAAAAAGCTGGACATGGTTCTGGACATGGTAGCATGCCTGTGGTCCTAGCTACTCAGGAGGCTGAGACACAAGAATTGCTTGAACCTGGGAGGCAGGAGGTTGCAATGAGCCAAGATTATGCCACCATACTCCAGCCTGGGTGACAGAGGAAGACACTCCCTCTCAAAAAATAAAAATAAAAATAAAAGATAAAAAAGCTTCAGAAAACACAAATACCACGAAAATATTAGAAAATATTAGACATAGGTTTCCCTCACATAAATTCATGTCATTTAAATTTAACCCAGCAACTATTTATTAAACAGGGCTACAATCTCATTGGAACCAAGACCACATGAATGTAAGAGAATAGTCACAGCCTTCATATTCCATGGGATCTTACTACACATCTTGCTCAATGCATTCTAAGGTGTTCTCACTCTTAGGGTTCCACACAGAAGCACCTTGGGGAATATAAGCAGAGGTGAAGGACAATTTTTCTTAATAATATATCAGGCCCATGGACACTTAACATGCCTCGATTAGAACTATATCCCTTTTTTTATATATGTTTTATCAAAGATTTTGTTGGCAATAGTGATCTACTGCTAAAGATTTACTAAAAATCATAAATCTAATCTTATCACTTCTACAGGACTCAAGAACTAGAATGAAAACTTGTTGCTTTTGCTGCTGACCTCTCATGCCTTCCTATGCCCCCAGAGCTCTGATTTTAAAGAACATCCTTTACATACCGTCTGCTGAAATGTCAGTAAATATGCCTTATCCAGACCTGAGGATCCAGCGATATTGAAGAACATGTGACCCAAATTTCACATCTGAGTCAATCCTGAGACTTTGACATGAACACTTGACAGAGAGGGCTTCTTACTTTCATTAAACTCAAGACTGATCATATAGCATGTAAATCTGATTCTTCCAGAACCAGTAAGAGGGACCAGAGTTTTCCTGGGAAAATGAGGCTGACAAATGAAAATAAATGGAGCTACCACAGAAGACAGCAGAGTCAAGAAGTAGAAAGACTGTCGATGCTAAGGATGCCACTTGAACCCCTGGATTCAGCTGTGACTTTTCAGCCACATGAAATAATTTCCCTTCTTGGTTTAAATACACTGAAGAGAGAGAGTGTGCGTGCACGTGTGTGTATATACACGATTATATATAATATATATGCACTATTATATATTTATTTATTTACTTAGCAGCTGAAAGATGCCCAAATCAAGTGACTCTCAATGCTGCCATACCCCCATTTATCCCCAGTGATGAGGAACTTACCGTCACACGCAAGTACCATCCTTAGACTAACTTTTAAAAAGCTATGTATAATTATTTAAAATGTGTCTACTTTATACCCATTGTTCCTGTTGCCTCACTTGGACTCAGATAGAGTGTGCCTGTTCTTTCACAAAGGCCCATAGATACTGGAATATTACACTATTCCCTCTTCCTTAACTTGCCCATCCCCTGCCCAAAGTTTCTTATATACTGAGACTTCCAATCTAAACCTTAAGATAATCTTATCTACAAAATATTTTAATATGTATCAAAATGACCATTTTTGTAATCTTGCATAATTGTTAGAATTAAAATTCAATTATCTTTAGGTGACTGCCCACACATTAAACTCTTTTCTTTTCCCCCCTTTTATAAGAAAACTCCAAAACAGATTATAAAATGAGGAATGATTAATACATTCCATTTATACGAAATAGTGCAAGCCCACGTATCCCAGAGAAACACGGAAACAGCTGCCAAACCTACTCACTTCATTTCTCATGAAATGAGAACAGCTGTTGAGTATCTCATAAACATCTAGGGCAAGACATGAAGAAATTACAAAGGAAACCCTTTCCAAGTAGGAAGTATATGTTCCCAAATCCTTGAAAATTCATCTTAGAGCATGGTAAAGCCAAGTAAGCTCGTTAAAGTTAAGGTATGAGTTCCAGAGAAGACAAGAGACTTTTCCAAAGTCCCAAAGAGTTAGCCATAGATCTCAGATCTTTCTTCTTTGATGCCAATTTCATACACAGCATATAATGAATTACCAAATAAATGGTTCAGGTATCAAGTGCATTGGATTTAGAGAAGGGAGAGAACCATAACTATGTGTTCTAAATAAACTAAGAAGTGGAAACGCTAGGCAATTTTTGAGCTTGGTCAACGGCTGAGATTTAGTCAGGAGCTTTACCTCCATTCTGCCTAATTTCCTAAACAGTAAGATGAGATTCCATCAACTGAGGGAAATGCTATTACAGTCTCTAGTTATTCAAGTATTCATTCAGACAAATATTTACTGTTTTTAAGTACCGTAGACAAGGCACTGTGTTAAATACATTGTATGTATTGTCAAGGCAGAAGGTGTGGAGGCGGGGTGGGAAAGAGATGTTGCCTTCTCTCAAAAAGTTTACAAATTCTGAGGAAGTTCCCAAGACATATATTTTTCAATATTCAGTAACGATAAATGTAGTGTTATGTTATAACTCATTCTCTTAAGTCATGGGGAATTCCCTTTATCCCTAGAAAACAGGTAACACTGACCTTAAATGTTTGGTAAATACATGTCTAGGTAAAAAGTCGAGACCTTAGGTTGTGACCTTAAATGTCTTATCTTATTCTTCCTTTATTTTTTAAACTAACCATCCTTCAAAATTTAATCCAACTCTCTACTTATCTACAGAGCTTTCCTTGATGTTCCCTCCACAGACATTAACCTTTTAATGAGCCCTTTAGTGTATTACTGGCATTTTTCTTGATGCTTAGGTATATGATTTTTAATACAGCTACTTAACTGCTTTCTATGTTAGGGGTTATTTCCTCAACTAGATTGAGCACCTGGGTGACAAACGCCTTACAATTCCTTAGTTCCTAGAACAACATAACTATTCCGTGTATTGCAAGGGAAGAAATTAATAAATGTCACACCGCTTTGATTTTTCATTGCCAATTAGGTCTACTCTACAGAACTTGTCCTCCTGGCCATCTAAGCCCAGTCATGACTAAGTTATTAGAAAATATACTTTAAGGACAGATACTGATTTTTATTTTAATTTTACTGTATTTCCCTAGTTGGGGCAACCTTCATTGTTAACCTACTTCATCCAGTACTAGCCCCGTGAGATGTCTGTGAAGAAATGAAACTCAGTGATAAGATATAACTACAGAGAATCAAATTAGTCAAAATGATATAAGATTATCTATCATTGAGGCACAATATGATCCAGAGAAGTATAAACTAATGGAAGAGCAGCCCCTGAAAACTACAGCCAAATCATCACTTATCTTACCTGAAAATGCAAGATATTTCAATTATGTGGTGTGTGGGGGGAACATGAGAGATTTTCATTGTTCTCAGTTAATATATGGAGTCCATGAAGAATATTTACTTAGTAAGCTTGGTCAACTGTAGAAGTGATAGGCTAAGTACTTGAAAGAAAGGAAGAGAACTAAGCTTTAATGACCTTTAACAGAAACTTAGGCTACTAATACATAGGATTTAGATATATATATGCCAATTATGTATATGTATTAATATTGTTTATGCTACTGGATGACTTTCAACCATTTAAAAAACATCAAAGAACTTGCATGTTTACTTAGTTCTCACTAGGAATACCCTCTTAGTAGGTTAGAAGCCTACCTGGAGTATTTCCCCTTGGGCAGGGGCAATTTTTAAAGATGACATCAGCCAAGATTAATGGCCATGAATTGCCCTCAGAGGACTCACCTTAAAGGAGAACTTTAATTTTGTTATACTTGGTCTGATAAATTAGCATATGTTACTTGAAATACAGTAGGAGAAAGAACAATGCAATAAGGTCCACTGAAATCCAGTTCAAAGCTGAAGCATATACAGAGGAATGCTAATCTGATTATTAAATGCCAACATATTGTTTTAATAAGTGACTGGATTTTATGTAAGTGGCAGGTCTTTGCAGCCTCTCACCTGCTAAAGAAAATCCCCCCCCCCCCCCCCCGACTATAAGGCAATGCACCTTTCAATTTCTTCCAGAAAAGAAATTCAAGACAATATAATTTACCAGGAAGCTTGTAGCAAACACAGTCCTCACTAGCCTTCTTTCCAATCACATATGTCCTATGTTCCTTTCTGTCGCTTAGCCTTTTCAGATGCTGGTCACAGCTAAAATGGCATCCTTCTCACAATGGATGCTAACATAGATTATGATTCAAACTATAACAATTTTGAGAGCAAGAGGGGATAGTAATAATTAATTGAATATGCTATATTTGTAACCCTATTTCAATACTATTTTTAAAAATATGTCTTAAAGTAGAAAAGCAACATATATGCACCAAATACACTAAAACAAAAATTTTTAAACTTTGTATTGATCATTTAAACACTGAAAACAAAATAGGATGCCTAAGTTTTAATTGGTTCCTTAGCTATATTTTTCTTTAAAAATGTGTTGTGGGTATCTTTACTGAAGAATGTATTTTTTTAATAATATAATGTAGGGTACGGAGATTCTTTCTCCTTCTTTGAAGGTGAGTTTAAGGCGACTGAAATAGATTTACAATAGACGAATTTACAGGAAGAAAGGTTTATAAATTAACAGGTACATGGACATGGTAGTCCCATAAATATAAAATGCAAAGGAAGGGACAGATGACTGAAGTTTTTATAACATCCTGGGGTTACAGAAAGAACATTTGGGCTTTCTGGTGGAGGAGGTTTCACAGGCTATGGAAGATTGAGGGGAGGAAAGTGGTGCTACAATTTAGATGTTCATAGCCTCCAAATCTCATGTTGAAATTTGATCCCTGTCACTGGAGATGGGGTCTACTGGGAAGTATTTGGGTCATGGGGGTGGGATTTGTCATTAATAGATGAATGGCCTCCCTGGGGAGATGGGTAAGCAAGTTCTCATTCTATTAATTCCCCCAAGAGTTTGTGGTTAAAAAGAGCCTGCCCGCACCCCCAAACTTGTGATATTCTCTCTCACCATGTGATATCTCTGCACACGCTGGGCTCTCCTTGGCTCTCCACCATGAGGGGAAGCAGCCTGCGGCCCTCACCAGAAGCGAGTGGAAGCATCCTGAGGCCCTCACCAGAAGCAAGTGGAAGCATCCTGAGGCCCTACCAGAAGCAGATGCTGGCGCCATGCTTTTTGTACAGCCTGAAGAACTGTGAGCGAAATAAACCTCTTTTCTTTATAAAGTACTCAGCCTCAGGTACTTCCCTATAACAACACAAACAGACTAAGACCTACGACAAGCAAAGGTTGCCTTGTGATACAGATAAAAATCTTTCAGGTCATCTTGGGGCTGCCCCCAGAAGGAATACATGGCAGCCTGTGGTAAAGTTTCTTTGTCAGAGCCTTAATGTGTCAAACTTCTAGTTTTCTTTTCCTGTAAATTAATATCTTTTCCTGTAAATTAATATTTCTGATTAATGTGATAAGGCAAATAAGGGAGTGGGCTTCAGAGAAAGCCTGTTTGCATCTGCTGTTTATTTCACTAATACAGAGTTTCTCTACAGATGCAAATCTCTTCAACAAAAAGGCAGCTCTTCAGGGCTATTCCTGTGGCTTGCCCTCCCTCCAAATGACCATCTTGAAGTATGCCAAAAACAGCATGTTTGGTTGGGGGTGAAATATTCTGGTTTTCTTCAAGGATTTTATTGTTTTCACTAAATAACCTGTGAGTGAGCATCATCAAAATTGCATTTTATGTTTAATAAGTTTGGAATGTTTGACAACTTCAGTTTACTTTCCGCTGTAAAGCATTTTTTTAAATTAAGAAAATTCTCTTTCTAGATGTGACATAAGCTTGTTAGCTGTCCATTTTGAAAATAGTCTCTTGCACTAAAATACTTTAATGTTCTTTTTCAGCTTCAGTTTGGAGTTTCCATCTCCTATAAATATATTTATGGCAAAATCTTTTATATTTTATGCTTGATTTATTTTCATATATTAATAAAGCAAAATCATATCTTCTGAATTTCATTTCATACAAATAGAGAATAAAAATTTGTCTAATTAAAAATAGGAGCTTTGGCCAGGTGCGGTGGCTCACACCTGCAATCCCAGCACTTTGGGACACCGAGGCGGGTGGATCACCTGAGGTCAGAGATTTGAGACCAGCATGGCTAACGTGGGGAAACCCCATCTCTACTAAAAAACTACAAAATTAGCCGGGACATGGTGGTACATGCCTGTAATCCCAGCTACTTGGGAGGCTGAGGCAGAAGAATCACTTGAACCCCAGAGGCAGAAATGAGTCAAGATTGTGCCACTGCACTCCAGCCTGGGCAACAAGAGTGAGACTCCATCTCAAAAAAAGAAAAAAAAAATAGGAGTTTTATGAAAAGATTTTCCCCATCAAGATCAAATTACAATTATAGAATTTCAAATTTAAATCTGGAATAACATTTGAGTGCTGATCATTTAATTTGTGTGGATTCTTCCTTGCTTGATAGAGAAATTTTTGACTGTCAGTTTGTAGACTTTGTTTCAATAATTGCAATTTACTAAGAACTTTATAAAAGGTGATGCATTTGGTGTTCAATTATTTGAATATCTGAATAAAGATTTCATATAGATTTAAAGGAAAACAATACAAATTTTGTGAATTTACATCAAAAAATCTATGGCACTGTAAAATACATGAACTAATTTTGGTAAAAGCTCAAATATTTCTGAAATTTAGCTGAATTTCAGCAGCAAAAAGAAAATAGAACTGTCACAGTAAATAATTTTTGAAAAATACATTCTATATTACCTTTGTCAAACAAATGTTGTTGTTTAATTAATCTAATTATGCATGTATAAAAATGCTTGTAAATTTTGACAACTGAAGGATCTATTTTGATTGGTGGAAAACTGCAGATTATTTGAAGGCAATTATAAATATGGGTGTCTCACAAATAACTACCAAGTACACTTTAGTGCCACAGATATAATTTAGTAATAATAATAAATTTAAGGAGGATATAATGCTATGTCCATCCAAAACGTATAGACTCACCATCATCACAAAACATTTTCTTGGTGATAAATATTTAAATTGAATTTACATTGACAGTTACAATAACATCACATTTTATGTCCGACAGACAATGCGTGAAAAGTTTTACTTTTGATTCATGGATTGGATAACAAACTAAATCATGGTTAAAATGAATTGATTTTATGTATATTGGAAGCATATGTGGATAATGACATAAAGCAAAAATCATTAGCTGCTTGCAGAGTTCTGCCAGTGAGTGCCATGATATTAGCTATTGTTTCATTCTCTGTATATTCACAGAAAAGCTCAGAAATGAGAATGAGCAAAATTAAATTAAAGAAAAAACACTCACTGGATTTTTGATTAACTAACTGTTAGGAATGTAAATACTTTGGCCATGACTCAGACCCACTGAAGCAGAAACTCAAGAGTTACACCTCAGTGATCAGTGTTTCACCAAGACTGCCAGGACACTGTGATGCACATACAAGTTTAAGAACCAGTTACTTAAATGAAACGTCATGTTCTACACAGTGTTCTTTATTTATTTATTTATTTTTCTTGAGATGGAGTCTCGCTCTGTTGCCCAGACTGCAGTGCAGTGGCATGATCTTGGCTCATTGCAATTACTCCCTCCTGGATTCAAGCAATTCTCCTCTCTCAGCCTCCTGAGTAGCTGGGATTACAGGCGTGCACCACCACGCCTGGCCAATTTTTGTATTTTTAGTAGAGACAGGGTTTCGCCATGTTGGCTAGGCTGGTCTCAGACTCCTGACCTCAAGTGATCTGCCCGCCTCGACCTCCTTTAGTGCTGGGATTACAGTTATGAGTCACTGTGCCTGGCCCCACAAAGTGTTCTATAAATCCAGCTTCTATAGCTGCAACTGTTGAATCAGTGTTGTGGGCACAGCCTTTATAAAATAACTACTGACTGTTAAATACAGAAATAGAACTACACAAAATATTTTCAATTAAGTTTTTTTTTTTTTTTTAACAAAAGTGTCAAAAGAATTCAATAGGGAAAGGAACAAATTTTCAATAAATGGTGTCATGAAAATTTGATAGCCATATGCAAAACAAAACAATAAAACTTCAACCCATACCTCATACCATATACAAAAACGAACTCAAAATTTACCAGAGACCTAAAATTAATGGCTAAAACTATAAAGATTTTAGGAAGAAAACAAAAAGGAAAGGAGAAAATCTTTGTGACTTTGTTTTGAAAAATTTCATGAATTTGAAATACCTAATGTAGATGACAGGTTGATGGATGCAGCAAACAACTATGGCACATTTGTACGTATGTAACAAGCCTGCACCTTCTGCACATGTATCCCAGAACTTTAAGTATAATAAAAAAGAAAGAAAAATTACACAGGCACTTTCAAAAGGCACTATTAATAAAATTAGAATCTACAGACTGGAAGAAAATATTTGTAAAACATATCTGACACAAAAGGCTCATATCTAAAATATACTTTTAAAAACACTTAGAAATTTAAAAAATGGTTAAAATGTGAACAGACACTTGACCAAAGATACAGAAATAAGTACATAAAAATATGTATGACATCATTTGTCATTAGAAAAAATGCAAATTAAAGCCACAATGAGATACCATTACACACTTGCTAGAATGAATAATTTTTAAAAAAATTGATGATATCAAGAGTTGGCAATGATAGAGAGCAATGGAAAGTCTCATCATACATTTTGGGTTGGGCTGCAAAATGGTACAACAACTTTTGAAAGCAGTTTGGCATTTTCTTAAACATCTACTACTACACAATACAATTATTCCACTCCTGCATATCTGAGAGAAATTTAAAAAAACATGTTTATGTAAAGATTTGTACGCAAATACTAATAACAGTGTTTTTTGTTATAACACAAACTGGAAACAACTTGTAGAATATCAAAAGAATAGATTACTTCTCAGCACTAAAAAGGAAAGAATTACTGATATTTGCAATAACATCAGTGAATTCTCAAATAATTATACTAAGTGAAAAATGTCAGACACCCTTCCCCAAAGACTATATACCCTATGACTTTATCCATATACATTTTTTTAAAAAAATTCAAACAAATATATGGTGACAAAAGCAGATTAATGGTTGTCCTTGAGAGGGTGACAGTGAGTGGTAGGTGAGTAAGAGCCAGGTTGAAACTATGCCCAAGAAAACTTCTGAGGTGATGAATATATTCATTATCTTGATTGTGGTAATAATTTCACAGGTATACACGTTTAGAACTTATCACACACTTTAAATATGTATAGCTTATTGCACCTCAATTATAACCCACTAAATCTGGGGGGAAAAAGAGAGAAAAAATCCATTTAAATATAAACAGATAGTATAAATCAAGACTGTACCACGCAAACCAGGATGTATTGTTAATTCACCTTTATGGGCACACAGACATACTCGCATTCTTAATTCTAATATTCTTTCAGTTCTTAGATTAATACTCACCGCCCCCCACCCGAAATGATTCCTAATTATTGTTGATTAAATTCTGTTACTTTACATTTGCTTGTAGCAATATATATCTCCTTCCTTTTAGGGCTTTTCACATTGTAATGTCTATCTCAGACATTACACCAGATTGTAAAAAACTTGAATTCTGGAATCTTTTCTGCCCCTCCCTGTTCTCATATTCTCAATGTCTGATACCTATCCCTAATTAATATTTGTTTAAAGAATGAATTTAGCAATGAAATTAAGGATCTAGTTAAGAGGGAGGAAGGTATTCTATTCCTCTGTTTAACTTATGGAATCCATGAAATAATACGGTCTTACATTTAAAGCATTTGTATGTGAAGAAACACTATTTCATTTACTATTCTATTTGTTCCTTGTAAGAATATTGTAAAAAATGCAAAACAAATAAAAGTATCCTCTTTTGTGAATGAACTTGGAACTCAAAAAGTCAAATGGATAATCAAGCAGTGGAAACAAGTCCTGAATCCACCGACTTGTCTTCAAGGCCAATCTCTTTTGCACTAAAGCAGAGCTATTGCTTTAAAGGGCTTTGTTATCTTATTTTGAATAATACATGTACTTTGTGACATACTGACTCTCTATCATGGATGCAAGCTGGAATTATATGAACAGTTTTTTGTTCATTTGTTTGTTCAATACTGATGCCTTTCTCACATCCTCAGATATTTAGATTTCTTAGGTCTGGGACGTTGGCTGGGCATGAAGAATTTTTAGAGGGCTCTAGGTGATTATAATGTGAAACAAATTTTGAGAGCCACTGGTTTGTCTCAGTCTGGAGAGTTGCACTGTCTCCAATTCATCCTCAGTCTGAAGCAAACATCATAGATTTTGAAAAGAAATATGAATATGCCACTTGTCCACTTGAAAACCTTCTATATTGCCATACAACATTCAAGGTGCCCCAATGCCCAAACTCTGGATCTGAAAAAGGATCTGCCCCACAAAAGAATCAGACATAATTGAATTCCATGGCTAATGCAGTAAAAAATAAGATAAGCCTAGAATATCTAGTGCCAAAAAGTAAGAAATTGTTAAAAGACAGTGAGACATGTCAAAAGGTAATAGGAGATAATTTGGAGGGACTCCACTGGCCTATTGGAGCCTCAAAATAAATAATGACAGTAAGATATTATAACCTATTACCTAAAATGAGAATCCATGATTCCATACTGATAATAAATGAATGTATAGGTAAATAGGGGAGGAAGTTAATCCTTTCTTTACAATCAATGGCAATTAATAAATTGAGAAGAAGAAAAGATTAACATTTTCAACCATCATACTAATAATTGATTTAGACAAAACCCAGAGGTGTTAAAATTATTGGTGAAAGTTTTATAAAGAGAACTGAACTAGGTTGACATAGACTCAAACTATCTCCCCCAAAGTTACTTATTAGCTACAAAGTTAAAAAGTAACTTTAAAATGGATAGACCTGACTGATACCACCTCAACCAAGTGATCAGAGTTAAGATCCCCAATCAAAAGTTACATTTCCTGTGCCATGATGCCACCACCATCACTACAAATGCTCACATGGAGGCTAACACCTGTGTGCCCTCTAGTGTACCACCCCTGCTGCCTTGTCACTGCTGCTGGCATGTGCAAACCAGTGTAGATCCTGCTATCACTGCCTGAAGAAGCACTCTGGCTGACATGTTGTGGCCAGTGGACCAGGAACACCTTGGCCCCTCCTGCATAGCAGTTCATAACCTCAAGGGGCCAGAGAACAAAGTGGGGGGCCTGATTATTAGCTCCCCCAGAATTAGAGCACACAGTCCAGGAGCCCTGAGTTGAGTTTGGCCCACTAAAATCTTCTGGAAACGAGGCCAGTTAAATGAATCCACTTTATACCATAATCAAATCCCCAAGAACATTAAAGAGGATAAAAGAAAAATAAGCCCATCTAAAGGACAGCTACTTAAAAGACTGAAGGTACATCAGTCCACAAAGATGAGAAAGAACTAGCGCAAGAACTCTGGCAACTCAAAAAGCCAGAGTTTCTTCTTGCCTTCAAATGATCACACTAGATCCCCAGCAATGGTTTTCAACCAGACTGAAATGACTGAAATTACAAATAGAATACAGAATCTGGATAGGAACAAAGATCATTGAAATTCAGGAGAAAGCTGAAACACAGTCCAAGGATTCTAAGCAATACAATAAAATGATACAGGAGATAAAAAGACAAAATGGCCATTTTAAGAAAGAGACAAATTGATCTGATAGAGCTGAAATACTCACTTTAAGAATCTCACAATATAATTACAAGCATTAACAGCAGAATTGACCAAGCTGAGGAAAAAATCTCAGTGCTTGAAATCTGGCTCTCCAGTATAACTCAGTCAAAAATAAAGAAAAATAACAGAGAATGAACAAAACCTCTGAGAAATATGGAATTATGAAAAGAGACCAAATCTACAACTCATTGGCAACTCTGAAAGAGAAAAAGAGAAAGCAAGCAGGTTGGGAAACATATTTCAGGATCTTGCCCATGAAAATGTCCTTAAACCTTGCTAGAAAGGCTAACAATCAAATTCAAAAAATGCAGAGAAACCCTGTGAAATACTGCACAGGAAGACCATCCCCAAGGCACACAGTCATCAGAATCCCTAAGGTTTAAATGAAAGAAAAAAATGCTAAAGGTAGCTACAGAGAAGGGATGGGTAATCCACAAAGGGAACTACATCAGGCTAACAGCAGACCTTTTAGCAGAAACCCTATAACCCAGAAGAGACTGAGGGCCTATATTTAACATTCTTAAAGAATTTCCAACTGAGAATTCAATATCCTGCCAATCCTTTCCAGACAGGCAAATTCTAAGGAAATTCATTACCACCAGACCTGCCTTACAAGAAATCTGTAAGCAAGTGCTAAATATGGAAAGGAAAGAATGTCACTGGCTGCTACAAAAACACTTAAAGACATAGACCAGTAACACAACCACACAAACAAATCTACATAATAACCAGCTAACATAACAACAGGATACAATCTGTACATATCAATACTAACCTTGACTGTAAATGGACTAAATATCCCAGTTAAGAGGCACAGAGTGGCAAGTTGGACAAAGAAGTAAGACCCAATGGTATTCTGTTTTCAAGAGACCCATCTCATATGCAATGACATCCATAGGTTCAAAGCAAAAGGATAGAGAAAAATCTACCAAGCAAAGAGAAAACAGAAAAAAAAAAAAAAAAGCAGAGGTTGCTGTTCTAACAAAACAGATTTTAAACCAACAAAGATTTTAAAAAGATGAAGAAAGGCATTAAATAATGGTAAAGGGTTCAATTCAACAAAAAGGTCTAAATATTCCAAATGTATACACACCCAATACAGGAGCACCTAGATTCATAAAGTAAGTTCTCAGAGACCTACAAAGAGACCTAGAAAATCACACAATAATAGTGGGAGACTTCAACACCCAATATTAGACAGATATCAATGCAGAAAACTAACAAAGACATTCAGGACCTGATCTCAACACTTGACCTAATGGACATAACAGGCATCTACAGAGCTCTCCACCCCAAAACAACAGAGTATACATTCTTTTCATCTGCACATGGTTCATACTCTGAAATTGATCACACAATTAGGCATAAAACAATTCTTAGCAAATTTTAAAAAGTCACACCAACCACAGGCACAAACCACAGCATGATAAAAATAGAAATAAATACTAAGAAAATCACTCAAAATCATAAATTTGCAGGGAAATTTAATAATCTGCTCTTGAATGGCTTGTGGGTAAATAATAAAATTGAGCCAGAAATCAAGTAATATTTTTAAGCTGATGAGAAAATAGTTGCAACATACCAGAATCTCTGGGACACAGCTAAAGCAGTGTTAAGAGGGAAGTTTATAGCACTAAATGCTTATATCAAAAAGTTAGAAATATCTCAAATTAACAATCTAACATGACAAATAGAAGAACTAGAGAAACAAGAGCTAACCAACCCCAAAGCAGATAGAAGACAAAAAAATAACCAAAATCAGGGATGAACTGAAGGAAACAGACATAAGAAGTCATACAAAAGATGAACAAATCTAGGAATTTGTTCTTTGAAAGAGTTAGATGGCTAGCTAGACTAATAAAGGAAAAAAAGAGAAAATGCAAATAAAAACAATCAAATGAAAAAGAGGGTGTTACAAAAAAAAAAAAAAAAACCCTGAAACTACTATGAACATCTCTACATACACAAGCGAGAAAACCTAGAGGAAATGGGTAAATTCCTGGAAACCTACAACCTCCCAAGACTGAATCAGGAAGAAATTGAATCCCTGATCAGACCAATAATGAGTTCTGAAATTGAAACAGTAACAGAAAGCCTACCAACCAAAAAACCCAGAACCAGATGGATTCATAGCTAAATTCTACCAGATGCACAAAGAAGAGCTGGTCCCATACCTATGGAAACTTTTCCAAAAAACTGGGGAGGAGGGACTCCTCCCTAAGTCACTCTATGAGGCCAGCATCATCTTGATTCAAAAACCTGGGAAAGACACAACAACAACAAAGAGAGAAAACTTCAGGCCAATATCCTGATGAACATGAATGCAAAAACTCTCAACAAAATACTAGCAAACTGAATCCAGCAACACATCAAAAAGCTAGTCTGCTATGATCAAGTAGGCATTATCCCTGGGATGCAAGGTTGGTTCAACATATACAAATCAATAAATGTGATTCATCACATAAATAGAACTAACAACTAAAACTACATGATCATCTCAATAGATACAGAAAAGTCTTTTGACACGTCCTCATGTCAAAAACCCTCAACAAACTAGGCATTAGGGAGTGTCCTTAAAATATTAAGAGCTGCCTATAAAAAATCCACAGTAAATATCATATTAAATAGGCAAAAGCTGGAAAGATTCCCTTTGAAAACGGGAAAAAAACAAGGATGCTCTCTCTTACCACTCCAATTCAACATAGTAGTGGAAGTCCTAGCCAGAACAGTCAGGCAAGAGAAAGAAATAAAAAGCATCCAAATAGAAAGCGAGGAAGTCAAACTGTTCCTCTTTGCAGATGACATGATTCTATGCCAAGCAACCCCATAGTCTCTGCTCAAAGTTTCTTGATCTGATAAACAACTTTAGCAAAGTTACAGGACACAAAATTAAAGTACAAAAGTCAGTATTATTCCTGCAGACCAACAACATCCAAGCGGAGAGTCAAATCAAGAATTCAATCTCATTCAGAATACTCACAAAAAGAGTATCTAGGAATACAGCTAACCAGAGAGGCGAAAGATCTTTACAACAGTAATTAAAAAACATTGCTCAAAGAAATCAGAGATGACACAAACAAATGGAAAAACATTCCATGCTCATGAATAAGAAGAATATTAATATTGTTGAAATGATCATACTGCCCAAAGCAATTTACAACTTTAATGCTATTCCTGTCAAACTACCAATGACACTGTTCACAGAGTTAAAAAAAAAAAAAACAAACTATATTTTTAAATTCATATGACAGCCGGGTATAGTGGCTTATGCCTGTATTCCCAGCACTTTGGGAGGCCAAGGCAGGCAGATCACCTGAGGTCAGGAGTCCGAGATTAGCCTGGCCAACATGGAGAAGCCCTGTCTCTACTAAAAATACAAATATTAGCCAGGCGTGATGGTGAGCACTTGTAATCCCAGCTACTTGGGAGGCTGAGGCAGGAGAATCATTTGAACCGGGGGGCAGGAGGTGAAGGTTGCAATGAGTCGAGATCATGCTGGTGCATTCCAGCCTGGGTAACAGACACTCTGAAAAAAAAAAAAAAAGAAAGAAAGAAAGAGAGAAAAACTCATATGGAAACATGTAATACAGCCTGAATAGCCAAGGCAATCTTAAGTAAAAGAACACAGCTGGAAACATCACATTACCCAACTTCAAACTATACTACAAGACTGTAATAATCAAAACAGCATAATGCTGGTACAAAAAAAGGACACATAGGCTAACAAAACAAAGTCCAGAAATAATGCTACACAGCTATAATTATCTGGTCTCTGACAAAGCCAACAAAAACAAGCAATGAGGAAAGGACTCCCTGTTTAATAAATGGTGCTGGGATACCTGACTAGCCATATGCAGAAGATTAAAATTGGACCCTTTCCTTATCCCATATATGAAAATCAACTCCAGGTGGATTAAAGACTCCATGTAAAACCTCAAACTGTAAAAACCTTGGGGCCGGGTGCCGTGGCTCACGCCTGTAATCCACAGCACTTTGGAAAGCCAAGATGGGCAGATCACAAGGTCAAGAGATCAAGACCATCTGGCCAACATGGAGAAACCCCATCACTACTAAAAATACAAAAATTAGCTGAGCGTGGTGGCATGCACCTGTAGTCCCAGCTACTCAGGAGGCTGAGGCAGGAGAATCACTTGAACCCAGGAGGAGGAGGTTGCAGGGAGCTGAGATGGTGCCACTGCACTCCAGCCTGGCAACAGTGAGACTCTGTCTCAAAAAAAAAAACCTCTGGAAAGATAACTTAGGAAATGCCATTCTGGACATAGGACCTGGCAAAGATTTCATGATGAAGACGCCAGTACCAGTTGCAACAAAAACAAAAATTGACAAATGGGATCTAATTAAAGAACTTCTGGACAGCAAAAGAAACTGTCAACAGAGTAAAGAGACAACCTACAAAATGGGAGAAAATATTTGCAAACTACATACCTGCAAAGGTCTAATATCCAGAATCTATAAGGATAGTAAAAATAATTTACAACCCAAAAAAAATTAAAAAGTAGAAAGGACATGAACAGTTGCTTTTCAAAAAAAAAAAGGCATACACGCAGGCCACAAGTATATGAAAAATGTTCCACATCACTAATTAGAGAGCTGCAAATCCAAACCACAATAAGATACCATCTCACACCAGTCAGAATAGCTATTATTAAAACGTCAACTAATAAGAGTTGCTGGCGAGGTTGTGGAGAAAAGGGAATGCTTATACACTGCTGATGGCAGTGTTAATTAGTTCATCCACTGTGGAGAGCAGTTTGCCAATTTCTCAAATAACTTAGAATTACCATTTGACCAGCAATCTTATTATTAGGCATATATTCAAGGGACTACAAAATATTCTATTATAAACATACATGCACTTGTATGTTCATTGCAGCACTATTCACAATAGTAAAGACAAGGAATCAACATAAATGCCCATCAATGATAGACTGGATAAAGAAAATGTGGTACATATATAAACTGTGGAATAATATGCAGCCATAAAAGGAATGAGATCATGTCCTTTGCAACAACATGGATGGAGCTGGAGTCTGTTATCTTAGGCAAACACACACAGAAAACAAAAAACCAAATACCACATGTTCACATATATAAAAACTAAATATTGAGTACGTATGAACACAAAGAAGGGAACAACAGATGCTGGGGCCTGCTTGAGGGTGGAGGGTAGGAGAGGGGTAAGGATAAAAAAAACTACCTATCCGGTACTATGCTAATTACATGGGTGAAGAAATAATCTGTATACCAAACTCATGTAACACAAAATTTACCTGTATAACAAACCCACACAAGTACCCCTGAGCCTAAAATAAAAACAAAAAGAAGTTATCTGTGTCTTTGGATGTAATGATCTGAGAAGGACACAGTACCACTTATGTGATAATTCCTGCCAAAAAATGCAAAGTATGAATCCAATCATAAGAAAACATTAGACAAACCAAAGTGAGAGACATTCTATAAAATAAGTAGCATGTACTCTCCAAAAATGTCAAGAAATGAAAGACAAAGAAGAGCTGAGAAACTGTTCTAAATTAAAGAAAACTAAAGGTACCTGATAATTATATAGAATGAATGTGTCTGGATTAAATATTGTACTGAGGGAAGGATGGAAACCCAACATCTATAAAATGACATCATTGGGTCAATGGCAAAATATGAGTACAAAGTGTGGATTAAATAAAAACATTGCATCAATGTTAAATTCTCTGATTTCAATCACTGCACCATAGTTACATGTAAAAGAATGTTCTTATTCTCAGGAAATAGCACACTTAAGTGTATGAAGTGCTAAAGGGACAGCATATCAGCAACTTATTTTTGAAAGGTCAGAAAATGGAATTACAGAAAAAGACAGCAAGAGAGAGAGTGAGCAAGAGGGTGAGAGTGGGCAAGAGAGCGAATGCTGTAGAGACTAATGGAGCAAAATGGAAGTAATAGTACTTTGTGGTATTCTGACAATCTTTAAGTTTCCAATTTTATCAAAATAAAACTTATAAAAGTCAAACAAAACAAAGCCTGCCTTGAGCTGGCTCTTGCCTCCCTTAGCATCCTTCATTCTCCAGAAGCGTCTACAATCTTACTGCACTGAGACCCTCCTGTGCCCTGAAGTCACTATGATCTTTCTTGTTTATAAGCAACCCATTCCACCTACCTGCAATGTGCTACCCTTCTTATGTTGGGGGTAGTTTCTATTCACTCTTTCAAAATTCTTTCAGGCATTCTGTCCTCTGTGGAAGTTTCCCTGGCTGCCCCTAGCCCATCTCCCTCGCCCTGAGTGTCCCACCCACATGTTCCCACAACACACACTGGGCATTCCTTTCTCCTAGTTCTGATCACACCATCCTATTGCCCATCTCCTCCAATGGACAGGGAGTGCTTTACCTTATTATCCTCCATATCCATAACTGCTTACATATAAGAGGCATGCTATTAAACACTGATGCACAGAGATGGTAGAATGAATGCCCTCCATGGAGCAAAATTGGAAAAAACATTGTATGTATCTTAGTACATCGTCTAAGAATGGAAAAAAAAGATTGTTAAGTTACCTTATTTGTCCATGATTTTCATTCATTATATATAACTTTATATGTACTTCAATGTATAGTTAATAGAACCCTTAAAAATGGGTATCTTCTGGCAAAAAAATATGTTTTTTCTTTCAGTGTCTAAGGAGACTAACTCCTAACAATTGGAGGGACATTTGTTTCATGGGCTCAAAGCATATTTCTGCAAAAGTTCCTCATATTTGAAGTTCGAATTAAGTGGGGGGTATCATTGAGCTGTGACAGAGTTGAATTACTCTGCATAAAAAAGCAAGGACACAGAGAATTTGGGAGAAGGATCCTGGAAGGAGGATGTGGTTTGTTGCTTCTCAAAGGGAAGAGTAAAAGGGAGAGTGGGAGACCCAGAGACAGAGAAGACAAAAGGAGTTACTGGGGAGAAGAGACATTCTAGCACGTGGTAGGTGTTCAATAAACATTTGTTGAACGAATGTCTGGGCATGTCATATATATTTGGAAAGTGAAATTCTGTGTACTATAAAAATCTTCATTTATCTTTGCCACAGAGTCTTCAGTAAGATAACTACTTTCATTAATGGCTGGTAGACCAGACTGTGGATAGTAAGATATACTTGCTAATCAAGTGGAGGTTAACAGGGGAAGAAAAGAGGCTGCACATGGGAACCCACCCTTTCTCCCCAGCCGCTGCACATGGGAACCCACCCTTTCTCCCCAGCCGCTGCACATGGGAACCCACCCTTTCTCCCCAGCCCTGCAAAAAAATTACTATGGCCAAATCTATATCTACTGGCTGAGTTTGCAGCTAGTACGTATAGATTTGACCATAGCATTTTTTATAGCTGGTATCTGTTTTAATCCATTAGGGCCTGTGCAATATTCCAGTTGTTAAATATTTTGAATGCATCTGACAATAATGCGATAGATTATACTTGATAGTACAATATAAAAATAAAACTATCTGAGAAGAACATTTATAGAATATGAACCAAATTAACACTGCGACAAATATGTGCTCCTGCTGTTTAAATATTTCATGAAATATTGAGACCAATAATGCTGGGGTATGATAAACTCTCTTACAAGTTTATGCTTTGTTACAGTGTTTCTGTGAATATATGTTACGGGTTATTATTGCACTTTCAGCTAGCCTAATAACATGCTTATTAACAAACTTCAATGTGCTAGACACTGAGATTCTGTCCTCAAGGATCTTGTATTCTAGAGAAATATATAGCAGGTAGCTTAATAAACTTCATAAATTGTGTTTTAAGACTTTCAATTATGAATGCTTTTGAGTCTTAGAATATTTAAACATTTGATTCTAAAGTAAAATGAGTCATGAAACAAAATCTAAAGAGAAGACAAAACCTCATTTATCTTCTAAATTAAGACAAAACCATATAGAGTATAGGAATACAATGATACTGCTATATGGACAAGAAAAAACATTGATTTGGGAGTCAGAATGGCTAGGTAGAGGCTTTAACTCAGTCACTATTTAAATATATGTACTTGAGTAAGTCACTAAGCCCATCGTCTTACACAGTGAAGCAGCTGGATAAGATCAGGGGTTTCAAATATTCTGCACAAAGGCCCTAAATGGTCAGAAGCAATCTGTTGGGCAGGACTCTGCATCTTCTACTTTCTCACTCTGCCAACCAAAGCAGCTTTGCTTTTTTATACTCCATATATTGCCATTCTGTTTTCTATTTTGTTTGAAAGATTTTACCACCGTAACTAGATTTCCCCAAAGCCGTGTTGTAACTCCTAAAAGACCCTAATATGTCTTAGGGTACAGCATCCAGAGCTGAAAACTGGTAAATTTGTCAATGAAAGATCTATTTTGTCTTTAGGACATAATTCTATAAGCTTTTGAGGAAATCTCTTTAAGTTGAAATTTATCCTACAGTCTATATTTCCAAAACTTTCCCGAGTTGTTTACATTTTTCTCTGATAGGCTTAAAAATCTATATTGATCTTTTTCAAAGTTTCAATCAATTAAGAGTCAGGATTTCATGCAAGCAGAACCCATTTAACATGCTTAATACATTCATCAACTATTAATTTAATTAGAATAGTCAGCAAATTTCCATCATTGTACCAAAGCTGGCTGAGTGCCTGGCTACTTTGGGGAAGTCAAGATTGTAACATAGACACGTTTTGTATATTTAGAGACTTAAAATTAAAAGAAAAAAGATTAACTTATTTTTTCTTTCTCATGTAATTTGAAAATGTGGACCTTCTCTTAAGAGATCCAGGCCACCAACTGGCTTCCCCAGTGACCAGAACAACTCTTTCCATTTTTGTGCATGCATTTCATATTTCTCTAGAGACTACTATTCCCTTAATTCAGTTATCCACTCTTGCCCACTAATTATGAGCTCTTCTTTTTATAAAGCGGGCTTAACTATGTTATGCTATGTTACATTCAATCAAGTATGGGAATGACGTAAGTTGGTATTTAAAGATCCAGTTGTGTAAATAAATGATATAAATTTAAGTATTGTATTATATACCTTGCCCCAGCATCATTAATCAATTCCTGCACTGTTTCCCATTACACCTCAGGTCAAAGACCTTAGTTAACTCTTATTTTCCTAGTCTCATTTAAAACCCCAAGATTGACTACTATTTTTACCAAAAAAAAAATAATAGATAGATAGATAGATAGATAGATAGACACTCAATTTCCTCCGTAGTTGTCACGTCTGGACTCTCCCACTCTTCTTTTATCTCTTTCAACTAAATCTATAAATGGCTAGATTTTTATTGATGCTTAACACAAACTTCACAAACCTAGTGAGAAGAAGAAAATCAGCATATTGTCACGGCTCCAAACTAGCAGCATGTCCTATAATTAAGCCTTTCCTTTTTCTTTACCATGCCCAATCTCCCTCCTACCACACTCTCCCTATAACTCTCATTTCTCTAGGGATGCCCTCTCCTGAAAGCTTAAATATGGGCAATTACTTTATCTACAGCAAGCCAACAGTGCAGAAATTACCTCTGCCCTTCCCAACCCTGCCTCAGGGTGTATGTTAATTACAGCTGTCAGAGGTAACTAGTAAAAGTAACTGGGGTATGGAGCCCTGGGATTGGGTGTTTGGCTCATTTGAGCTCTATGGGTTCTTCCTAGTCCCCAGGCTGAAAGAGGTGAATAATTTAATTATTCTAAAGCAACACAAACTATGAAAAATGATTTAACAAAGACTGTGCACTAGTGCAGCCTTCTTGGTCAGATAAACCTGGATTCCAATATCTAGTCTCTGCCACCAACTAGTCCAGGGGCATTAGCCAATTCTGCTTTCTCTTCTACAAATCGTATGGTATTAGTAATTAATTTTTACAGTACTGGTTCCCAAATTAAATGAGACAATGAATGTGGGGTTCTCAAAAAAATCATTTGACCTAAAATAATAATATATTCTTATAAAATTTCATCAACCTGCCACTTAGAATAGACAAATTTTTCTTGTTAACTAGGATTGCCAAAAGAACAGTACCGCCTAGACATACTAGCAGAAACATAATGGTTCTCAAATATTCTCATGTGATATGTTAAAAGTAACGTATTACTTTTAATAACAATACCTACTCATAACTCACATTTGAATAATCTATTTTTTCAACTCTATAAAAGATAGTTTTTCTAAATTGTTACTATTTCTGAAATTGCGGTGATTCTTAAAATTGATGCATACATTTACTGTAGTACTGCAACTGCTTTCTCTTAAATAATTGTACTGAAATCCACAGGGTGTCTTACAATCAGTGATGCTTTAATTACATAATTAAGTAAAATAGCATTATTAAAAATGTATTGTCTCTTTTAAGAAGTGAGCAGAGCCATGTTCTCAGAAGTTTAAAAAGATCTAGTAGACTGCTTAAATTATCACCAAACTTCCCCTTTGAATTTTTTACTGTATTCTTGGGTCTCTCACCTTCATTCTTCACTGCCATCTTTATCTTCTAACTACTACTTTCTGATTACTTGCTATGTTCTATGTACTTTGTCAAGTGCCTTATAAATGCCATTTCATTTTACTGCACACAGTACTAGAGGTGGATAAAATTAAAGATGAGGATATTGAGGCTCTGATAGGAAGAAAACTGAGGTTCAGAGGGTAAAGTGATGGCCCTATTCCACAGTAAATGAGATAGTTCAAATGTAAGACTGACTCCAAATCCATGATTCTTAAGCACTATCAGAGTGCCTTAATTATAAAGAAATGGCTTCAGTAAGCAAAGAAATAACACTGACCCCACAGAAATAATTTCATCAATGGAACATATTGGAAAACAGAGGATGAGGCTGTCAAAGTAGCACCAGGAAGTTGCAAAAGCTTGCAAGGTAAATACAAAGGGATGACTACCTCCCTCTACCAGAGTTTCTCCTTCTGAGAGTTTTTGTTTGATCCATAAAAATGTACTTATTCAAACTCCATTGATGATGGGAACAGGTATTGATGGATATTCTGAAAAAATTGAAAGGCAGTGCTCATGGCATGTTAGAATACTTGTGGAGTTTTTTTTCTTTTTTTTTCTCCTTGAAATGACATTTTAATTCCTAAATATCACCTTGGAGCATAAAGTCTTCTCCTGAGCATCAAGTAGCCCCGTGCTACATTCATATCCCTCCAACTTTATCTTCTACTGTTTGATACTGAATGAATCCAGAAGAGTTTCCTGAAAGACCACACCTTTTCTATTACAACACATTGCTTTCCACTGTACTGGGCTTCTTGGGAGGAAATAAAGTGGGATATCTAAGGTAAGATTCTGACTGTAAATTGCTTGACTATCAGAAAACTGTCTCTCATCAAAATGACGTATGGACAGTCACAACACCTGAAATTTTTACAGCGGAGTCGTGTGTGTGTGTGTGTGTGTCTATGGAAAAAAGATAATTATTCTCTCTAGATCCTGATGTGACTAGATAAGAATTCTTAATTATTTTTATTAAGCACCCAGAATCCACTTATCTTCTTTATTTTTATTATTTATTTGTTTTTTGGGACAGAGTCTCACTCTGTTGCCCAGGCTGGAATACAATGGCATGATCTAGGCTCACTCCACCTCCTGGGTTTAAGGGATTCTCATGCCTCAGCTTCCTGAGTTGCTGGGATTACAGGAATGCAGCACTGTGTGTGCACAGCTAATTCTTGTATTTTTTAGTAGAGACAGAGTTTTGCCATGTTGGTCAGACTGGTCTCGAACTCCTTGCCTCAGGCCATCCTCCCACCTTGGCCTCCCAAAATGCTGGGATTTCAGGTGTCAGCCACCACACCTGGCTTTCTTTATTCTTTACAGAACTCTACATATATTCAGGTTGCTATACTTCTCCTATATGCCTCAAGGGATGATGGCCTTAGCACCTCTTCCATGTACAAATGCCCATAGGTCCAAATCATTAGTCCACTGTCTTTCGTGAATTGACTAACATTGGTTCAGAGGTGATCTTGTTTGGTCCAAATGGAAGGTCTGACTCTATGCTTGGGGGAATGGCTTCTATCTCAGCCTGTACAATTGTCTTATCTCTTTTCTGCAGGAGGTAAACAACAAGCTATCTATATTTCCCCAAATATTATTAGCAGCTATACTGTCACCATAAGATTATCAATTTTGTAATGAAATAAATACCTGAGAAAGGCAGAACGGAGAAATGGAAAAAAAAAAAAAAAAAGAGCCCATGGTAACATCATTGAGTATAACCTGCATCTGAACTTTCAGTTACAGACATAAGGATAATGTTGTTTAAGTAGGTTTGAGATAATAGTGTTTCTTGCACCTAAAAACATGCACATGGGTTCTGTACTTTGAGGGACATAAATGATTGATTAGTGATAACAAGGAAGATGGAACTATTTCGGTAGAAGGCAGCAATACTGATCCAAACCAACTGGTGAGGCCAAAATTCCAGAAGTTATCTTTGGCTTTTTATTATTTATCACCTCAAAATGTTAGAAATTTTATTTCCCTCCAAAATATTCCGTTTTCCACCTATTTTCCTTGAACACAATCTTAGCCCAAGTGTCCTGCATTTCTTGCCTGGAATATCACCATATTTACCCAAGTGGTCTCCTACTACTACTATTGCTACACTCTAATTGTTCACATTCATATCACAGAGATATTTTGTAAATCTTTTAATGATTCCCTAGCACACATGGGTCAGAAGCTGCATTTCTTATCAGAACACACAGAGTCCTATATAATCTGCCACCCACCTTTGCAGCCTCATCTGCTACCCTACTTTCCCAGCATTTCTTCTGTTCCAGCCACTCTGGCCTCTTTCCATTCTTTTACTTAAGTTTATTCTTGCACCAGGAACTTTGCACTTTTCTATCTATGGTGATTTTTCTTGGCTTTACTTGGTTGACTCATTCCCACCCTTGAAGTCTCAGCTTAAATATCACCTCCTTAGAAAAGCCATTTCTTTATTATCTTTTTATGCTTCAATGATTGTTTTCTGCTCTGCCTTATTAAATATTGACCACATGATCCCATGCGTTTCATCCTTATTGCTCTTAACTAAAATCAAATTTTATGCTGCTGTTTGTACATTTTTTGTTTAGGTTTGTCTCCTTTTGGGGAAGATCATCATTACGGAGGGAAGAATCTTAATGATTTGCCTACCTAAGGCACTGACTTAGGTGGTAACTTGCTCTGGCAGGCTTAAAATCTGGCTGAAAATTCTTCATTATGCCCCTCTTTGAGAGGTGGAATATATGTTCCCTGTTCTTAAATCTGGTGAAGCTTTGACAAATACAGTTCTTTCTGACTTTTGAGAGTTAGTCATAAAAAGCTATGTGCCTTCTAACTTGTTTGCTGGGAAAGCTCAGTCATGGAGCCCTGAGACACCCTCCAGTGACTCAGCCTGCTGTGTCAGAGAGGCTGCACATAGGTGCTTTGGTAAGTAGTGCAAGCTGGTATCTTTCTAAACCATCCCAACCCAGCATCCACTTATGTGAGAAAATAATCTATCTTGAAAATAGATGTGTTCCAGACTCCAGCCATTCAAGCAATCTTAGCTGAGGCCATGAAAATTGTAAAATCACAGAGTAGATAAAAGATGCCCTGTTGCTGCCCTTTCTGAATTCTTGACTCAAATAATCTATGGGCATAGTTAAATAATTCTTTTATGCTATAAATTTCAGGATGTATTATAACAATAGGCATCCGAAACACTAGCCCCAACCAAATGTTCAAAACTATTTGCTGAATGAGACTGACCATGCACTTTATAGGGACGATTATTTAGAGATCTGGGTTCTAGTCCAGGCTCTGCCACTAATGTATTATCTGACCTTAGGAAAATCCTTCCTATCTATGAATTTCAATTTCCTCATGTGTACATTCAAGTGATGTAATTAGCTAAACCTTAGGCCCCTTCCACTTAATTCTTAGTCTATAGATGATGGTTCCAGCAATAGTAAAGAAAATGAATAACCTGAAATAGAGGTTTTCCCTTCTTTGGGTATTAACACAGTTTAAAGAATATAATCTGTAGATCTCTGGGCAGGCTGGAGACAATGAGATAATTTGACAAGGCACACATTTCTCTGCCTCTGAGCATTCACATGGAAATAATTTATCTTTGCCCTTAAAGACAGATCATGTGGGATGAAGGAGCTTAGCAGGCAGATGGGTTAATTGGGGGAGAGGAAGGGAGAGGCTGCAAATGAATGTCTTCTAAAGGTTTCCATTTTTGTAACTGAACTATTTTCTTTTTTTCTTAAGATTCTGAAATGCCTCTTTCTACAGTGTTGACTCCAGAAACCAGAGTCTGAAGCAGAAACATGTCAGCAAGACCACCAGGTCTGTGGACTGCTCTCAAAGCAGGGAAGCTATGAGACAGTCACCATTCTGACCTTTCAATTGTGTAAAATAATGATCCCTCTCTGCACCCCCTTCATTAGGAGATGAATGTGTATTCCCCAAAGGCACACAGGAAATCAAGCGAAATGAGGATAAGAACAAACAAGAGTGACCTAATTTGTAATCCAGTGTCATTTCACTACACCAAGCACCCTCTCCAACCCTTCATGGACCACCTAGCATGGGCATTAACTTCCAAAGAAAGAGAAGCATGGAAAACCCACTTTTTACTGCCTTTGGGATCTTTCTGAGATTATTCACTAAGGATAGATATTTGGAGTCTGAGTGGGTGAGGAACTAGAGAATAAGAGAAGACATGGGCGTGGTCATTCTCATTATGAGTAGAGTAGGTAGGATGGTGATCTTAGCTTATAGGCCCCTTAATTGTTATGGTTTAGACATCTGCTACCATGAAGCACATTCCAGCAAGAGGAATTGAGAATATTTCTGCAGGAAAACTGATCAGAAAGAATCAAAGCAAATAGATCAGCCCGCGGCTATGTCAGCCACTGCTTACCCCGCCTTTCTTCAGCTAAGTTCATATGGAGCCTCAGAATCTTTCTCAATGTGGCACCACAAGCAGCCATAATAGATTAGAGCTATGGCAAAAGACCAAAATGATCCTCTCACCAGAGGAAGAAAGTGATTTTGAATACAGCCTGGTTTAAATTGTCAGTTTTTTCCCCCCAAATGCAACTCCCTCTGAAAGACTCAAGGATTTATATGTCTGAAATAAAAAGTATCTAAAGGGAGGGGGATCTTGTTTTTTAAAAGTCACACAATTAGACACAAAACCCAGACTTCCACATTTGTGGTTAAACGCCTCCTGTATTACACTGCAGTGCCCTCAGGAATTCTCTCTAATAAAGATCCAATGGCCTGTGGTTAGAACAGTCTAAAATAGCTGTAAGAAGCAAAACAATTTTATATGATATAATTCTCTTTCATTTTGCCTATTTGAATTTAAATGAATTTTACAGAGGAAGAAAGTATGGAATACACACAAAATTTTTTTCTCATTGGGTAACTGGTCTATATGGCTCCTTTCATCAGCATAAAAATGCAAAAAAAAAAAAAGGAGTGATTTAAAAATTAAAATCCTATATAACGTAAATGATTAGTACCATTAGCAATCTGAGTGTACTTTAAAAATTCGGATGTACTTTCAAAAGTTCAAGGAAAACAATTACTATTAGGATAGTGGAAGGTAGATGTTTATTGAGAAACTGGGCAATTATTCTACAAAATCAATTTAGCTAAAGTGAATTTAATTCTATTCAATCTTCTCCTATTCTGAGAGAGTGAAATTACAAATCAAAATATAAGCCAAAGAAAAAAGAGACAACTGTCATGTGACTAGGCTACACTTTACATGCTTGTTTGAGGAGTAACCCAGCCAGAATGAGGCAGTTAGGGGAAGAAGATGAGACAAGTGTGTGATGGTAAGCCCAGAGCCTACCTGCCACCATCCTCAAATCACATATACCACGTGGACATTACAAATTAATGACAGCACTCATTTCTGTTAAAAATTGATGGAGGCCTCAGAACTCTCTTCGATAAAATAGTGTTGCCTGCTCCAGCAGCCGACTAGACTTGACATATGAGATGAGAACCTATGTACAAAACGTTGGCTATTAATAATGGTCTAAGAATTAAGATACCTGTGTTCTAGTCTCAGCTTGGTCACCAACTGAGACTAAACAAATTGTGCACCAAGGACACATTTCTTACCCTCTTCAGGTGCTAGTGCCCTATCAGTAAATTGAATAACAAAATTCTAATATTGCCTACATTAGAATCATTGCATTATTGTTTTCTGGAAGAGACCTTACTGATAAGTTTGCCAAGCCACCCAATGTAAGAATGTAGGGAGTGAGGGTAAGGTAGAGGGAATGTCTTATACTGTTTTTGCAAAGTTATTTCAAATTCAAATACCTAAAAGAAGCAAAAAAAATGTTGTATCAAATTAAGACCACTTTCTTTCCTATTCTATTCTAACACTATGCCCTTGTGTCACTGTTAGAATTCCTTGGGGAAATCTCAGAAGGATGCAAAAGACCCTGATTAAAATAGGAAATATTGGCTTTTGCTCCTCACTAGCCATATGGCTTTGTTAAAATAATTTCTCCTCTAGGATGCTACCTACTTCAAATATATCTATCTCTATTTTTCATACTTCGAGCCTCTAAAACGGATAGTCGATTGTACCAAAAACCCATGGACAGCCAGGTTCTTTTTCCCTAGTGAATCTGAACTATGATTTATAGGAACTGAAGCCAATCCATGGCAAGCCTTTGGGTGGAAAGTTTTCACAGACAGAGCATGTGAGCATCTATGTTGCTTCATGTTCAAGATGAGGAGGTAGAGGTGTGTTCAGGCGAGTGCAAAGCAGAGGAACTTTAAGAGATAATACTATTTGCCTAGGTTCTACCTGTACAGTTTTTATTTCAAATTTCATGATAGTCTAAGAGGTTTCATCACCTGTCCCAGACTTCTCTGAGCTCTCTGTAATCTTACCATGAATTGTCCTTTCTTTAGGCCAACTTTTGTTCCTGCAGTCAAACCATGTTCTGTTTAATGAGAGGAAAATGATGAAGGAGTGGCTTGGACTGAGACCTCTGAAGTCACTTTCATGAATCTTTACTTGTTTGTTTCCATTATGATGAAGTCTGTCTCCACTCTGAGGCTAACTTGACATCAGCTGACCAGTTTCCTATGGGAGCTTTACTTGCCCACATTCTCATCCATTCAATTTTCTAGAGCCTGTACTAAGTGTTGGGTGAACTCTCACCTCTTCTTATATGGATTTCTTTGATCTCAGTTTTCCCAGCATCTTTACCTTTCTCTGTGCCTGCTTTTTTTTATTTCTCTGTTGCCCTTGCCTATCCTTCCCAACAAATGTATTGATGCAAACTTAACCTTTCATGCACTCAGGATGAGCCCTAAAGACTGACACATTTCTAAGAATCTGTTCAAGTGTAGCTGTCTCAAGCAGTTTCCCAAAAGGAGTAAGATACAGGCTTCTAGAGTCAAACTTGGGTTTGAATCCTACCTCCATGAATCACCAGAAATGCAATCATAGAAAAGTTACTTAACTTTTCTGAACCTCAGTTCTTTCATACTTAAAGTTAAATCAGATCATGTGTTTACTGGTCTAGCACAGTTCCTTGGATTTAATAATGACTCAATAAATGCTGTCACTGTTATTGAAGCAGGAGAACAGGGTCTGGAAGCAGGCAACTGAAGGCCAATTTGTGCTGACTTTCTAAAAGGAAAAACACCAGGGCCTGGGGGCAGGGAATCTAAGGTCAATTCATGCTGATTTCCCAAACCTGGAACACAAGGAAAACACCTGGGTATAGGGGCAGGGAACCTAAGGCCAATTAACACCAACTTTCAAAAGCTAAACTAAGAAGACAAAAAATCAGAAAAACCCATCTCCTCAGCCCCCCAGAGTAGCAAAGGGTCAAAGGCTACTCTCCCTACAGTCCTCACGCTTCCGCCACAGATGGAAAGGGAGAATGCCCTGGATTGTCCGCAGGGCAAGCATGGCTATCCCTTCATCTGCATAGGGCACCAATTCACCTCAGCCATTAATTAGCCATGGACCAAATCCTTCATCCAGATAAGGGGTAGCCAATAGGGACCTCAAAAGCAGTACTTAACACCCAGAAAACTTTTTAACTGGACCCTTGAGTGTTTACTCCGGCTCAGTCCAACCCCATGGAGTGCTTTCTTGCTTAAATAAATCCCTGCTTTCGCTACTTTGTTCCTGTGTTTCATTCCTTTGTTACTTTGTGCGTTTTGTTCAATTCTTTGCTCAAAACTCCAAGGACCTGAACAATTTAAACTCCCAGGGCCTTCCTTCCAGTAACATCATTATCAGCATCATCCTTAGCTCAGCATGCCCTCGCCCTGCTTCTGCAGGCTACCCATGGGTCACAATGCAGCTCAGTCATTGTCTTCTCCAGGGAGCCTTCCTTGATCTTTCCTACTTCCTAATTTTTAAAGTGATTACAATATTTAACATATCAAAAAATGATACTTCATATGTATGTATTTTCCCACAAATGTGAGATCCTTCAGAACAAGGACATTATTTTGTTTGACCGATCTTTCTCCTTCTCCAAAGACAATCACAAAGCATTTTTAACTTTTCTTTCTACGTGTCTAAAATCCTGGTCTTAGTGTTCCACCTTGACTGAGATGACTATTTGTTGAATTCAGATAACTGAAGGTTATGCAACAAGTTCCCTCAAATCGATGATGATACCTATTTACACAAAAGAAATTAAACTGAAAGAAGTGGCCCGCCCTGAATCACCCAGATGTCAGCCTAGGACAGAGGGATCCTCACTCAAGCAGACTCACATAAAGGGGAGTGTACCCTCTTCTGAGGTCACCATTTTCTGGATGGATAACTCTATTTAACATAAAAACTTCCACCTTTCATTAAGTTCAAGTCCATCTTTTCAACAACTTCTTCAGTTGCTAGTGTAAAATTTTAAACTCCTCAGGATAAGTCTCATCCTTCATCCCCCGACAGCCCTCTAGACACTTGAAGTCAATGATCTTATCTCCATTTATTCTTCCTTTGAAGCACAGCAATGCCACCAGGTTTATCAGATTGCAGCAGAAATAATTAGAATGGCTGAGGAAGTATAACAAGGAGGATTCCAGGCAAGGACAGAGAGTCCATTTCTTTAGTAAGGGAAGTGGAGGAGTGCTGTATGTTATGCGATATGACAGAGACATCTAAATGAAATGCCACAGGACATCTAATTAGGTGTTCCTTGCCACCTGGTCCCATTGCCTAGCCAGAAGGGGACAGTAAATGAAATTAGCAGAGTCTAAATTTAGAGAAGATCAAAGAAAATCCTTCTCTACACAAAGTGCAATTATCCACTACTGCAGGATATTATTGAGGCAAATTGAAGCAAGAAGAATTTGGAAAAGGATTAGGTGTTTATATGAATAAGAACAGCTTGTGCAGTTACTAGAAAGGATAACAATTACATGGCCAATTAGTCCCCTGGTGTTAGGGTATGCACTGAGCTCAAACTGGGGTCAGAGAATGAACTGCCTATAGAATAATACAGTAACATCACATTTTCTAGGTGCATTATGAAATTTTTCTTTGACTAATTCTTCTGAAGAATCTAAGAGGAAAACACTTCAGTTGGCATAGTGTGAATTGCTTCAGGTTTGGCTTTTGGATCTAGATCAGAAATAGAAATGGCCTGTAAGAAACCTTCACACAAGATCCGATTCCAAAATTTTGAAATAACTTTTTAAAACCAGTGGAATAGGAAAGACAGTATACTAGCAGTTGAGAGACCTGGATTTATGGGACTATTTTACATTAGCTAAATGACTTGGAGGAGATCATCTACTTTTGCAAGCTTCAGTTACTGTATTAATCTGATATTGTGCTGCTATAAAGAAATACCTGAGGGCTGGGTAATTAATAAAGAAAAGTGGCTTAATTGGTTCATTGTTCTGCAAGCTATACAGGAAGCATAATGGCTTCTGCTTCTGGGGACGCCTCAGGAAGCTTCCAATCATGGGAGAAGGCAAAGGGGGAGCATGAATTTCACATTAAGAATGTGAAAGGCCCTTGAATAACACTAACTAAAGTCACCTGAGAGCAGAAATTACGTCTTAATTAATCTAGTTTCATCTTGTGCATAGCACAGTACCTGACACTTATTATAGTTGAGAGATGATGAATGAAGAAGCAATTTGGTAAATATTTGGAAGAAAATACTTCTTCCATTCTTTTTTTAAAATTTTCTTTCTCTTTTTTTTTTTTTTTTTTTTTTGAGTTGGAGTCTTGCTCTGTCACCCAGGCTGGAGTGTAGTGGTGTGATTTCGGCTCACTGTAACCTCCGCCTCCCGGGTTCAAGCAATTCTCCTGCCTCAGCCTCCCATAGCTGGGATTACAGGCGTGCACCACCATGTGCCTGGCTAATTTTTATATTTTAGTAACAGACAGAGTTTCACCATGTTGTCTAGGCTTATCTTGAACTCCTGACCTCAAACAATCCACCCACCTTGGCTCCCCAAAGTGCTGGGATTACAGGCATGAGCCACCACACCTGGCCATTTATATCTTCTAACCACACATATGAGCACAAAAGTAGCAACTTCCCCAGAAAAGACCCCTCATCTGTTAGAGGCACATGGTCCCAGTTAATTCTGGGCTATCACAACAAATACAAAGAAGGAAATCTGACCCCGTTACTCCCATCTTCACCAACACATTCCCTGCATTGGCCTGTGGGTCTCTAAACTGCCAAAGTAAAACTACAGTTAAATATTTGTTGGTTGGTTGATTTATTTTTTAATCTGAATTTAGAAGATTTAAATGTGGGACCACAAAGCCCCTAAGGGACCTAATTTCAAGTAGCTAAGCATAAGACTGACTTTGGAAGGATGAGAAAAGATAAAAATTTCTGAACATCTGGAAAGCTACCATGATTCAAATGAAAACAACAAAAATTAGAGAGCGGAATTGTCCCCTCTATGTCATGAGTGTTATTACAAAGGTACACTCTCAAAGTAGATAGCTCTAAGAGGAAGGAAGACAGGAGTTAATAACATATGAAAAGTGGAGAGGAGATGAAACTGTGCACACAAAATGTTTTATTTCCCATACCCTACTCAAAGCATTAACAAGAAGCCTTCCCAATTATTCTCAGCAAGCTAACATAACCAGGAGCAAAACCTAACGACGATAACAAAAGACAAAAAGTATTAATCCCACCTGTTAATAAAACATAGAAATACTAATTGAAAATGAACCTAACTGCACACCATTTTAAAAGAATAATATACCATGAACAAACAGGATTATTCAGGCATGCACCAATGATGCAATATTAGGAAATCTATTAGTGTAATTTGCCAATAAATAGACTAAAGGAGAAATAGCATCATCTTAATAGAGGCTGAAATTCAGTTGACCAAATTCAACACACATTATAGCTAACAGCTCTTGCTAATCTATGAAGAGAGTGCCAGTACCTTAACCTGGAAAGAAAAGTGTATCTAAAATCTACTGCCAACATTCTACTGAAGAAAAAAGTATAATGACATTCCAACTAAAATCTGGGAAAAATAATGCTATCACTACAAGGTTCTGAATATGCTTTACATTGAAACTGTGTGAAATCATAATATAAATGGAAGAAAAATTTAGAAATTACTAGAAAAGGCAGGACCAAGCTTTTTTACTACGGGGATACTAGGGATAAGATAATTTGTATAATGAGCCTAAGGAAAAATTATTAAATATTTATTAAATCTTACTACAGTTTTTAAAGATGACTTACTATAAAGAAATAATAGCTTGCCTGTGATTTTGTAAAAACAAGTTGGAAATGTGATTTTAAAAAACCAAATTTTTATCATCAAAAAAAGGGTTGAAGTAAAAAGTAGAAATGTGTAGAATTTACCTAAAACAAACATGTAATTAGAGATATAGAAAAAAGGTACAAGTAGAGTTATGATTTTAAGTGAGAAATTTCAAATATTTTATTTTTTCCCAAGTAATTTTTAAATTGGACACTATTCTCAC
The DNA here is from genome assembly GCF_000951035.1 of Colobus angolensis palliatus. Taxonomy (NCBI): domain Eukaryota; kingdom Metazoa; phylum Chordata; class Mammalia; order Primates; family Cercopithecidae; genus Colobus; species Colobus angolensis. Next base: position 7,280,723 of record NW_012122932.1, read on the forward strand.
TGGATCTCAAAGGAAATTATCCTTTCTTTGTAACAAAATGATTATAAATAGAAAAGATGAGGAAGAATTATCAAGAAAACTTTCAAAGAGGAACAATAGTGGGTGATACACATTGCCTGTCATTGAAAATTTATATAAAAATTTAGTTTTTGAAATTGTGGTAACGGCACCAGAATAGGCAGACAGATGAAACAGAAGTAAAATTCCGGAAACAGACCTAAGTATTTAACAGAATTTAGTCTAAGATAAATGTGACATTTTAAGTCAACAATTAATGAATGGGCTGGGCGCGGTGGCTCATGCCTGCAATCCCAGCACTTTGGGAGTTGGAGGTGAGTGAATCATCTGAAGTCATGAGTTCGAGGCCAGCCTGGCCAACATGGTGAAACCCCGTCTCCTGCTAAAAATACAAAAATGAGCCAGGTGTTGTGGCATGTGCCTGTAATCCCAGCTACTCAGAGGCTGAGGCAGGAGAATTGCTTGAACCTGGGAGGCGGAGTTTGCAGTAAGCCGAGACCATGCCACTGCCCTCCATCCTGGGCAACAGAGTGAGACTCCCTCTCAAAAAAATAAATAAAATAAAAAATTAATGAATGGATTGTTTAATAAACTGCACTCATAATTAGTTAACAATTTCTGAAGAAAGAAGCTGGATCTCTGTCTCATAATATTCTAAAAGAATTTGAACTATTTGAATAGTTAAATGTTAACAAGGAACTAGAAAAGAACAGAAAAAATATGTTAAATAATTTGAGGATAGGAGAAAATTCTAGCCAACAGATGCAGAAACCATAATTGAAAAGAATAAAAAATAGGCTGCATAGGAATTTAAAATCATAAGATTAAAAAAATACTTTGAAGAACATTAAAAGGTAACTGAGAAGTGGGATTTCTGCAGCATCAGTGACAGAGAAAAGGCCAACATCATGAATAAAAAGTTGGGACTTGAAAATAAAAAGAACAAAACCAGTAATATACATTTAAAAATTACACTGTAGGCGATTTACAAAAGATAAAACAAAACAATAAACAGAAAAAGTATATTCTTTAATAATAATATGAAGCAAATAATGAAACACCATTTTTCACATGTCAAACTAAAAGGAAATAAAATACATCAGATTCTGTAAATAAATAATATACATTTTAGTGTAATTAATTTTAAATTGCGTCAAAAGCATTTAACCCAGTAATTGAATTGTGGGGGATTCTCCTCAGGAAGTTTTGATGGATATGTACAAGAAGTTCTTCCTAAAGAAATTTACTAGACATTGCTTAAAATAATGAAAAAATGGAAACGAACCTAGTGTCTCACAACAGGGAGTTGGTAAAATATTTATTGGCATGTTAATAATTCCGTTTTTAAACATGCTGAATATGGAGCAGGGCAATGTTTACAGTCTTTTATGCTACAAAACCGTTTTAAGGTCACAATTTATATGGTTAAAACATTGTAGGTCAAACTGGTAAAATTCAATTCTTTTGACCTACAAAAATTGTGATTTTATTTTTTTTATTTTTATTTTTATTATACTTTAAGTTCCAGGGTACATGTGCATAACGTGCAGGTTTGTTACATATGTATACTTGTGCAATGTTGGTGTGCTGCACCCATCA
>NW_012122932.1:7287390-7326894 GCF_000951035.1 Colobus angolensis palliatus
GTCTTCTGTGTCCTTCGCGCTGGGAGTTGGAGACTGCAGCTGTTCCTATTCGGCCATCTTGCTCCGCCCCCCGACCAAAAATTGTGATTTTATAGCTTCAGCCTACTGTGTTATTTTTGTTTCTTTACCACAAGTGCACAAAAACTAAAATTCTGGAAAAAAATAAAATATCTAACAATTAATGTCTCCAACTGGTTGGCATGTAGAAGTTTTCCCCTTACGTGCTTTTCTGTAGTTTATACATTTTTCATATGTTTTAGTCTAGTTAAAATCTATTTCTAAAATATAAGGAAAGTAAGGTGACATAAAGGACATACTCCCAGATCGTCCTTCCCCAACCATGTCTCTGGAATAAAAGGAGGCTCCCTCACACTGTCGTTTTCTAGAGTGACACCTAGCTCAAATACTGTACACCCTAGGGAGTTGAAGGGGTGGTGTTTTTTCCGTCTCTGACACCAGGGTCAATTTTTTTTAGCTTGTCTGTTCACAGAAATGGAACACAAATGGCCAAGGAGACAGCAAATCACGAATGAAAAGATTAGCTCCCACCCCAGCACATCACCACACACACAAAGGTTGCCACTGTTAATCCTGAGTGACTGGTATCTTATTGCTAAAGAGATTTCAATAAAACCTAACACAAAATCTTCCAAGAGAAGGCATTTACAGAGACAATGCCCTTCGAAAACAGGCTGGCATTGTAGATGCTTGCAGGAACCAGCATTGAGAAGATAACAGGAGGGCAATAATTTTTTGACAGCTAAAGTCAAAGGGAAAACTCAGAGTTGTTAAATTGTCATTGTCTGACAGCAGAAATTATATAAATCCATCTGTGTAGACTACTTTATCTTTTGTGAGACTAAAGCAAGAATTTACCATGTGAATCCAGGTAAAAAGGACGTTAAATCCGTTTATGTCTAGTGTTTCATTACTGGAACACTAAGCATGCGGAAGTTATTTACATCCTATTGCCCAAGGTCACCTCCAAGGTCTGATTGCAAAAATTCAAAAAATTGCAACCTCTGGCATAAATGGATTAAGGGATGCCAATGTCTCATTCCCTGACGTGTAGACCATAGACCAGTAGCAGCATCATCACTTAGGATATACCTTGCTAGAAATGTAGAATATGGAACCTTATCCCAGACCTCCCAACTCGGAATCTTTATTTAATAAGATCCCCAGGGGATTCATACGCACATTCAAGTTTGAGAAGCACTGAAGTGGTGAACATAATGTAATACCTTTAGCTGTGGTTTTACAATAGCATGAGAACACTGTTCAACTGTGGGACAGAGAAGGATTCCCCAATGGAGGAGAGCACCCACACATCAAAGAGGGATAGCCTTCCACAATTTTGATACTACATACCCAAGGCCAGGATCATTTGGGGCAACTGTTGAAGGTGATGATCTAGAGGGAAAACAATCAGAAACAATTCTAGAGAAAGAAGAGTTAAATGGGGGCAGAAGAGTCCTTACATTCTTGTGTAGTCCTCTCTTGAAATTAGAGGCAGTGGAAGTGACTGGTCATTAAAAAGAGCAAGGCTAATGCTGATTACTCAAAACTGAAGGAAAACATTTCCTCAATTTGAGTAAGAATTTTCTAACAAAACAGGTACAGATGACATGGACTATCAGAGGGCTGATAGTACTTTTCTTACCATCTCCACCATCAAGAACTATTCTATTCAAACAGTTATTTTTTGCTTTTCATTCCATTTTAGGTATTTCACCCAAATATCACTAATTTTGACAATCTATTATCTACTCATATGAAATTTAGAGGTGATATGTATTTCCTCACTCTGAGCTTAGGTAACTTGCCTAAGGTGACCCAGTAAGCAAGTGGTAAATTTAGGATTCAAATCAAAGCTACACTACTTCCATAATGATGGCCGAGATTAGAGATACTGAAGAGGCTTTGTATGCATCAGATACATGAGAGACAACTTAGCACTTTCCAATTTCTCCCTGTTGAATATCAAAGCCATGCAAAGTATATTTGTAAAAGCATGGATTCTAGAGCCTCATTTATGAGAAGTCTGTTGCAGTTAGGGTATGAGAGGAGGCTGGAAAATACGCAGACCTGTATTTTGAAAGGCCCCTTCCTATTTGGTATAGTTTATCGATCATTGTAGTACTGTTTCCCCTGGTCTAACAACACAGGTGTGGTACATGGAAATGTGATGCCCTGCACAGCTCTTAGTTCTTCCTATATCCATCTTCGGTTGTTTCTAACAAGAGAGGGCACATCCAAGGATGAACTGTGAATTTCCCACTCTTCTAGAATACAGATGTGAGCTCAGAAGGACCCCTAGATTCTAAATTTTATAGGAAATTGACCATCCAATGAAGGGAAGCTAGTCAATAGCCCTGTGCTTATCAAAGAAAAAAAAAAAAAGAGAGTAATTGCACCTTGCTTTTCCATAGATATTACAAGGCACTTTAAAGACATGAAACATGTTTGTCTTCTTGTAGAGAAGCAGTTAAGTATTTTTGAATAACAGCAACAAAAATAAAAATAAATGCACAGAGCCAGACAATTTCAAAAAAAAAAAAACCAACATATTCGCTACACATTAGCTGTCCAAAAGAAGACAGAGTTGCTTTCATTTCGCTACTTTTCTTTATTCTCATAAAGCTCATTAGCTGGCAATTATGCAATGATATATGCAGAAAAATAGCTACACTATAGTCTTTGAATTGTGACTGCTGAGATGCCTCAGAATATACTAATGAAGAAAAAATGAACATTCTCATGAATTCAAAAACAGTCAGCTTGAAGCCTTACTCACACAAATCAATTCAGCATACTATGCTTAAGTACTTTGTGAATGGAAAAAAGGACATGTTAATACCTAATACATTTAAGAAGTGAACAGTGATCTAATTTCCAAATAATCACCACCTATGGTTAGTTTCATTTTCTTCTCAAAGGAAGATTGTATCTCTCTAGTTAAGTGTTATCATTTTTGTCTTACTGGTTCAAGAACAACAATATCATCACCCTGAATAACTTCTTATTGAAAATAGATATAGTGGAAAGAATATGAACATTTTAAAAAGACAGATCTCTGTTAAATTTCAGTTCTATCACCTGTTATGTATTTGAACTTGGACAAGTTCCTTAATTACTCTGGGAAGTTAGGATTAATAGTGTTTTCCTGAATCAATGTTTTGAGCTTCACAAATAATTTATGCAAAATATTTTGGCATTTAGCACACTAACCATTCAGCAAATAGAGCCTTCCTAATCCTCCCTTTTTACCTACATTGGTAGTGGAATGGAAGGAAGTCTTTCTTGTATGGGACCCGGAGCCTCCAAATTAGTGCTGCTTGTAAAGAGGTTTCTTGTATTGGTGTGCCACCTGGCTGTCCCTCTAGTCTGAAATTATGGGCAAAATGTCACAGTCATTTCTGAGTATGATAGTTCAAATTTCGGTACAAATATTTAAATCTAAGATTGTACTTGGCTTATAACGCTTAGAGACAATTTCAGGGTATTTGTACTTATGTGGTTTAAAGCAACTGGCTTCTCTTGAAAAGTCACGGATACATCTCTAAGTATTGTTAAAGAGAAAGCTTCTTGGCAGGACATGGTGGTTCACACCTATAATCCCAGCACTTTGGAAAGCTGAGGCTGGTGGATCACCTGAGGTCAGGAGTTCGAGACAGCCTGGCCAACATGGTGAAAGCCTGTTTCTACTGAAAATACAAAATTAGCTAGGCATGGTGGTGCATGCCTGTAATGCCAGCTACTCAGGAGGCTGAGGCAGGAGAATCACTTGAACCCAGGAGATGGAGGTTGCAGTAAGTGAAGATCACACCACTGCACTCTCTGGCCTGGGCAACAGAGCAAGACTCTATCTTAAAAAAAAAAAAAAAAAAAAAGAGAGAGAGGAGAGAAAGCTACTTGGCCCTCTAGCATCCTGATAGAGTGAGGTGTGTACTTCAGTCTGTGCTATAGCAGCAGATGCAATTTGTGGACAGAACCGCCATCTTTGCCATGATTAAATGAGGGAGCCCACACCTCAGTAGACCTGATTTTTGTAGGATGATGTCCACTCCCCCTGTCTCCTCTACCACTGTCCATTCCACTCTGCCTGGAGAGATAAAAATCATAACCTCTCCTCTCCCATGGGATAGAGGGCTTCCCCCTCCACCCCACTGATCTGGGAATTGGCAGGAAGTATCCTTAAGTTAAATTTATAAAATTCTCATCTGGAGAATCTTGTGAGGGTCCAATTCAATTACAGGAAAAGAGTTTATTCTTAGGTTCAAATTTAAAACTACAAAAGTTGTTTCTAACCCACATGAAACATCACCAAACCATCTATATGTCCCTTGTGAACAAAAGCATCAAACTATGCCCCCAAAGACGTCTTTGTCCCAAACTCCCTAGTTGTGCTCAGCCTTGCACATGTAGCAATGAACCTGGTTTCCACCAAGCCTGGTGTGCTTTTAGGTGGTGAAATGGCACTCCTCCTTCACCCTCCAAGGTGTTACACGGAGGAGGCTGGACCAGATGTTTTGCAGGACCTTTTTAGACCTGTTTATGTGCCAATGATTCCATTTTAGTTTTCCATTTGTCAGAGTTTTTGAAGAACTTGGACAGTCATCTCATTTATTACCATTTCTCCACTCTTTTCTTCCACTTAATTCAGGCTTATTAATCAGTGAATCACAAACTTCATCCCCTATTCTTTTGCCTAATTCCAAGTTGGCTTAAGCACTGCCGGGTAAGCAAATTTATGAACAGGGTTGCATAGAAGACACTTCTGAGCATATAAGGAAAATAAAATAAAAAGCCTATTCCCCAGAACATGTGGGAAGTAATCCTCTTCTCCCCACCTTCTGGGCGTGGGTAGTAACCACATGCACATCTATATGGAGGGGGCCTGTCAAAGAGTGGAGAGGCGGGATGAGCACTCTTAGACCACCAGCTTTATTCCCCTCAATCTCCATAAACCCTGATCCACTAATATCACTTAAGAACTGGTTCTCAAGTATGAAAACTATCTTATAGAAATGAAAAGAGCTACAGTTTTCAGAGCATTTGATAATCCCAATTGCTTTGTGTACTAATCCTGCATGCATCTTAACTGGCCTCAGAAAAAAAGTAACAGCTGGAAGCCATTTTCACTTACTCCGAGAGCATAGATTGAATGCAGACTGAGACGGACAACGGGTAGGAGATTTTGCATACATTCATCTGTTCAATATGCTAAGGACCTCTATTTTGTAGGCGCTCTTTTTATCTCCTTTCTATACATGAGGAAACCAGGACACAGAGAGCTTCAGGCTCTTGCGCATGTTTGTGCAGCTAATGGGTGGCAGAGCAGAACTTTGAACTCAAAGCCTAAGATTTATCTAGGATATCAAATTGCCCTGCTGGAAATTTCATTTCCAACCTGTGGACAGTACATGTAAAAACCTCTTTAATGAATTTCAAAGCTCCTGAGTCCTTCCTTATATGGATAGCAGATGTGTTGTTTGTTTGGCTTTGTTGGGATGGTGAGAATTTCTGAGGGAGGGAAGAACACGCACAAGGTAAATGCAGGCAATGCGGAAGCATGATCAGGTCATAGTCAGCACAGTCCTGCAGGTTAGCAGGCACACGAGGATGCAGGCAGAGGGCATTTTCTCTCTGGATGAGAATGTCTATGGTGAGAAGCACTAGGAGAAGCAGTGAACAGGAAAGAGCACAAAAATAAACCACCACGTTGGGAGGCAGGACGGTAGATGTGGAGCTGTTTGTCTGTGTCCTTTTCAATTTAGCTTCAAATTCACTGGTATTCTTGAACCTGTAATTTGATGTTTCTCACGGTCTATAGAAAAGCTCACTGTGAAAACCATTAGCTTTTCCAATATTGCTCCTACCCTCTTCTCTTTCTTTCTCCTCCACACTCTAAGAAAATTGTTGTTAGACTTCTCTGTGCATGCTACCTAGCCTTTAACATTCTTCCATATTTTCTTTTTGTCTCTTGATGCATTCTAGATAATTTCTTGTCATTTATTTCTCATTGATTCTCTCTTCGGCTGCCTCTAATCTGCTGTCAGTCCTATACACTGGGTTTTTTAAACTTTTAAGTTCAGGAGTATGAGTGCAGGTTTGTTACAAAAAATGTATGTCATGGGGTTTTGTTGTACAGATAATATAATCACCTAGGTATTAAGCCTAGTATCCATTATGTGTTTTTCCTGATCCTTTCCTTCCTTGCCACCTCCACCCTTCGATCGACCCCAGTTTGTGTTGTTCCCCTCTATGTGTCCATGTGTTCTCACCTCTTAGTTTCCACTTATGAGTGAGAATATACAGTATTTGGTTTTCTGTTCCTCTGTTAGTTGTCTAAGGATAATGGCCTCCAGCTCCATCCATGCAAAGGACATGATCTTTTTACGGCTGCATAGTATTCCACGGTGTACATGTACCACATTTTCTTTATCTAGTCTATCACTGATGAGCATTTAGGTTGATTCCATGTTTTGCTATTGTGAATAGTGCTGCGATGAACATATGTGTGCATGTGTCTTTATAATAGCACAATTTATATTCCTTTGGGTGTATACCCAATTATGGAATTGCTAGGTCAAATGGTATTTGTCTTTAGGTCTTTGAGGAATCGCCACACTGTCTTTCACGATGGCTGAGCTAATTTACACTCCCACCAACAGTGTGTAAGTGTTCCTTTTTCTCTACAACCTCACCAGTATCTGTTATTTTTTGACTTTTTAATAGCAGCCATTCTGACTGGTGTGAGATGGTATCTCATTGTGGTTTTCATTTGCATTTCTCTAATGATCAGTGATGCTGAGTTTTTCATGTGATTTTTGGCCACATGTATGTCTTCTTTTGAGAAGTGTCTGTTTATGTCCTTTGCACAGTTTTCAATGAGTTTTTTTTTTTTTCTTGTAAATTTGTTTAAGTTCCTGATAGATGCTGGATATTAGACCTTTGTCAGATGCGTAGTTTAATTTCATGTGTAGCTTCTACTTTTAGCATTTTTTTTTGAATTTAAAAAAGTCTTTGTCACTAGTTATAGTTTAATCTTCATTTTAGATACTCTCAACCTTGTTAAGGTGTTTTTTTTATCATTAAAATTACTAAGCTTAGTTGTTTTTAAATTTGTATCTGATAAAATCACTACCTGAAGTCATGGAGACTCAGTCTCTAAGGCTTTTGTTTCTGCCAATTTCTACTCTGAAAGATCTGTTTTTTTGGGGGGCTTGGTTATCTAGAATTATGGTCCTATGAGGTATCTTATGATTATTGGCTTTGGAAAATTATTTGCAGGGATTTCCTAGGATCTAGAATAAAGAAACTTTCCTCCAGAGAGAATGTTTATTTCATTCCATCTAGCACCTGGAGACTGATAATCTGAAATCATTTTAAACTACATTCAAGAGCTAAGGGTTTTTGAAGTCATATTTGTAATACAAAATCGGACTGAAATTTGACTAGGGGACCAGCATGTAATGTCCTACCTGCCAGAGGGTTAAGTTAAATTTGTGCTCACCTTCTCCATGGCCCGATCCTGCTCATACAAGGCAACACGCAGTTCAGCCTTACTAGGGAAGGTAGAGGTGAATAAATTTCTCAGTTTGTCCTCATCTACAGGCACATGCAAGTAAAGTCATGTTTATCAAGCTGCCTTCCTTAAAGTGGTCTTGAGTTTCCACTTGCTTGTTCCCAGAGGTATCCAACACAAGCTATTTTCTTCAGCTTTATTTCTTCTGAATGGACAAATGTTCTCAGTGTAAAATGAGCTTACAGGGCTTTCTTGCTATTTCAAGAACCTGCCATATCCTGGATCTTGGCCTGGTAATTCTTCATTATCTTTTGGCTCTATAATGGTCTTAAGGAGAATTTTGTCCGATATTTCTAGTTGCCCTCCATGGAAGATGTGGTCTGAAGACTCAACCTGTTATTACTCGAAGCAGGTGATTATTCAGAGCATATTTTTCTCCGTCCTACCCAAAATGCTCAATATTGGAAACAAAGGCAATAGGAAGAGTGACTTTGCAAAGCATCTGTGTTAACAGTAGCTTCCTTTTATGGATGAGACCCTTGAAGATACAGAGAAGTTAAGTTCCTAAAATCACTCAGCTAGTGAACAAAGCCAGGATGCAAACCCAGGCAGAGTGTCTCCTAACATGTTCCTAACCATGACAAAAACCATACTTATTGGCCTCATCCAGGCAGGGATATGAAAACTACTTCATTACACAGAATGTCCCAATATGCCACTCTGGTATCTGACCCTAATTTATCTTTTTAGTCTTATGTCCTGTGTTTCCAATATTCTTCCCTGCTGCTCCCGCCTGGCAATGCTATGGTTGCCTGAATTAGTGTTATCCTTAGATCCATCTACTGATACTTATACCTCATGTTTATGGCATATCCAAATTTTCTCGTTCTTCAAATACCAATGTAAATGCCACCTCTCTAAGCCTTTTAGTATGTAAAACACCAGACACTTGGTTTATGGTTCCATGCTGTCAATGTTACTATTTTACAGTGAGGAAATGGAGGTTCTGAGGAGTCAAACAATTTGGTTATCCCAAAGTTGCTGACTGATCCAGGCTGGATTTGATTCTTTATCTTTTTGCCTCCAAAGTTCCTGTTCCTAACCATTATCTCGTATTTATCTCCTGTCTTAGAATATAAATGCATTTTGTGTGAATTTCCTGCAGCTCTCTTTACTTTATATTGCAGGACCATTATCACAGGACATGTCTTATCTCCCCTACTATAAAATAATTGCTTGATACTTAGTCATAGTAAATGCACAGTCTGCCTTCTGGTGGCTGGACAGACAGTTAAATACAAGGAGAATAATTTTTCAAGAACTTAAATTTGACTTTTGGGTTTTTTGAGAGGCTTCATCAATGTTTAATATCTCTGTGCATTAGTACTGTGTGTACTATATTTAGTCTTAGTGAGAGATTCTGCATTAACTTGATGTCCATTGATTTTTGAAAGAACTTTTGGTGGTGTTTTAATTACTGATTGTGAGATAAATCCTGATTAACAAAATAATGTTCTGAAAATTATAGCGATAATGTCATTGGTTATTAGGCATTTGGAAAGAGCCCATAAAATGTATAAGAAAACTGTTTGTGTTTAATGAATACTGGAAAAACGATTTAAGACCCACTTTTCAGATATCAATTAGTTGTAAATTTTAAACATATTTTTAAAATGTTTAGTAACTAGGAAAATCACTTTTGTGATGGGGGATTATGTGAGAAGTCCCATAGCTAACAGACAAATTGGGAAAGAATGTAAGTAAGAACATGGATGGGGAGAAATACAAAAACAATCATTACGATCTGTTGCTAGACTTCTTATATCATACACATCATTATGTTAATCCTCCTGGCAGTTCTTACCCTAAACAGGTGAAACTAATTACTCAGTAGGGCGGCAGAGCACTGGCCTCTAAACTTATTTATAAAATCTTATGCGGTATCTTCTGAAAGCAGAATTTGGTCTCTAATGAACACATGACAGACAAGTGCCTATTACATTGAAAATATAGCCATTTGGAGGGACATTTGCTTTAACATACTGCTTCTTATCTTGGATGCAAAGGTAACTGCCACCTTTAATTTTTACATTCTCCAGTGAAAGTCTGGAGGATTAAAGGGTTTGCATGTTCTCCAATGCTGCACTGCAAAGTAATATGGCCCCAGTGATGTATTATAATAACTGAACAGTCTAATTCTTTTGCAGATTGGAAGGCTCAGGAGTGTCTTCTCCATCCTGGGCATTATTTTCCTCATCTATATAAAATGAATAATTTGAACATAATGAACTTAAAGGCTCTCTACAACCCTAAAATTGGTGACATGGTGGTTAATGGCATGCTTTCATTAACAGGCTGTTCTTCTGTTGCTCTTCTTATAATAAACTCTTTCAAAATAAATTTCAGACCCTTTTTCTAACAAATAAATAGACTTGAGGCAGATCTGAAAATGTGGAAAGATTAATGTGTATATGCAAAATTAAATATGACAAGGCAAACTGTGCTGAGGACAATGATGAACTGGTGAGGGGTATGACCACGGGTACAAATGATGGTAAAGATGATTAACAGTTGCTGAAAGTTTATTATGTTCCGGACTTTGCTCTTAGTAGTTTGGAAAGATTATTTCAATTAATTTACAACACAATCCTAAGAGGGTAACCTTATAACCACCCTTATATTACAGATGAGGGAACGAAAACACAGAAAATTAGATAATTGTCTTAAAATTACCTAGCTACTGGTGGAAGAGCCTAGATTTTTATCCAGAGAATTCAGCTTCAAATACTTCACTCTTCACCAGACCAATTTTCTTCCTCTTCGAAAGCGAGTGGTATGCAACAACATAAGGGTATTTATGGTGTTAAGAGGATATTATGGAACATAGTTACTACCTCTACAGGCCTCTCAAGAGAAAGACACATAGACAATGGCAAAAATAAAGCAAGTATCTCTCTGTTGTGTAGTAGTCTTGGAAACCCATCCATGATGCAAGGAACCTCTGATAAACTGGAGATGGAACACATGCCTCGGGATAGAGGTCTAAGAACCTCCCACTACTTCTAAACCAGCCACTGCAGACCTGACAACTCAAGTCCATAATCTAAAATTATACAAGCAAAGGCTCAAAACAAAAGAGAAGTGGATCCTGAAGTAGGTTCAGCCATTTCTAAGACTCCTCTTGCTGTAAAAATGGAAAACAGAGAGAGGGGATTATCAAGACATTTCTTTGGGAGTAATACTACCCTTAGCAAATGTTGCTCAATCAATATCCTAGAATCTGGTCAATCAGATTTACATATTTTCCTGGGTTAGGTTGCAAGATGAAAGAATAGGGTGGAGAGGAAAACAATTTCCTAGAGGTCTGCAGATCCCAATCCATTGGGAAAATCAAGAAAAGTTTCTTGATGGAAATCAAGTTTGAAGTCAGTTCAGGATTTGTGCTGTTTGAGATGACAGGTGAATATTCCAAGTAGAAAAGGCAATGTACAAAGATCAAGAAAAACTGCAAGGCAAATAAGAATAGAGAGTATACATAGGGTAGTATTGCAAGATAAGATAGAAAGCAAAAGAGAACAGAGCCTCATTAGAAAGGAGTGGGATAAATAAATGACTACACAAGATTTCCCTCTATAAATCTAATTGGACGTTTGTTTAAAAAAAAAAAAAGAGAGAGAGCCTGTGATTTGGAGAACAGCAGCATTATCAGATTTCCCTATTTCATTCTATTTGACCAGACTCTATACATAGTGAGTGATATGGTTTACATCTCTGTCTCCACCCAAATCTCATGTTGAAATGTAATCCTTAATGCCAGAGGTGGGACCTGACAGGAGGTGATTGGATCACAGGGGTTGTTTCTGATGGTTTAGTACAGTCCCCCTAGTGCTATTCTCATGACAGAGTTCTCACGAGATCTGGTCAATTAAAAGTGTGTGGTGCCTCCCCTCCTCTCTCTGTCTTGCTCCTTTCACGTAAGATGCCTGCTCTTGCTTTGCCTTCCACCATGAGTAAAAGCTCCTTAAGGCCTCCCCAGAAGCAGACGCTGCTATGTTTCCTGTACAGCATGCAGAACTGTGAGCAAATTAAACCTATTCTCTTTATAAATTACCCAGTCTCTGGTATTTCTTTATAGCAGTGAGAGAATTGACTAATACAGAAAACTGGTACTGAGGAGTGGGGTGCTGTTATAAAGATACCTAAAAATTTGGAAGTAATGTTGCAACTGGGTAATGTGCACAGGTTGGAACAGTTTGGAGGGCTCAGAAGAAGACAGAAAGATGAGGGAAAATTTGGAACTTCCTAGAGACTTGTTAAATTGTTGTGACCAAAATGCTGATAGTAACATAGACAGTGAAGGCTAGGCTGAGGAGGTCTCAGACGGAAATGAGAAACTTACTGAGAATTGGAACAAAGGTCACCTTTGCTATGTGTCAGCAAAGAGGTTGGCTGCTTTGTGTTCCTGCCCTAGAGATCTGTGGAACTTTGTACCTGAGAGAGATTACTTAGGACAGGGGTTTTCAACCCCAAGGCCATAGACAGGTACCCATCCATGGCTTGTTAGGAACCAGGCCACACAGCAGGAGGGGAACCACAGGAGAATGAGGATTATCACCTGAGTTCTGCCTCCTGTCAGACTAATGGCAGCATGAGATTCTCAGAGGAACACAGACCCTATTGTGAACTATGCATATGAGGGATCCAGGTTACACACTCCTTAAAAGAATATAATGCCTGGTGATCTGAGGTGGAACGGTTTTATCCCCAAACCATCACCTCCCACCATGGTCCATGCAAAAACTGTCTTCCATGAAACTGGTCCCTGGTGCCAAAAAGGTTGGAGGCCGCTGACTTAGCGTATCTGGTGGAAAAAAATTTCTAAGCAGCAAAGTGTTAAAAATATGGTCTGGCTGCTGCTTTTAGTAACCCATGCTTATAAGCATGAGCAAAGAAATGACCTGAAACTGGAGCTTTTATTTAAAAGGCAAACAGAAAGTAAAAGTTTGGAAAATTTGTAGCCTGGTCATGTAGTAGAAAATAAAAGCATATTTTCAGGGGAGAAATTCAAGCAGCCTGCAGAAATTTGAATAAGTAAAAAGGATGCAAGTGGTAATGGCCAAGACAGTGAGGAAAAGGCCCTGAAGGCATTTCAGCAGACCTAGCAGCCCTTCCCATCTCAGACCCAGAGCCTAGGAGGGAGGAATGGTTTCATGGACCAGATCCAGGGCTCCACAGCCCTGTGCAGTCTCAGGACCCTGCTCCCTGTATCCCAGTCATTCCAGCTCTAGCCTTGGCTAAAAGGGGTCCAGGCACAGCTTGGGTCCCTGCTTCAGAGAGTGCAAGCCATAAACCTCAGTGGCTTCCATGTGGTTTTAAGCCTGTGGGTATGCAGAGTATAAGAATTAAGCCTTGGGAGCCTCTGCCCAGATTTCACAAGATGTATGGAAAAGCCGGGATGTCCAGACAGAAGCCTGCTGCAGGGGTGGGTCCCTCAGGGAGAACCCCTACTGGAGCAGTATGGAGGGGATGTGTGGGCTTGGAGCCCTCCACAGAGTCCCCATGGGGAATCTGCCTAGTGGAACTGTTAGAGGGTCACTGTCTTCCAGACTTCAAATTGTAGATCTATTGACAGCTTGCACCCTGTGACTGGAAAGGTCACAGGCTCTCAATGACAGCCTGAGAAAGAAGCTGAGGGTGCTGTATCCTAAAGAGCTACAGAGATACCCAAGGCTTTGGGAGCATGCCCCTTACACCAGTGTGCCCTGGATGTGAGACATGGAGTCAAGGAAGATTATTTTGATATTTAAGATTTAATGACTGCCATGCTGGGTTTTGGATGAGTGAGGGGGACTTTAGTCCCTTTTATTTGGCCAATTTCTCCCTATTGGAATGGGAATATTTACTGAATGCCTGTACCCCCATTGTACCTTGGAAGTAACTAACTTGTTTTTGATTTTACAGGCTCGTAGGCAGAAGGGACTAGCCTTGTCTCGGATGAGACTTTGAGCATTTGAGTTAATGCTGGAATGAGTTAAGACTTTGGGAGACTGTTAGGATGTCATGGTTGTATTTTGAAACATAAGAACATGAGATTTGGGAGAGGCCAGGGAGGAATTATATGGTTTGGATCTGTGTCCCCACCCAAATCTCATGTTGAAATATAATCCCCAATGCTGGAGGGGAGCCTGATGGGAGGTGATTGGATCACGTAGGCAGTTTCTAATGGTTTAGCACCATCCCCTAGTGCTCTTCTTCCCAGGAGATTGGGTCTTTTAAAAGTGTGTGGTACCTTCCCACCTCTCTTGGTCTTGCTTCTGCCATGTAAGATGCTTACTCCTGCTTTGCCTTCTGCCATGAGTAAAATCTCCCTGAAGTGTCCCTAGAAACAGATGTCAGCATGCCTCTTGTATAGCCTGTGGTACTATGAGCCATTTTAACCTCTTATTTTTATAAATTACCCAGTTTCAGGTATTTCTTTATAGTACGGAGAGAATGAACTAATGCAGAGAGCATAGAGTGACTGCTTTGAGGCATCCCTATGGCTGGTCCTAAAAGTTGTGCTCTCGTCTCCTGCAGTAGCTCTCCCTTCATTCTGCCCTTTTTTCAAGTGAGAGGATATTCCAAGGGGTCGGGTGGAATCTGCCTCCCTCTTTTTACTCCCTAATCATAAACTGGTTTATTAAGAAGCTGTTCTCTGGGTGCTTGTCTTCTTTCCTTAGGCCTGAATAAACAATTGCTGTCTCAGGGTAGTTCAAACAGCAGTCCGTAAAACATTTATCATCTCTTTCCTCAGCAAGTGAGAACCAGGATAAAACAAAGATATTTTATTCTCCACTCTAAAGAGCAGCAGGGACAGCCCAGTGTTTCCAGAGAAAGAAGGAATTAAATACAATGATTGGCAAGATAGCATTTCAAAAGTCAAATGTTGAATTTGGAGGATCTCCATTATCAGTCAGTAGTCAGCAGTTTAAGAGGAGGCTGGAATTCCCAATTAAGACAGAACAGTTATTGTGTGGGCAAAAGACAGGAACAAGAAACATGCTATTTCCTCTGACTGATCACTCCTTACCTAGGTGACTGCATGATCTCTATATACCAATCTTTGCAATAAGAATAGTGATGAGAGGCATATCTTTGGTTTTGTCAATCCAAGAGAATTAGAGAGATTAATAAATGTGTGATGTTACAGCCAGGTGACACAGAAGAACCTAGGGTACCAGAGGTAGACCTCCTGGACTAGAATTTAAAATCCACTACTTAGCTGAAATCAGGGCTCTCAAAGTTGCAACTTATAGGCCAAATGCAGCCTGAAGGTATATGTCATTTAAATCACATAGAAGTTTCAAAAAATAAGTTGCATTAGATGCCAACATTTTAATATTGGGAAATTTTGCATACTAGTTTTCCAGCTTTTTTGAAGCAATTGTCTAGAGCCGAGTACAATCTTCCAAATCCTTTTTCCATGGTCCTCACCATTTCTTTTGTTTTCCAACAATAAGGCAAGGTCATTTGCATTTATTGTGCTTGTATTGGGCTTTCTTTCCCTTCACAGCTAAGAACTTTTCTCTATCCTCTTATCTTTAATAAAATGTGGAGAAATGAAAGACCAAAGGGGCTTTTTTTTTTTTTACCTGACTCATTTACATGATCTGACTAGCCCCTGTAGGCATTAGAGCTTGCGTCGTCCTGTTTTAGAAATAGCTTACATTATTAAACACTTGGTATGTGCCAGGGATTCTTCTGCATATATTAACTCACTCAGAAAGAACATAGCTACTATATAGCATTATTATTATCATCTTTATTTTCTAGATGGAGAAGCCATCTAGAAAATATTAATTGTGTTACTGAAAATGTTACTTATTATGACAATAAGTAACTTGATCAAGGTCACACAACTATTGTGAGCCAGGACTCAAACCCAGTATTCTGGCTTCAGAATCTAGTCACAACCTCTTTAATATACTGCTTCTATCACAGTAACCCAATGGGAACAGAAAAAGCCATAATAAACATTGGGAGTATCCTGTCATTAGAAAACAGTACAGCTCATTCACATGATGGGATATGTAGGTCCCCCTAACATTATTGAACTGCTTATGGAAAGAAAGGCAATCTTAGCACAAACAAGAAAATAGAAGATACAGGTAATTAGTACCTTTTTCCTGAACTCTAAAGTTATAGCTCATTTGTATCCTATTATTTGTGCTCCATTGCCCAATTTTACATAATAAACTACTATTATCATCAGACAAAATAAGTTACATCGAAGAAAATATTGTTGCTGCTCTCTCTCAGAACATTAATTTCTCCATATTTTTCTATCCTGAGCATGCTAGAAACTAACTGAGATGAAGAGGTCAACCCACAGGCCTCTGCAAAAGTTGCTCAGATCCCAGGATTCTATTTTTCTTCTCTGGTTGCAAATGGGTTAGAGGAAGAAGAACTGGAGGTACGACTTATATCAGTAATACAGAGGACTAAGACCCTGAACTATGGTGATAATTATCTAAAAAAACAAAGTGCTAGAAGAAACCCATAAATCTCTGGATGTGTGATAAAACCTGACCTCTTTCTCTAGCACAAATAATTTTAACCACTCAGTCTAATACTGAACAATGAAAAGACCTTTCCTTGGGTATTTAGGACCTTCCTGGGAAATGGTCTCCCAACTAATTTACAGAAAACAGATTTACAGATCTCATTCTCAGAAGTTTCTCAAACAACCCAGAAATGACTGTATTGTTCTCTCCAATTCTATATTCTTTGCTCCAGTCTTCCTGTTTAATTTTACCCTATAATATACTATATGCTCCAAGTCTGACCCTTTGGTGCCAAGCCTTACAGCTATTAAATATGTAATAGAATACATTTGTGAAGGAGAAAGAGGAAAATATTGGCTGTTCTTTGTAAGAAGAGAAAACACTTTCCCCACATCTTTGCCTTTAATAAGAGTGATCTCGCAATTTTGTGACCAGAAAAGGGGCTAAATGTTTCTGGGCTCTGGTAGAGCTACAAATCCTAGACAACATTTAATTATTGGAAGTGTTTGGAGTTGAAATTTTTAATGCAAATTAAATTATGTTACCTCACGGGAGGTTATAAAGGAAAATATAAATGAGAATGGACAAATATAAGATGTGGGCATACGTGAGCCTGAATTGGGACAAATTAAGAAATGCTATCTGAATTTAAAGATTATTCTAAAGAAAAGGTGGGGAAAATGAGTTAAAAAGTAATCTGGATATATTGAGATTAATAAAAATTTATAAGAAATGAACAAGCAGTGAATATCACACCTCCCACCTTTGAAGAATGAAATCATTTGACTTGAAACTTCCTCCATGAAGCCTCCCCAAACCACACATTTAGACTTTGTTTTCTGTGATTCCAAAGAACTTTTGTCCTCCTATAATAATACATCTATTATGTGCACTTATCTATCTCTGCTATTAGCTTGTAAGCTCCATGATTCTATTATAGAATGTGTATCTTCAAAAGTGACATATGCCACAAAATGAGAAATTAAAGAAAGATTGAAGATGTGAGTCTGTGCTTTTGAAAACTGCTGGATTCCAGGAAACAACAAAATTATCTATCAACTCCAGATGTCCAAGCAGCTCTTAAATGCTCACTTGGCAGGGCAGCGTAGGAAGGGAATTGTGCACAGGAAGATGACTGCTTGGAGGATGCTGACCTTCTGACTGTGACTGTGTATCATCTCTCTGCCAGCTGCATCTTGCTCCACCAGCAGGATGCTTGTTTGCAGTAGGCTACTGACTATCATGCCAACCTTGTCACTCACTTATTGCCTATGCTCACATATTTTGCTTTGGGAACCCGGCCTTTGTTCCGCATTTCTATCACCCCAAGGCTGTTTCCATCTCAGCACACTTCAATTTGCTGCTCCCTCTACCTGGGAAACATGTTCCAAGATCTTTGCATGTTAGGACTCAGTTCTTATTCAGGTTTCAGCTCTGATGTCAGTTTCTCAAAGAAGCCACCTCTCACCACCCTGCAAAGTTAGTACTCCCGTCCCATGGTATCCTGCTTCACATTGCTGCTTTTGTCTTCATAGCACTCATCACTACCAGAAATTTACTTATTTGTTTCCTCATTGATCTTATACTTCCCCAGGGAATGTAAGCTCCAAGAGAACGTGTTTGTTCTATTCCTGGCCAGCCTCAATACTAGTGCCTGGAAGACAGAAGGTGCCTACTCGATAAACGTTTATGTAACAATGAGGGGAAAGGGCATCATGGAAAGGGGAAAGGTATTTATTATGTATCTGCCTTCTACCTGGCACTGTACTGAGCATTTCCAAATACATTATCTCCTTTGATTCTTGCCATACGTTCTGAAAGAAGCATTACAATCTCCATTTGAAAGTGAAGAAAAAGCTTCAGGGAGGTAGCATAATCTGTCTGATCTAACCACTCAATAAATATTTGTGGAAGAAAGGTGGGCAGGCAAGCAGGCAGCTAGAATGTGGTAGAATTCATATTTGACCCACGAAGTCAATCTGGCACCAAGGTCCTTGTTGGTTTCATCAGTTTTCATGAACATCAACTTCTTTTTTGATAAGGGGAGCAGTATATTCTGAGAGTTTAAGGCTGACCTTTATGAAAGTGTCTTTCTGACAGTCAGAATCAATACTTTTGTTCATCAGGCTGTAACCTTCATCGCAGATTTGACATGCTGTTCCCATGTAACACTGTTGCCTTTGACCCAAGCTAATGACTGTCATCTTCCATTTGGAGAGAACAGAATTCAGGGTGAAGATTGTTAGCATTAACTCCCTACTATAGTCTAGAGCTTCCCATTTTGACTTGGAGAGGACTCATACCTTCAATTAAGATTTTTTAAAATGTGAAAAGCTCCCTCTCCTCTTTTGGCAATCTGACATCTCCAAAGTCTTCTTTTAACAATCATGTCAGTTGAATGCCGTGCTCCTGTCATATTCTAGATGGAATCTTGCATTGCTTCACGTGGCCTACAAGTTCCAGTATGATCTGGTCCCTGCCTGCTTCTCTTCCCCTAGGTCTGGTCACTTCCCCTTCTCAAAGCATGGCCCAGCAATACATTTCTAACTTGTCTTTGGTTAGTATTCCATGTTCTCTAACATCTTCCTGCTTTGGCTTTCTATCAAAATACGCTTCCAAATAATTCTTCATCTGGTGCAATTCCACTTCAATTTTAAGTCAGTCATGCTTCCCAACACATGGTTTTCTCTGTAAAACTTTCTTTGATCATCCACATTCTCTTGGCCAACTGATATTTGTCTATGATTACAGTGTACCTTTCAATACCCCTACAATAATTATATTGTCTCTTAATAAATACTTGTTGGATTTTCTCTTTATTAGATTACCAGCAACTTGAGGCACAGTATCTATCTTACAATAGGAGTAGTAGTAGAAAAACTTGATATTTATGTGGTACTTACAATACAGTAGCCATTGTATCACACATTTTATATGTAGTATCGCTTTTAATTTAAGCAATAATAGTATTGTCGTATACTGAGTACATGTTATTTTGGAGGCACCATACTTACAAAATTATATAACACGTATCATTATTCTCATTCCACAGATGAAAAACTAAAGTTCAGAAATGCTAAGTCACTCACTCAAGGCACAGAACAAATAGCAGAGTCACTTTTTGAACCCACACATAATACTCATTCTAATATACATATTTTGTTTCTGTCAATGTCTGCTGAACAAACAAATTTACTTCTGTTCCTCGGGGCGATATCTGAGGCGAGCCATAAGCCAATGGTATCACCTATTCAATCACAACTATCTGAAGACTTTCCAAGCAAGCCAAGTAAATCTTATTATATTCCCCAAACTCATCCTGTTCATTCCTGATACATATCTCACTTGGCTCAATCTGAAAGGTTGGCACTCTCCTTTTTTGCCTATACAGATATTCCCCAAAGTTCCACATTTTTATTTTAGAACCTCAGATTGGAAAACTATAGCCAACTTTTCTAAACTCAATATCACTCTCTGTATGGTGAATTTTGATACATCATTAGCATGCAATCCAGCAACACATGAAATAGGAAGAAGTTATTTGCCATGGTTTTAGCTCTGGAGCCTGACTGCCTCAGTTCAAGTTCCAGACTTACTTTCCACTGGCTGTGTCACTTTGGGACCAGTACTTAAGCCTCAAGTTTCTTGGCTATAAAATGAAGATAGTAGTACCGAGCTAGCTTCATAGAATATCTGTGAAAATTAAACCAGAAAATCTACTTCTGACATTAGCATAGCTTCTGTTTCATATTAAGAGCTCAGTATTTATAACTTTATATTATTAACTAACTATATAAGAGATTATCTACACCTAAACGGACTAAGTTCTTGAGTTTACAAATGGAGAAAAAGCCAAGAAAGAGAAAGCTACTGATTCAAAGTCATGTTACTCAGCTGAGAATTCCACCCAAATTTTTATGACTCTCAGCCTCAGGCAATGTTGATGTAGCTTTTTATATTTGACAGACATATGCAACTTCAAGGTATGAACACTTACTTAATCCCCGTTCACATTCTTTATTGTTTCTAACCAAGTGATTATTAAAGTTTTGCCAAGTAAAGGATTACAGAGTTTCTCAAAAAACATCCTTTAGCTAAGTCTTAACATTCAGTGGAATTTTTCTCTGCCATGAAGTTGGCTTTCTTTGAGATTAAGAATAGGGCTAGAAAGTAGCAGTAGTATATTCATCAAGGAAGAGGAAGAAAGGGGGAGGAAATGAGGAAAGAGAGATCCATTATGAACAATTTTAGAAATAGAATCACCAGGCTTTCAAATTCTAAGCATCTGGGGAAGGAATCAGACTTGTTACAGGAAATAGCTATTTACTGAGAGATGAAGGCACTTTGTTTCTTTAATCCAGGGCCTGCTAAGCCTTATGTTTCTAAGATTCACAGAAAATGCAAATTGAGAAGAGAACAAAATCATCTTTCTTTGCCAAATTATCTCTTATTTAATCCAAGACAAACTTTTCCCAGACTTAGAAACCATAATAAGCAGTTTTTCCTTAAAGACCAGACATAGAGCCCAGTGAATCTGCCAGTGTTAGACAATCCCCTTTACGACTCTTTTATAGGATTACCATTAGCAAAAGTACAAAGGAAGTCAAGTTT
The DNA here is from genome assembly GCF_000951035.1 of Colobus angolensis palliatus. Lineage (NCBI taxonomy): Eukaryota > Metazoa > Chordata > Mammalia > Primates > Cercopithecidae > Colobus > Colobus angolensis. The sequence goes on from NW_012122932.1 coordinate 7,308,076, forward strand.
ATCATCTTATACCTGTGCATCCTTTATGTTCTCCTCCCATCTCAGGCATTCATTCATCATCTCCACCAGGCCTCTCAGGTCACATGTCATGCATGCTTGGCCAATACCTTCACCGGAGGACAGTATTCTACCCCAGTCAGTTTCTCAGGGCTCAAACATACACTCTTCCCTCCAAATTCCGATTCTCTTAATATGAGAACTGTAATTCCACTGTAAGCTTTTTGATAGTAGGGTCTTTTATAAGTGTCTCTCTCTAAGAGTAGCAAAGAGACTATTCATAGCAGAAGGTCAAGGCATATTTGGTAGGTGTGTAGATAGATGAACAAGTGAAGGAATTCAATAAATGTGAGAATGGAAGAATCTACACAAAATAACATGTTATAAGCAATATGGTAGCTCTTCCACTGGTACTTTCATTTTAATAGAATATTTATTTTTTCCCAAATAAAGCATTTCTAGAGAAGGTATGTGGGCAAGTGTCTTTCCTCATTTACTCCAGGAACACTCTATAGGCAGCTACACACTACACACTTTAGAGGAAACTGTGTGATCTATAAATACCTGTCTCCTGGAATGTAGAGGTGGGATTGCAAACTGAGACCTGCTCTGATTTTAATAAACTCAAGTTTTCCCCTACAACTCTCAATGGATACATTAATAAGGGAAAAGATGAAGAATAGTAACAATAACAACAATAACAATGTCACTATTCCCAAATGTTAAGGATAGGGAAAAGAAACTGTCAGAAGAACTTGAGTTCAAAATACCTGTAGAGAACAGTCTTTGAGCAGAGGTAACTGATTTAAAAAAAAAAAGTAGAATTAAAAACTTTATGAGAGGAAAAGTGCTAAGAACTATTTGTCTTAAAAGCATTGACTGAAGACTGAAAAAAAGAAATTTTGCACCATGAATATGAAGACCTGAATGTGAGTTTCATTTCTACCAATAATTTTGTTCTAAGGTCTGAGGTCATGCATTTAATCACTCTAAATCACTTCTCTCATCTTACAAAAGGAGAGAGTCAACTGCAAAAGTCCTGGGATAGTGCATTTTAATGGGAAGGTGGTCACATTCCCACTAAAGGAGCATCATTACTAGAGGAGATAATCAGAACCTAGTGTGAAAGCTATTCTCCTTCCCCTACCCCCACAGAGGGAAGAACCAGGGGATGAGATGAAGCTCCCTCACTGCAGCTTTGGCCAAGCTCTCTGTTATCCACACTCTGCTTTCTTTAGGATTCTGCAATACCCAAAGTTTTGAGGAGACCAGTAATCCACACACTCTCTGTAGCCTGTTGACAGATCACATGGTGACCATAACTTTGTGGTGATGTGAACAGTTGTTTAAAGTCAGAACTATTTCAACTTTTCTCTTGCTTTTCAATTTAAGTTTCTTTCCAAATGGGCTATGACCTATTCTAGTTGAAGTTGTTTCCTTTTATCAAGTCTCCTTCAGATGAAAGACAAGGCAAACATCAGCTGGTAAGACAATAGTATTTTAATGCTTTCCTCTCTTTCTTGCTGCAACAGAATGATGAAATTCTGACCTGAAGACCATCCAAGAGGGTACCCCAGGCTGGCCCATTAAGGTCTTAACGTTTATAATGTAAAACTTTCTAGAGCAGCACTATCCAAGAGAAATATAATGAAAGTCCCATATGCAAGTAATGTGTAATTTTAAATTCTCTAGTACCCACATTTAAAAAGCTAAAAAAAGATAAAATTAATTAGCATATTTTATTATCTCCAATATACCCACAATACTGTCATCTTAAAATGCAATCGATATAGCAGTTGAGAGATATTTTACATTTTTTTGTAAGTCTACAAAATTAATATGTATTGTATACTTACAGCATATCTTAATCAGACAAGCCACTATCCAAATGCTCAGTAGAAATGTGTGACTATTAGTCGCCATATTGGACACTATATCTCTAGACCTTTGCTGTATCTTTTTATTCAATATATATTTTATTAGCAGGGTTTATAAAGGCATTTTCTAACAAGAATAAAAAATTAACATGGAATACAATATTAATAAATGTATGCTGCTTCACAAATGAAAAAAATCACTAAATTTATAAAGGTTTTATGATTTCTTATTTTTTGTGGAGTGCAACATGAAATAAGACAGGAATGGTACTACCCTACAAAGAAATGAGAGTCCATGGTAGAGATGACTATTATAAATGGAAGTAATAATCTTTTAAGTAATTTATAATCTTAATAGGGAAAATAGGATAAATGCTTTCAAAGATATTTGTGTCATTAAAAAGTAATATATATCTAAATCACCAAATGAGAGAAAACCACCTATGTATTCTATAGAAATTAAAGAAACAAAATTCCACCTCTTAGGTAAACATTGTCAAGATTGCTAACATATAAGGTTGGAGGAAAAGTGACTTGAGTTAATGTACAAGGTTGGAAGGAAAGTGAGTGGAGGAAAGTTTTCCAAATATCCCTAAAAATTACATGTTTCAACACAGCCATTTTAATTCTATACTTTGAGAAAATTACTGGATAAGGACATAAAAATGAACATAACAGGATGCTTACTTAACTGATATGAGACTACTGAAAACTTGGAAACAAATTAGTCCACTAAGATGGCAATAATTAAACATATTATAAATCTATTTGAAAATATATGTAGATATGTCTAGATTATGCAGTTGTCGAAATGCCAATGCAGTTTTATATTTATTTTTATATATACATATTAAATGAAAAAATTCAGGTTATGGAACTGTGTATATAAGACACCATTTAAAGTACACACACATAGCAATGGGGATATTTAAATTTTGCTTTGCACTTTTTAGAAATAATATTTTTAATGAGCATACAGTGCTTTAATCAAAACAAGCAATAAATCTGTTTGCATTTTGAAAAAGAACTACATCATGGAAACCTGTAGAATAACAAAAATAAAAAATAAAGGAAAAGATCATCATGGCCTGTAGAGGTTAGAACAATTTTCTTTAAAGAGAGGAACACTGACTAAGAAGAAAATTATTCTTTATTCAAAAGTACTACATTTTCCTGTGACTCATTTATCTCTAAAGTGACTTAGTTACAAGCCTTTGATCTTCTTAAACTTGAAATTTGAGAGAAAATTCTCTTCTTAAAGCAGGGCTATGAAATAATTTCCTATTTGACAGGTTTAAAGATTGCAACCTTCACTGGGACATGTACTCAAATTTACCTGCCAAGAGCAAACCACAGGAAGGAAACTTGGGGGCAGAGAGGAAGTGCTGAACTGGAAAATAAAGTAAGGGCAAAGCCATTAAAACATAAAATCGGCTCAGAGAAAGGTCAACTGAGAATGTGTCACACAAAGAACAAAACACAGACAGGACTTTTATCCAGGAAAAACAACATAGGTTATCTCTTGGCTCCCCTAGAAAAATTCAATCTCACTGTGTGCTCTGGCCTGAATGTTTGTGTCTCCACAAAATGTATATATTGAAACCTAATCCACAATGTCATTAGGAAGAGGTGGGGCTTTTAGAAGAGAATTAGGTCATGAGAGTGGAAGCCTCATGAATGAGATTAGTACACTTAAAAAAGGGCCTGGAGGGAGCTTATTTGTCCCCCTCACCATGTGAGGACACAGGATCCCACCAAACAATGAATCTGCTGGAAACTTAATCTTGTACTTCCCAACCTCCAGAACTGTGAGAAATAAATGTTTATAAACCACTCAGTTTATGGTATTTTTGTTATAGCAGCCCATGGATCCTAAGACATGTTCCTCTGTGATGGGCACTTTACCCCAACTTCCTCATTCTTTACTCTTTCACTTCCAGGAGGCAGGATCAAGTCCTCATGATCTCATACCTGGACTGAAGCCATCACTTCACACTTGGGTCTCTCCCTCTCAGTTCGTTGTAGGTGCTCTCCTTTCCTGACTCCAAACAATCAAGTGCTCCTCGGTCCTTTCTGGGTAGCCCGGAGGCTGGTGAAGCCAGCCAATTAGGTCCTTCCATCTCTGGGGTTTTTGGGATTGCTGCTGTTTTGCTTCCAATATTAATTTTTAAAAAAATAAATTAGTAGGCCACATTGAAATGTACAATACTTTCCATGAAACCCTAAATGTTCCACTCTTCCTTAAACATCAGAACATCGAACGACATTGTTCTCACTTACAGAAGACATAAAATGTCTTTGAACCGAATGCCAGCTGCTTCTTTCCAGCAAGGACAAGAGGTGACTTGCTTTCTTTTCCTTTCTTCTTCCCTCTAACAATCCCCTCCTCACAGTTTGTTTCACTCGTTTAGATCATTGCTGATGTAGTTTGGCTCTGTGTCCCCACCCAAATCTCATCTTGAATTTTACTCCCATAATTCCCACATGTTGTGGAAGGGACTGGGTGGGAGATAATTGAATCACGGAGGTGGTTTTCCCCATACTTTTCATGTTGTAGTGAATAACTCTCATGAGATCTAATGGTTTTATCAGAGGTTTCTACTTTTGCATCTTCCTCGCTCTCTCTTTGCCTGCTGCCATCAAGGTAAGATGTGACTTGCTCCTCCTTGCCTTCTGCCATCATTGTGAGGCCTCCCCAGCCACGTGGAACTGTAAGTCCATTAAACTTTTTTTTTTTTTTTTTTTTTTTTTTTTTGCAAATTGCCCAGTCTCTGATATGTCTTTATCAGCAGCATGGAAATGAACTAATATGCCCGCTTTGTCACCACAGGGTCAGTATCTACAAGCCTTCCATGATGTAACATGGGACCCTTTCCAACACAATCTACCCTACCTTCCCAGAGATATTTCCCACGTGACTCCATATATTGAATTCTCTGTGTACCTTTGGCATGCTTTTCTCTTTTCCATACCCCATATCTTGCCTTCCTATCTTGAAGGTAACCTTTAAGTTTTTTGTCTTCTGAGTTTCCCTGACCATCTGCCAAAAATGAACTTTCTTCTCTGGATTTGGTCAGAAATTAGCGTCTGTGTCTTTCATCTGGAAACTATGAATGACCCTGTGCATGTGTTCTGCTACTTGCTAATTACTTTGCCCAATAATTCTGTGTTCCACAAAATTATACAATATTGTATAATGCTTAACAAAGTTTTATTAATTGATTCATATACAAATCAGGCAATATGAGCTTGCTTTTCTCATCTGGGCTAGTTTCAGCAACATATCATCCATGGTACAGAGAGCAGTCAAACTGAGAAAACAAGTTCTTGGTGATCAATAGGTTGACTTGGGGCTTGCCAGAAAGTCACTTGAGTGACATCCAGGAAAGAGTTTCTTCTTAAGGCAGGAAGGATTGCTTTGATAATTGCCAAGGCTCTTCTCAAATGAGTTGCTATGATTTCAAGATCTTTGCTTATTCTACTTTCCCATTGAAACCGCAATAAAATAGAAAAGCAGTTTGTAATTTTAAGTTTTCTAGCTTCCTTGCTTGCTGCAAGCACTGCTCATGATTTGCACTTTCAGTAGAGACAAGTGTTTTTCTTGAGAAACAGACACATCAATTGTACCTTGTGTATACAGGGTATCAGTAAAGCCCTTAGTAATTCTGATTAGTATCTCAATGATCGTGTGTTACCCATTGACTTTTACTAAATGTCCACTCTGCTCATGCACCCCATAACCAGGATTTAAATAACTGTTATGTTGCTCATTTGTTGAATAGGTCCTCTGCTATGCTCTGAGTCCAGGAAAAGGAAACATAGGTTAAGACACAGGAGCAGAGAGAGGTTAAGTGATTTATCCTTGGTAATAGCCACAAGCAGCCCTTGGGCTAAAATTCAGCCCGCATTTTACATAGGACTATTTTCACTCTACTACATTGCCAAAGGAGAACTGTTTTCAGACTTTGGTATTGTTAAGTCACTCATACAAAATTTAGCTCAAATTATTTCTTTAAATATCTAGTATTTATATAGAATCCAGGATGGCTCTAGTTAAAAAGTCAAAGTGTAGCAAGTGAGTCAAATTTGGCCTGACACCTATTTTTGTAAATAAAGCTTTCTAGTACACAGGTATGCCCATTTGTTTATATTTTGTCTATATATGCTTTATCATGGGAAAGTACTTGACTAGTTGCAACACAGACCACATGGCTATGAAGCCTAAAATACTTACCATCTGGCTCTTTGCATAAAAAACTGTAGATGTCTACCTTCTTGGTTAAATGAATAAATTGCAAGTAATATCAAAGGCAGATTATCCCCTTTACAGAACCTCAAAACCTACCACATATAAATAAATACAAAGATAGACAAAGAGATGAGTGAATGAATGAGCTTCTTGGATTATTGCAAGAAGATTATCTTGGAAATACACAGACCTAAAGCAGTTGATATTGAGCTTACCAAAGTCACAAAGATGGAAATTACATCTAGGAACTTGGATTTTCTTGATGGCGGCTACAAGCTACCAGATTAACCTTGGTCAATTGCTACTTTTGTGATTAAATGTAAAGCCTTTGGTATCCTATTTTATCTATCCATCTTTTGCTCCCCATGAACCTTAATGGAAAAGTGTGACCCTCAAATGTCTGTCTGAGGAAATGGTGAGTTACACAGATTCAGTGCCTGTGCAGAGATGTAGCCACACATCACTCACTCGAGACTATTTCCAGTGGTCCTCACCCGTCCTAGAGGCTTGTTTCTCTCAAACTCACTGAAGTGATGGTGAGTGTGCAGTGAGAAAAGGCTGACAGCTATCTGACCTTTAGTTAATTGAACAACAGATTTCTACAGCTTCCAAAAGCAGCAGGGAAAGAAAATAGAAGAGGTATATCACACCAATAAACATTTTCTGATTTAAGCCTCAAGTAAGTTATGTATGTATTTATGGAATATTTGAGGGTGTAGGTGGATAAAAGGTAAAAATAGATGCAACTTCCAATGCAAGGTACTTAAGAAAAATTTACATTTATCCCAGTGAGGTACAATAGTAAATCAGAGCTTTGGTAACTGACAGGAGGTCATAACATCTACTTTGGAAATGTTGCTATATTGTTGTATTCATTTAAATTAGTATAGTACTTCATGCCAAGCAGATATTTTATGCATACAATTACAGTGACAGTTTTGAAGGCTCCAGAAAGATGCTATTTACCTAAGCTACTACCATAGAAGTACTTGATGTCAGTTTTAGCTAGCATTAATTTTGTGTTGCATGGGAGTGAATGGAGACCTGAACACAGCTGTTTATAGAGGCAATATTACATTCACTAATAACATTTCCTAAAATTCTAATTCTACTCATCAATGTGTATAGTTTAAATAATTTTCCATATATAGGACTTTGATTTCTCATGTTGGAATTTTATATACCAAATGTGTTATGATCTCACTATGTGAAGAACATCGTGTCATGATTAAGTTAGAACTGAGAAAGACCTGATCCTCCCACTCAAAGTACTCAAAGTCCAGTGAGAGATGAAAGATCTTGAGGAGAGACCCTTCTACCTTGGTTTCATCTCTAAGCATTTGCATCAGCAGAATTCCATGTAGCTGGAAGCAGGGAGAATGTGCAAGGTAGTAAAATGAGCTAGGCCAAGGGAGTAAGCATAATTTCTCTTCAATTGGCTGTTCTTGCTTTGAAATTTCCTGGGATAACCATTTTGGAATGAGATTTCCCAGATTCATCTCCAGGCCAGAGAAAAACAGATTCTCTGGTAGCACAGCCTGGGAATCAAATGCCCCAGGGAACCCTGAAGCACATTCAAGTCTCAGAACCAATAACATCACTATCCTCTGACTTCTCTATCAGAACCCACAAATCATCCCAGTGTGTTCTCCATATTCCTTACACCAGTGAATATCAAGCATCAGACATTTCAGAGTCAGCTGGTAGAAGTCAGGGGCAGTGGCAAAAATACATCTGAGAGCCTGATTCTCTGGCTCTAGGGTGGGGCTTCTAATGCAAGTAATTTCCCAGTCGCCCTCAGGAAATGCTGCCACAAATACAACTGGTCAGCATGTCCCAGCTCTAATTCTTCTATCATCTTTTCTACCACCCACAGTCACAGTGTTAGGCTCCCTACTAGCATTTCTGGAAGAGCTCACTAATTAATCTCCCTGCCTTCAGTCTTATTATGTGCCTCAGCTCAGTTCCTTAAACTGTTATGAAAATGAAGTATACACAACATACCTCTTTCTTGCCTACATTCCATCTATACTAAAGGTGAGTCCCATGCTTTCTAGGATAAAGTCTGCGTTGCTGTGTCTGACATGGAGGCCCTTTGTGAGTAGCCCCTGTTTTCCTCTGATTCTTGATCCTATCCCTCTTGACAATTGTAACCTTCATTCTCTGGCTTCAGACAAAGTAAACTACATGGTCTCGAGAATCTCACTCATAGTTCTGTGCTCCTGTCCTGTCATTGCATCACTATGTGTGGTTATACTTGTATGTAATTATTTAATGAGAGTCCATCTGCACACTATACCCTCAGGAGGACAGGGTCACATCTATCTGAGCTTGGCATCTAATGCATTACCTGGCCTTCGACAAGCACTCTTAAAATTTTTGTTACATAAGTGAATACAATGTAAGGTAGTGCCAAGGCTCCATGTCTAAAAATATGTGACTTCTCTTGCTTGGGATGACTTCCTTTCTCTTTATCTGTTTGCTGATTCCCAGCAAATTATTCAAGTCCCAGTTCAAGTGTTGACCATGTCCCTTTCTTTGCTTACTTTCCAATTTTTAAAGAAACTTTCCAGCCACGTAACTTCCTGGCCTTGAAATGACTAAAGAGGAGTTTACTGGTCCCACTATTGTGCTGCGCACACTTCTCTAATTGCATTTATCACATTATATTGCAATTGTTGACTGGCATGTCTGTCTTGGCTATAACACAATGCAACATCAGAGAACAAGAGCTGTAATTTGAATTCCCATTATGTAACAAAGTGTCTGACATAGAATAGATGCCCAATAAACGTTGGTGAATGAATAATAATAAAAACGAACAAGTCAGTGAATCAACAGGTGAGTGAATGTATTAATGAGTCAGTGATCAGAGGCTAGAGCAGCAAACTTCTGTGCAAGCTGCACCTGACAGCAATTGGAAGCCAAATTGGGTCTCAGGCATCCAGTCAAACCAGCAAGCAGGCCAACATTTGGATTTCTTGCATGAAGTCACTGGTACAATCCAGAAGCTCCACTGGGACTGGGAGCACATTAGAAGATAGTCAGAAGTTATTATCTTGGAGAGATAATGTCTGCAGAGTCTTCTGCAATGTCTCTTTTAAAAGTTTGAATCCTTTAGTCTGTCATTCAAGCCAGCATAATATCAAGGTCAAAATTATCTTTTAGCATTTTGCCCATATTCCTTATACACACATCTTTTGGTCCTATAAAGACTACTGGATAGTCTCCTGGAGCTATTAAATGATTCCATTATTTTAGCTCATGCCTCTCCTTCAGTCAGGAGTGACTCTGCTCCACTGCAGTTCCAGCTCATTTTCCCCTGAAAAAATCTCATTCATCCTTCAACATCTCCAGCGCCACTTCCCCTGTGAAACCTTCCTTAATTCTGCCAGCCAATAAAGCATTTCTTCTTTTACATAATACAGCTGGTGGCAAAATGTACACATTTCAGAGCCAGACTCCTTGGGGTTCACTCAGCTGTACCATAGATCTATTCTGTAAACTGCACAACTCACTCATTGTCACTTTATGCCTCAGTTTCTTCACCCGAAAGTGAGGTCAATAATAGTACCAGCCTCAGAGGAGTTTTGTAAGCTAGAGAGGAAAGGAGCTTATCTGTTGAAAACATTGTGCTCCATGCCTGCAAAAAGTACATATTCTGTAAACCAGCTTTTCTACTTCTCTTTAGCCTTCTCTTCTTTATTGTATCACCCCTGTTCTTTGCCAACGTGAGCTTGAATGTCATTTTCTCTGAAAATGTCATTAACAATTGATGCTCTCTCCAGCATAATCTTTTGTTTTGTTTTGTTCCATTCTGGTACCTCCCCTAAAAAAACTGTCAGTACTCAGTTTTATTCAGTTCCACTAAAGGTATTTACTTTTAGTATTAGCAAGGGTATCAATGCCTGGGTGAACATTTCTAAGCCTTGGTTTCTTTACCTAGTACATAAAACATCATGCCTCAAGGATGTGAGGATTTAATGGCAAATGCATTTAGGGTATCAAAGCTCTGTCTTTTCCCTGCATGCCCCCACCAAGGATAGTCACTGACTAGCTGTCTGAGGATAGGAGATTCCTCAGAAGGAGTTTGGAGAGTAGCTATTGTACCCTATAGCTGTGTGTCAAAGCTGGGAAAAGCTTTAGACTTAGCCCAAAGTCATTCTTCACTTTAGAGATGAGGGCACTAGCAAACACATTCACCCTCTGGGCCTGAGACACAGTAGGTGAATCCAGGCCTGGCTACCAGTCTCCTGCTTGTATTTTACCCCACTATGCCAGCTTCATGCTCTACCTTTCTTTCATCTGTCACTGCCTCTTGATCTGAGGGTCTCTGTGATCCATATTCATGACAGTAATTCATAAATATTTTGCTTGAAAAAGTGAATAATTAAATGGTTGATGCAACTCCGGGCATCACATATTCCTTCCTTTGTCATTCGCTGCCAGCTTGCCATTCCCATGTTGATCTCTGGCTGCTTTATCCCCACAAAAAGGGAAAAGCTATTTTAGAAGGAAGTGTTCAAAACAAGTCTATGAGCTGAAGGGAGACATTAGGGTATTTCTTTGGGTCCTGTGTGTTCCCTTTCCCACTCCTCAAACAGCAAGCCAAAGGAGATCCTACTGATACCTATACTGAACAGCACAAGGTCTCTATATTTTCCAAGGCTACTATTCTTGTTTTCCTTTGGGAAAAGGGGATGTTTTAAGTGATAAAAGGAAAGCTCACTTCCTTCTATATTGGGAAACACATGGTATGAACTATTAATATTCAGAATGGAAGCCTGTTAGAGTAGTTGGACAGAGCCAGGAACCAGTTCAGGAAAACATAGATTAAAACGAAGATGTTAAAAAATGACCCATTTTCCAGGCACCAAGAGATATTTTGCCAAGCCTAGCACGGTAACTGAGACAAATAGTAGCATCTGAAAAGACTGTGCACTTCAACCCACTTTCTAGAAAGGTCAGAAGAACTTAGCAAAGGCTTTAGAGAATGAGGTTAGAGCTTAGAGGTTGAGGCTTATCCCACAGAGAACTCTAATTTGACAGCCCTAGCTGACCTGGAAGAATCTTTCAGGGGCTTCTCATTCCCATCTCTTGTTCCTCTTCTAGAACTGAGCTCTGCTGAAGCCTGGGGGCCCCAGTCAAGCCATACATGTTTGCATGAATGAGGGGGACAGGGCAGATAGAGACCATTCCAGGGAGACAGCAAGATGTGAAACAGTTTTAATAAGGAATCCTCAACTCTAAAACCAGAAAACTCTTGTTTCTATTCTGGCCCTGCCAACCAATAAGCCGTGCAACTTAAAGCACCTTTATTCCCCACTTTCTTACTCTGTTTTCATATCTATAATAGAAATGGCTTAGATTTATAGTTCTCTCTGATGTGTATCTAAAAGGTATACATTAAAATTACATAAAAAGATTTTTAAAATACCAATGAACAGCCACATACTAGATCAACAAAATTTGAATAGCAGAGGTAAAGCTGAAGCATTAGAATTTTAAATTTTTTCCCAGGGACAGACAGGCATGAGAAGCACTGGAGTAGATCATCAGTCTTCAAAACTTGAAATATTTCAGGGTTAACTGAGGAGCTTGACAAAAGCTGAATGTGCTAAGATCCCACACTGATTCAGGAAGTGTAGTAAGGACAAATTTACATTTTTAATATGTTCTCTGGGGAATTTTTATAGACAATGAAACCTGAACTACCTGGCTAGATGGTCTCTGAAGACACTTTTAGCTTTTATGAATTATAATTGTTTGGGTACCTTAACTGGGACAAAGTCACAGTGAGGGTAGAGAAGTTGACTGCAAGATTCCAATCAACCTCAGAGCAACAACGTTGGCTCCAAAGTTTGGAATGGGGTGGAGTTGAGAACCAGTGAGAAGTGCACATGTGAGTGAATGTGTATGCGTATTCTGAGAGCCAGAATAATATAGTAGTTAAGAAATGAGACTCTGGATTCAGGTTGTCTGGTTTAGATCTGGATTTCCCATTTAACAATTTAGCAAACTTTGGTATTTAAAAAAATTATCCAAATCTCTTTTTTTCTTGTTCTCTCTTAAGCAGGGATAATAACAGCGGACACTGTTAAGATATGAGGGAATGAAAGTAAAGAAGTGCCGAACACAACAGTAATGTCAATCATAGAGTAAGCCATAGAGTAAAATAATAATGAAACTATTCATCATTATCATTTACACCCCTACGTAGACCAAGTTTTCTCCTCCTCTATGCATTTCTAAATGGCCATCCTTTGATAAGTTATAGTACTACCTCCTCCATAAGTACACTTCCCTGATTGCTCCCGTATTCATTTGTTCATCTCTCCCCATCTTTGACCTACCACAGCATCAATAGCAACACTGTACACTCAGGCTTATAATATGTACTGTTTCATGTGTTATTCCTGCACAATGCTCCATGCACAAAGAGTGAACATGTCTCTCTAACAGAATGACATACTCCTGGCAAGTCTTAGATTTCCCATGTTTGGAGAGAAGAACAAGTGAATGAAGAAGAAAACAGGAAGGTATTATAACAAATAACCTGCATTGCTCAAAGACAGATAATGTATTTTCCTCTCTAGCATTCATCCTTTGAGAAAATATCCCTTCTCCAGCCTCAGACTATGTAGATATATCTCACTGACTTCACTCCTAGCTCCAGGAATGGGATGTAACTCAGGCTGGGCCAATTAGTACATACCATTTCCCTGCAACAGTTATTTATGTAGCAATAGTCACATGTCCTAAATATACCTAAGTAGAATAATCCTAAAATTCATGCTAGAAATAATGAGGAAAAAGTGACCCATTTCTACTGGGAATCTCTATCTGATAGAATGTTGGACTGTGGCTGGATAGTGTATTTCCACCGTGGAACAAGAGTCTCCCTAACAATAAAGCAATCAGAGAAGAAAGTAAAGTTCCTTTGAGATAACATTTGCGACAATACAGAACATGTGACTCCATCTGTACCTGAAGTCAGTATACAACTAAATTTTTCAAATATGGAAGGTAATGAATCTTCCCCTTTGCTTTAACTTTAGCCAGTTTGAATCAAGTTTCTGTCATTCGCCAATGGTGATTAAGTTTTTCACTAATATAGGTGGAAGCTAGTCTCCAGAAAAAAAAGTGAGATGTTAGGTCACCACAGTTCTGTCATCATCCTATAGATCTCTCAACTAAAGAAAGAAGGAAGGGTGGTCACATTTGCTATATATCTATGACATTCTAAGGTGGTTTGTTTGCTTTTTTTTTTTTTTTTTTTGAGACAGAGTCTCACTCTGTGGCCCAGGCTGGAGTGCAGTGGCCAGATCTCAGCTTACTGCAAGCTCTGCCTCCTGGGTTTACACCATTCTCCTGCCTCAGCCTCCCGAGTAGCTGGGACTACAGGCGCCCACCACTTCACCTGGCTAGTTTTTTTTTTTTTTTTTTTTATGTATTTTTTAGTAGAGACGGGGTTTCACCATGTTAGCCAGGATGGTCTTGATCTCCTGACTTTGTGATCCGCCCGTCTTGGCCTCTGAAAGTGCTGGGATTACAGGCTTGAGCCACCGCGCCCAGCCAACATTCTAAGGTTTATGTGAGTACTTTACCCACGTTATCTCATGAAATACTTCCAATGGTTCTATAATGTAGGCATCATCATTTCTATCTTATAGTAGAACAAACTAAGGCACAGAAAGTTCAGAAGTCTTTCCCAAGGAGGTGACTTAGAGAATGGCAGAGGAAGGACCAATGAAAAACTGCTCCTTTATAAAAGTAACAAGGATAAGGACACTGGCAAAAAAAAAAAAAAAAAGCCAAAACCAGCATTTTTAGAACTCCAGAAATTAACTGAAGACTTGCAACCATCTGAGAACCGCTTATTCAAGAAAATGGATACATCTTGCTAAGAATAGCAACCTTTGCGGCATTTTAACTTGCACTAATCCCACTCCGAAGCTCCCTAGCACCACAGTGGCCTGGAAAACCAACTTAGTATAGTATATAAATGATAGTAGCTTTGCAAAACAGCAAGATAGCAGCCACTGTAAGGACCACAACAGACTTGGAAATCCTAAAAGTCTCATCCCCAGAAAACTGTCACTATTCGACCTGTCTGGTAGCTATTACACTGAAAAGCTCTATTCTCAGAGCTTATCTTTGACCTGGTTCACAATTCACTTTGTGATAAGAACCCTACAGGCAGGCATTTTATTTAAATAAAAATCAGTGACAGTGTTTAATATCACAAATGCCTGAGATGCCCTTAACAGTGTGGCTCACCAGACTTACCAAAAAGCGTAAAGGTAAAACTCAGCAAGAAGATGTTCATAGGTAACTTTGAAAAACTCTGACAATCTTGGGGATTTATATTATCATGCATAAACACAGTGATGTGAACATATCAAGGAAAGACCTGAGAAAGATCTCTGACTGTCTGACTTTAAGGCTTTTCACAAGTATCCTACTTTTGTAGTATTGTACATGTTAAGGCAGAGCTGTGGATTGCCTGCTGGAGTGCTCAAAGTATACTCCAACAGACAACAAGAACCCCTCAGCGAGTACTGGAAAGTTCATTGGTTTAAGGCATTAAAGTACCATGTTCACAAAGCTGAGCAGAGACTTCAGTGGCCACACATGACAAAGCTACAACATGTTAATGAATTAGTACAGGAAATCACAGCATGAATATGCAACGTCCTGGAAGGGAGAGAATCTGATTTCCAGAGCTGCCACATCATTTAAAATGTTCAATTTCAACACTAAAATAAGAGACAAAGGAACAAGAAAGTACAGCCTATACATGGGAAATTTAAAAAGCAGTCAATAGAAACTCTCCTGAAGGATGCCCAGACACTAGACTTACTAAACAGACTTTAAATTAGCTATTTTAAATGTGTTCACAGAATAAAAGGGAATGATATATACAAATCCAAAGAAATATAAGAAAATGATTTCTTGCCAAATAAAGAATATCAACAAAGAGATGGATTATTATGAATAAAATTCTAGAATTAAAAAGAAAAATAACAGAAAGAAAAAATTCACTAGAGGAACTCAACAGTAGATTTGACATGGTATAAAAAAGAATCAGTAATTTTGTATTTAGAAAATTCTAAGGAATCATTAAAAAATTAATGCTAATAATCATGTTCATGATACACTAGCAGCATTCAAACATAAATTATGTATTATAAAAATAATCTGAAAAATAAGACTCAGCATTCAATTTCATTTATAATGACATCCAAGAATACAATATTTAGGAATAAATTTAACAAAAGTGTAAAATTTTTACATGAAAACAGTAAAACATCATTACATGGAATGTTAAAAGACCTAAGTAAATGAAAAGACATCTCATGTTCATGGATCAGGAAATTCAATGGGATTAAGATGGTAATTCTCCCCAAATTGATCTCTAGATTCAATGTAACCCTACCAAAACTCTGTTTTCTCTAGGGGTGGCGCTGGGGCAAAAATTGATAAACTGATGATGCTAAAATTCATATGGAAATGCAAGGGATCCCAAGGGGAAAAAAAAATCTTAAAAGTAAAGATCAAAGTTGGAGAACTCACACTTACAATGTCAAATCTTTCTCTACATATAATCAGGTGATTTTTGACAAGAGTGCTAAAACGATGGTGAAATATAGTCTTTTCAACAAATGGTGCTAGCACAACTAGACTATCACATGTGAAAGAACAAAGTTTGCACCGCTTCCTCAACTCAAAACAAATCATAGACCTAAATATAAACACTAAAATTATGAAACTATTAGATGAAAATGTAAGTAAATCATGCATTAGATTAGGCACAAACAACAAAAAGAACTAATAGATATGCTGGGCTTCATCAAAAATTTCTTTTTAAAAAACTTTTTGCTTCAAAGAATGTCATCAAGAAAGTGATAAGAAACCAACACATAGAATGAGGTAGAATATTCACAAATCATACATCTAATGAGAGACTTTCATCTAAAATATGTATATAAAAAACTTGCAACTTAATAACAAGAAGACAAACAACTCAATTTAAGAGGAGGCAAAAGATTTAAATAGGCATCTCACCAAGAAGCACAAGAAAAGATGTTCAGTGTCATTAGTTACTAGGGAAATGCAAATCAAAACTACGATGAGATATCATTTCATACCCACTAGGAAGGCTGTAATGATAAAGATAACACAATGGGAATAAAACAAGTGTTGGTGAGGATTTGAAGAAATAGGAACTGTCATCCATTGCTAATGGGGATCTAAAATGGTGCAATCACTTTGTTTACCGTGCCTCAAAGAATTAAACAGTTACCACATGACCCAAAAATTTTGTGTGCACTCAAAGGGATTGAAAATATATCTACACAAAAACTTGTACACATATTTATATCAGCATTATAGGTAACTGCCAAAGAGTGAAAACAATCCAAATGTCCATCATTTGATGAGCTGATAACCAAAATGTGGTATTCATACAATCAAACATTATTCTGCTGTATAAAGAAATGATGTATTAATACATACTACAAAATAAATGGACCTTAGAAATATGGTAAGTGAAAGAATCCAGACACAAAGGCCAGGTCTTTTTTTTTTTTTTTTCAATTCCACTGACATGAAATGTCCAGAATAAACAAATCTCCACAGATTAGTGGTTGCCAGGGGCAGGGATGGAGGAGAAGGAATGGCAAGTTGTCACTAATAAATAGGGTTTCCTTTCCTGAGGTGATAAAAATAGTCCAGAAAGAGATGGTGTTAATGAATGAATACCTGAGTATTTTAATGTCAACTGAATTATATACTTTAAAAAGGTGAACTTTATGGTACATTAATTATATCTCCATTAAGCTGCATTTTTATTTTTTTTATTTTTTATTTTTTTGAAACGGAGTCTTGCTCTGTCGCCTGGCCTGGAGTGCCGTGGCCGGATCTCAGCTCACTGCAGGCTCCGCCTCCCGGGTTTACGCCATTCTCCTGCCTCAGCCTCCCAAGTAGCTGGGACTACAGGCGCCCGCCACCTCGCCCGGCTAGTTTTTTGTATTTTTTAGTAGAGACGGGGTTTCACCGTGTTAGCCAGGATGGTCTCGATCTCCTGACCTCGTGATCCGCCCGTCTCGGCCTCCCAAAGTGCTGGGATTACAGGCTTGAGCCACCGCGCCCGGCCAAGCTGCATTTTTAAAACAAGACACTCTCAAATACATGCAACTAATAGTGAAGATTAACCATGAATTTGAAGTAATTTTATAGTAATTTTAAATCCTACTATTTGTGGTAGCATAGTACTTCCTAACTTCTGCCTAGGGGACTTCAGGTAGAATAAAATATTTAGCAGTGTGTGGTCATCCTATACTCTACTTGCAGCCTTCATGGACTTCTGGAGAAAATGGCATTTTATGGAGGACAGGAGGCTCAGAGAATTATAAAAGATGCTCAGATTTTCCAGACCCTGCTTGCACAGCAGGAGAGAGAGGATATGGCTCATGCAAGGGTACACTTTCCCACTGAGAAGTTAAGAAACTTCAAAACACAGAGCATAATCAGGCTTGGTTGGAAAAATTAGAGTTGAGGAAATCAGAAAAGAGCAATAAGCTTCTCTTATTCAAATACTGAAGGTCAAGTCATGCCCTCGTACTGTCTGATGGCAGGAGAAAAAAAAAAATTAGGATAAAAGCCAGATGACTGGGGGCAAGATATCTAGTGTTTCTTGGTTGCTTTCTTAAAGTGGAGCTTTTTCATTGAAAAAGCAGGAACATTAGCCATTGTTAATTTTTTTAAAGGAAGGTGAGAAGTCTGACAGCTCAGGGTAGAAAGAATAAGAGGTGCAGAGAACTAGTAATTACTGCTCTCTGGAGACAAAGACATGTGTGTGTGCGCACACACGCTTTTGTGTTCGCCATTCTCTGGTATTCAGTTCATAATTTAATTTCTTCCTTCCTGCCAACAGAGGCAGCTTTCTCCTTCGACACTGGCAAAGTGAAGTTGCAAAACAGAAAAGACATCCAAGTTTACTGCAGGGTGGAAATTTACCAACTGCATAGATCTAGCTTCTAAGGTGAAGAATGACTTAGTTTTACCAAAAGTAGTTAAGTACTTGTGTTTTGGAGGTATATAATTTATTTTTCTCTTAAGGCCACATTATTTTACTTCCTCTACTGTCCATGTTGTTCTGTTTAGCCAATGGATGCATGAATAAATGTTTTTAACCATAGATTTGATGCCAGTTTTAGAAGTTTTGGAGGCAGAGCTATGTCTAGAACATGGTCACGAACCACATGGGGAAAAAAAAGGAAAGGTCAAAGGGAAGCATGGACAGATGCCATATAAGTTAACACAACACTCTCATAGGAGAGCACTTCACTCGGAGGCTTCTTCTTACATTTAGTTTAGATATAACACGTGTGGCTGTTTGACAGTGGTCATGTAAAAGTGAAAGGTACCATACTAGAAGCCAGTGTGGAACTTTGCCTAGCTCTTGAGTCTTGTAGAATGAAGCCAGAATTAGATTTCTATCATTTATTAGCTATGTGATCTTAGGACCATTTCTTAAACTCCTTAAGGCTCGGTTTCCTCAAATATAAAGTAATGATAATGGTACTTGATTATTTTTTAAGAATTTGTGAAAATAAGAGAATAAATGAACACACACACACACACACACACACACACACACACACACACACCCCTAGTATACCTTTGAGAACA
>NW_012122932.1:7326944-7384511 GCF_000951035.1 Colobus angolensis palliatus
ATCAAGACACCGCCCTTCAACCTGGGCAAGACTGTCTCACACACACACACACACACACACACACACACACACACCCCTAGTATACCTTTGAGAACATGAAGGTATTCAATACAGGGATAAACCATAGTCATTGTCATTCTAATTTAGTGATATTCATGCTTTTAACAAAAAGTAATAGAACCTTTCTATGAAAATGTCCAAGATACAAAAGACAAACTATATCTAACTATTTAAAATCCAGTGGGAGAGAACATAAATGGCCAAGGGCCTCCTCATTGAACCATTAGGTACATATTCAATATGGTATCTGATGGTATGAAAACCACACACCTTCATTTTCAACTGAGGATCCCAGAAACAAGAGGAAGAAAACCACTTTGCCAAGGTTACACAGACTGTTAGTTGGCAAAGTCATTAGTAAAACTCAATTCTCAGGACTCCCAGTCCAGTCTCCTGTCTCCTATGTTGCAAGATTTCCCCAATTCATTTTTCACTTATTTTAATTTTACTTTAAGTTCTGGGATACAAGTGCAGAACTTGTAGGTTTGTTACATAAGTATACATGTGCCATAGTGGTTTGCTGCACCTATCAACCCATCATCTGGGTTTTAAGCCCTGCATGCATTACCTATTTGTCTTAATGTTCTCCCTCCCTTTGCCCCCACCTTCTGACTGTACGTGTTGTTCCCCTCCCTGTGTCCATGTGTTCTCATTGTTGAACTCCCACTTATGAGTGAGAACAGGCAGTGTTTGGTTTTCTCTTCCTGTGTTAGTTTGCTGAGGATGATGGCTTCTAGCTTCATCCACGTCCCTACAAAGAACATGATATCATTCCTTTTTATGGTTGAACAGTATTCCATGGTGTATATATAGCACATTTCTTTATCCAGTCTATCATTGATGGGCATTTGGGTTGGTTTCATGTCTTTGCTATTGTAGTGTTGCAAGAAACATATGAGCACATGTGTCTTTATAGTAGAATGATTTATACTTTTTTGGGTATATACCCAGTAATGGGATTGCTGGGTTGAATGGTATTTGCCTTTAGGTCTTTGAGGAATTGTCACACTATCTTCCACAATGGTTGAACTAATTTACATTCCCACCAATAGTGTAAAAGCATTCCTATTTCCCCACAGCCTTGCCAGCCTCTATTATTTCTTGACTTTTTACTAATCACCATTCTGCCTGGCATGAGATGGTATCTCATTGTGGTTTTAATTTGCATTTCTCTAATGATCAGTGATGCTAAGCTTTTTTTTCATGTTTCTTGACTGCATAAATGTCTTGAGAAGTGTCTGTTCATATCCTTTGGCCACTTTTTGATGATTTTTTTTTCTTGTAATCATTTATTTTTATAGTTAACAGTGACACTAAGAGTTTACAGGAGAACCTCAATTGTTAGAAATACATATTTGGAGCATAGGAATATATAACAAGGCATAGTGAGGGAAGAGATAGGGAAACTAAAAAGATGAAAGAAATTAATCTGTATTGCCACTGAGGAAAATTTAACTTAAGAACAAACAGAGCTACTCAGTTGTGCAGGGACACATATCTCTTATGAGAACTTTAGTCTGCAGGAGTTCTTCAAAAGTTGTGTGATAAATTCTATACAAAAAGTTAGGGAAGTCTCAGACGTGTTATGTAAGGACATATACCCCAAATGGGTAAAGTTAAAAAAAAAAGTTTGACATTTAAAGGGTAAGCTTCAGTAACCTGGAAAATTCACTTTTTATCAAATATTACACGCCTCAACGGTATTAGTTAATTAGTGAACTTTTTCTATTTGTGTCAAGATATTTATCAATAACTTTCTATCAGATAACTCCCATTGTTTGAGAAGATAAGAGTTATCTCCAAAGTAGATACACATGGTTAAAAGAAAAACTCCACGAAAGGACAAATGAGGAGAGAAAAGTCTTTGTTTTTCATAAATGCTGGGTTTATATGTATCTATAATAAACTCTTGCTATCAAATGTCCTTCACTATTCCTCAATACCTAACTAAAAATAATAATCACCTCCTTCACAGCATAGTCTCCAACTACTCTCAGCCCACAATGACCTCTGTATCTATTCTACTCATGCCTTGTAACATTCCTTGAACTGTCAATTTTGTTCTATGTTCAAATTGTGCATCGTTTATTAATGTCTCATGCAAGTATCATACATATGCGGTTAACAATCATTTCAATAAAGATCCAAAGTTTGACATTTCATTACGTAAATCAGAGCACATAAAACTCTCTGAACTTGTCGAATAAATAAATAAATAAATGTGTGAATAAATAAATTAAGGACCACTGTTGAATACATTGGGCAAAAGCAACCCTAGTCTATTGAATGCTCAAAAAATGTTTACATGAGGATTAAATTAATATACATTTTCAATTATGAGATACTAGCTTATTTTATGACATCTTGTCATGCTGTAATGGAGGAGAACAAGGAACTAAGAAAAAGTATTGAGTTCTTGACCAAGTCAGCCACTGACTAAATTTTGAGCAGATCATATGACATCCAGGCCTAAGTTTCTCCATCGGTTAAGTAAGCAGGCTGAATTAGAATCTTTGAGGCAGTTGTGACAATATTTGATTTATGACACAATGGAAATGGGAAATGACTAGCCATTCCCTTGCCAGGTAGAAAAAGGTCCCAGTTTGTTAGTTTGATTCAGAAGCCAATGATTCCAAACCCAATTACTCTTCAGAATTACTTACGAAATTTTTAAAAGTATAAAAGTATAGGTTGGAGTTCATAATATTCCTATTCTTTTGTATTCCACATTTTGAAAACTACCAGGGTTATACTCTAAACTCAGTGCTGTTCTTATACTTAGCACTTTTCTCGTACTTAGAGACCAGGATAGAAATGTCTACAGTGAATAGCTCTATACTAATAGACATAAATGGACACAATATAATACACTGATGGAAGCATAGACTTTGATAGCAGGAAGGCTTAGTATAATAAGAAAGATTTCTAGGAAACCAGAAAAAGAAGAGCAATGGTTAGTGGGTGGGTGAGGTGGGGTGGGGGAGCTTGCCATGCAAGAGATTAAAATCCATTCCAAAGACTCAATCATTTAGATTATATTGGCACATGAATAGATGGAAACACTCATAGAAAAGTGTATAAAATTTAAACTTATGCACCAAACACAGGAAAGTTTAGTATATAGTATCTATTTCTAATGAGCAAGCTAAAGATATACTCTTAAATAAATGATACTGAGGAAAACAGATACCTTTGGAAAAAAGATAAAGTAGGATCCTTATGTCACATCATACATCAAGGAAAACTCCCCATAGATCAAAAGTCACAATGTAAAAGGCCGGGGTATAGGGGGAGGTGCTGAGGAATCTGTATTAAATACTTGAAGAAAACGTGGAGTATACTTTAAAATACTGATTTTGATACTTTAAAATCTGAGTGAAGAAAGCCTTTATAATAAAGATTCAAAATATAGACTCCATGTAAAAAAAATTTGTGCGTTCTAATAGATATGTGTAAATAAAAAATATGTACCACATTTTTTTAACCCAGTTCACCATTAATTGACCTTTAGGTTGATTCCATGACTTTGCTATTCTGAATAGTGCTGTGATGAATCTACATGTATGTGTGTCTTTGTGGTAAAGCAATTTATATTCCTTTGGGCACATACACAACAATGGGATTGCTGGATTGAATGGTACTTCTGTTTTAAGTTCTTTGAGAAACTGCCAGGCTGCTTTCCACAATAACAAAAAAGTGCTTGATAAAATGGATGTCAAAGGAACCAATTCGAAAGACCTTTCAATGGTCCAAGCTGGAACTATATGAGCAGTAAAATAAATGATTATAGCATTGGATTAAGGCCCAATGAATATTCATAAGTCTATGCTGACATAAAATAGAAGAATAAAAGGAAGAAAATCTTACAGAATTCCAAACACAAATCAGTGTAAATGGCTAATGCAAAATAGAAAATCAACACAAAAACACCACAGTGATAATTACTGTAGGTAAGAATCCCAGAGGAATGCAAAAAATGGTATGTAAAACTTGAAGAATAAATGATGTATTTACATAATTCCTAAGTATCTACTTTCAAGTATTTATTAATAAGTTTTTCTCTAAATTTCTGAACCACACCTATGACTATTTAAAACAAAAATTATGACATTGTATTGTGGTATTTCTAATTGGGAGATGGAAAATTTATCAGAGTAGCATAAGGAATAAAATGAGATGAATGAAACTGCTCTGTAGCAAGGTTTTTATATGTTACATTTATTAAGATAGTACAGTATTAACTCTAAGTCGATTTTGTTGAGATGTTAAAGATTCATAATGTAATTCCTGCAGCAACTGCAAAAAAAATGTGAGAAAATGTAACTTAAATGCTAATAAAGGAGAACATATTTTACAGTCATAATAGCCTAAAGCAGGAAACAACCCGAATATCGATCAAGAAAATGAATGAGCAAATTGTATAGCATTTATACAACAGAATATACCTCAGAAATAAAAAAAAAAATAATGAAGGACACACCCTGGATAAATCTCATAAACCTGTTAAATGAGAAAAGCTAGACATTAAAATGTATACATTTATATATTGTATTATTTCAGGCAAAATAAATGTATGGTGAAAAAAATTAACACAGAGATAGCCCCTTGTATTTTGTCTGGGACAAAAGACAAGTGAATTTTCTGAGGATGATGAAAGTATTCTGTTTTTAAAAGGGGTGAAGATTATATGGATTTATCTGTCAAAAATGTACAGTGAAGATTCGTGCCTTTCAATGTACATCTTACCTCATGAAAAACGAACTAAAAAAAATAAGTGGGGATGGAGAATGTGTTAAAGTATAGATTAAGCAAAAATGGCACATAATTAGTAGTTATTGAAGCTGAGTAACAAGTCTATTATACTATTTTATTCTATATGTTTAAAAATTTTGCAGTCAAACACTTGTATAAATAGACAAAATTGGTCTACAATGTTAACTTAGTTATCTTTGGAAAGGGAGGGAGAGAAAAAGTTATTGTCTAGGCAAGAAGATGATTCTGTTTCTCAGTTTCATAAGTAAATTCTCTATTATAATCCATCAAGTCTTAAATGAATGTTTCTGTGTGTATTTCTGTATATATGTTGTATATCAATAAAAAATTAATTATGTATGTGTACAAAAATCCTAAAAAAAAATTTCCAATTTATATCATAGATCCAAAGATAGTCTCTCTAGTATATAAAGAGCAACCAGAAACAGCCAGGTGCAGTGGCTCAGGCCTGTAATCCTAGCAATTTAGGAGGCTGAGGTGGGCAGATCACCTGAGCTCAGGAACTCGAGACCAGCCTGGGCGACATGGCAAAACCTCATCTCTACTAAAAATACAAAAAATTAGCTGGGCGTCATGGCACATGCCTGTAATCCCAGCTACTTGGGAGGCTGAATCACAAGAATCGCTTGCACCCAGGAGGTGGAGGTTGCAGTGAGCTGAGACTGCACCACTGCACTCCAGCCCGAGTGATAGAGCAAGATTCTGTCTCAAAAAGAAAAAAAAAAAAAGAGTAATCAGAAATGAGATGAAAAAGACAGGGAACACATTAGAAAAAAATGGACAAAAGAAATGAACAGAATCCACATAAAATAAAGGCAATGTCCCTATGTGAAAGAGAAGCTTAACCTCACTCTGAATAGAAACACAAATTAGAACAACATGAAGGAGTTTCAGTACCAAGAAGGCAGGGGAGTGTGTGTTGATTAGCACTGCTGAAAATAACAATTATAAACACTGGACACCATATGATGAGTGACTATTTGAAGCCATTAGACTGCAAATAAGAGCAGGCAGAAGCTCAAGGGAATTGAACTTTGAAAGAAGGGATATTCACTCGGAAAGATATATATTTATAGTATCTGGCTTCTGGGGGTGTTCCCCTCTCTATAAAGTGGAAGCTCAAACAGTAAACCAAAGCACTTGAAATCAATATTTATCAGAGCATGGAGTCAATGTCTCCAAAGCAGTTGGAAATCTGTGTATGTGTATGTGTAAGATGTAGAAAGATATAGCCTAAAAAAATATAGTGGTGACTTTCCTAGAGTAGAGATAAAGGATTTCATTTTATTTTATCTTCTACTCTTCACATGTATAGCTTTTGTAAAAGTGAAAATGAAAAATAAACAAAACAAAATAAAAATAAATAACCCAGATTTGTGATTCAGCTCTACCACTACAGCGTGAACTTGAGAAAATTATTTGGTTGTATCAAATATCTTTTTTTCTCAGCTTGCAGAAATTTCTGCAGTTCTGCAAAATGTGGTTCTGATTTTAACCACATATTATTCTTATGAAGGTTAGTGGCTAAAATGCATTTAAATATCTTAGTGCAGTGCTTGACACTGGTATTAAATGCTAGAGATCATCATCTTCATTCACATCACTGGTGCCCAGTTACATTTGCCTATTGAACAAATGAGTGAATCAATCGAACAAGATCCATCTAATAACCACATGAGGAATTGGCCCGGTCTTCACTTCTGTCATGCAAGTCAGCCATGCTCAGTCCTTGGAATAGCTGCCAAGGATATCCTGGCTGAGCTGGCTCAACTGGGATGACAAGATGACACTGATTAAAGACAGGCTGGTGAGCAATGCAAAGCAAAGTCACCTGAACAGTCACCTGCCTCTCCCCTCTGGCCACAGCAAGACAGCACACATCAGGGAGGCAAAGTTGTTAGTGAAGCTAAGGAAACTAAAATCAAGTGTGTGCCAAAAGCAGAGGTTTAAAGGATGCTATATATGACAAAGAGTGATATCAGAAGCTTCAGCTTAGTGGGTTCATATTGAAACAATCTTATAAACTGTCTTTTTCCCTCCACAAATGTTTCACTTAAGTTAATGGACACGAACTTATTTTTTTGGATACACTGATATTATAGTTTTCCCCTGGAGTTTAGAGGAGAGAATAATGAGTGAGAGGGAATGCAAGAGCGGGAAAAGGAATGTATTTTAATGTCAGAAAGGAGTACTTTTTATAAATGTAATCTGTTCTAAATTAAATTTAGAACACTGGTCTTGCCTCACTTAGGGCATATACTAAGAAATTTACTATTGGTAGTACACTCAATAGTTGTATGACTGGCAGTAGTAATAGTGGCAGCATGACAGTATCTGTGGGAGTAAATGTGAATACTTACTCCACTTACTAGTATCCTGGATCCACAAAACACCAGGGAATTGATGTTCTTCATATTTTATAGAGGAGAGAACTCACTGACCCGACTGCTGTCAAAATTCCCTCAACCTATCTGTAGTGTACCCAGCCTAGAACCCAGCATGGCTGACCCCTAGCTTCTCTACATTTTTCTTGTCCAATCACTTGCCCTTCTGCTACAGTCCTCTAAACACATACTTATTTATTTATGATTCCACTAGAAACACGGAAACACAAACTGCAGATGAAATACCTTAGAGCCATCTCCTGAACTTCAGGCTCATATGCAACTTTCCAATGGGCAGATTCACTTGGAGGTCCTCTATAAGTTTCAAAACCAAATTTTCCTGAAAACACCTCATTATCCCCTCCCTAAACCTTCTCTTCTTTCAGTAGGGGAGTTCCTCTAGCGGGAACAGAGTCACAAATCTTCCAGTTACTTACTCCTAAACCCTGGAAATCATTCCATGCTTCTTCTCTGTGCCTTGAACCATTTTTTTTTTTCTTTAAAGATGGAATTTTGCTCTTGTTGCCCAGGCTGGAGTGCAGTGGTGTGATCTCGGCTCACTGAAACCTCTGCCTCCAGGGTTCAAGTGATTCTCCTGTCTCAGCCTCCCGAGCAGCTGGGATTACAGGTACCCACCACCACACCCAGCTAATTTTTGTATTTTTAGTAGAGGTAAAGTTTCAACATGTTGACCAGGCTGATCTCTAACTCCTGACCTCAGGTGATCCACCTGCCTCGGCCTCCCAAAGTGCAGGGATGACAGGCATGAGCCACCACATCCGGCCTAACCACTCTTGCAACATCCAGTCCATCAGCCAAATCCTGTCTCATTTGCTGCCTACTCAGGCCTCTTCTCTCCATCATCATGCCACTTTAATCATCTCAGGCCACCTTCCTCCCTCCCTTGTGTTAATACAAGAGCCTACTAACTGATGCCCTCTCATCCTTCAGCCTCAAACTCCTCTGGCCCTTTCTGCACCACTCTTTAGCAATTCTCCCCTTTATGTGTGTTAGTTTTTGAACTATGAGAAGCATGGACACAATTGATCATTTCCTCCTTCTTGAAACACTTTCTTTTTCTTCATTCAGCAACTAGGTCACCACTCGTGAGTTTTCTTCTATGTTCCTGATCAAACTGTCTCATTTTTTCTTTGTTGGTCCTTTTACTTCTCTTAGATGACTATTGATAGTCATTCCCTGGGGTGAGCTCTTCTAACAAGATTATTTTAAAATACTATAGTATATTTATATGCTGATGACACATTTATGCCTTTACTTGGACCTATCATCTGAACTCCAAAATTACACATTTGGCTGTCTTGTTCTCTCTCAGATGTTTAACAAACATCTCAACTTTAACGTGTCCAAAATCAAGCTCCTGATTCCCCTTTCTTGACACTACTACTATTCCTACAGTCCTCTCCACCTCAGTCAATGGAAATTGTATCACTTTGCTTGTTCAGGTTTTTGTTCTACCCAGTCTAACACTCCTACTACTTCTCAAATAAGCCAAGCATATTCCTTAAGGCCTATGGACTTGCTGTTCCTTCTATCTAGACTATTTTTCCCTTAGGCATCACATCACTTTATCTTCCCAAATGTTTCCCTAGCATCAGAACATTCTCTGACTACTCTATAGAAAATAACAAATCTCAGAATCATTTTCTATTCCCTACTTATAATCATATGGAAGTCTTTATTTTTCTTTGTTATTAATGTTCTCTCCCTCTGTGACAGTGTGAGCTCCATAAAGGTAGGGAATTCACCTATTTTGATAGCTAGAGCAAGATGTGGTACATAATAGACATGCAAATATTTGCAGAATGGATGAATAAATGAATATATCCCCTGTTCCCTATAGCATTGTAGTTTATACATCTGCCTAGACTCTTATACTATATTACAATTATTAGTTAATTTATCTCTCACTAGACTACTCTTAAGGTTAAGAGTACTTTTAAGGTCAAAGCCATGCCTTAATCATACTAATATCCCTGTGCCTAGCAAGTAATTGGCATGTATTAAGCAATGTATGTTTCTTTGTTTATTTGAAAGAAAGTAGAGAGGGGAGAGACATTATTAGCATATGGTAGGTTAGCACAAAGTAACTGGGATTTATCACCTTCTTTCACTTGGAAATTTTTTTGTTAAAGACTAAGATGTCTTTGCTTTTAAAGTAGTCAATCATTTTTTTTCCTCCAAGAGTAAAAGTTTAGAAAGTCATGAATGAACAGGCTGCCCACCTCTAACTTTCAGAAATCACAGCCATGAACCATAGGTAAAGATAGAAACACAGAATTCCAAACACCATGCTGTCCTCCCATCATTCTACACTGAATAATGTGTCTATTCAGAGCTCATAAAATATTAATGATGAAAGGAATCTTGGGTTCAACCCCTATATTTACATATAGGTAAACTGAGACTGGAAGAGATTTTCTTTTTCCTTCCACAGAGCAAGTTAATAGCACAGTCAGAATTAAAAATTAATTATCCTTAATCCCAATTTAGTTTTAGTTTTCTAACGCACCAAAGCCTCATCATTCCATATTTAAGACCTCATTAATAGATACCCATAATCTTTCTCTTCATAGATATGAACCTAAACTTTGTATGTTAAAATGATAAAAAAAAAAATACATCTCACCAATGACTTACAGTTTGGGTGGGGTTTGCTTAACAGAGCATCAACATGCTAACATGGAAATAACGTTAGGCTATCGACACTCTGCTCCAGTGGAAATTAAAATTGTCAGCATCAAAGTATATAAGTATAGCTCAAACCATCCAGTTAATTAACTTTTGAGTCCTTGATACTCAGATTTCCCTTTGACTACAGTGAGAAAGATATTGGTGGGTTTGAATTGAGCTCTTGCTACCATCTCTACACAAAATGCAAGACCTTTTGCTGACAGATCAATATATCTCTCTTCATTTAGACTCATGAATTGTTAGGGTATACTTTTTTAGTCATCAATCCTGAAACGAACAAACAAAAACTATTCCCCAAGCTTCTGTGACAATACTTATTTAATTTCCTTCTTTCCTATGGACTGTTTTTTTTTTTTATATAATATCATATGGTACTAATACTAAATGTTGCATTCTCAGCCCTTCTCTCACCTTTCATACTTCACTTACACAATCTCATTCATTCCCATAGTCTGGAATATCTGCCCTCTCATGATTCCAAAATCCATATCTCTAGCTCACTCTCCTAAATACTGTTTCCTATATTCAATTCCTCATTGCACGTAACTACCAGGAAACCTTGCAAGTATCTCAAACTCTACATATTCCAAACTGAAATCTTTATTCTATCCCCTTCACACCTTGTTTTTTCTTCGAAATCTCTGTCTCAGGAAAAGGCAGTATCTTCCACCCAGTCATTCAGCCCAGAAATGTGGCAGTCATTATGGATGCTTCCCTCTATGCATATTTACCTCGTCATCCTCAGTCCCTCCTTCATATTCAACCAACCACCAATCCTCTGGCTTCCACCTAAAATCCCATGAGATCTCTAGCTCATGGCAAGAGTTTCCGCATTGATATCGAATGTACCATCTTGGTCAGGGTGGTCTCATGAATCTCTATTGTCTTGCACAAACACTTGTATTATACAGACACAGATGTAGAACTTGCAAGGATCATCTCGGTTACCTCAGAGCAGGAAGGTATATTAATGTTACCATTGTTTTCTAAAGGTGGACAGGGACTTCAGTAACAGAGTTTGATGTCAGTCATACATAAAAAGAAGACAGCTAGAACTTTCAAGAAGAAAAGGTGGCTCTCCAAAAATAATAAAAATGAATAAATATACACACTAAAAGCTATGAAATATTTAATTTATAATAATTTTATCAGTATTATTTAAATGTTTACTACAGTCCTGACACTTTGCTAAATATTTTCATGTAGTGTCTTATTTAATTTGTGTTATAACTTTATTAGCATATGGTTGAGTCAGCAAAGTAACTGTAATTAATCACCTCCTTTCACTTGGAATATATCCTTTTTTTCCAGCCTAAGATGGCTTCACTTGTAAAATAGTCAAAGGTGAGGAAATTGAGGCCCAGAGAATGTAACTTACCTGCTCCAATCACAAAACTTATAAATAACAGAATTGGGGTGAAGCCAGCCTCTCTAACAGAGAGCTCAAGTGCTCTTATCTCTCTGCAAACCCACATACCTCCTTCTTTATTTGGGAGTCTCTGGACAGGGCAATCTCATTGTCACTTCTCTCTGTTCATTAAACAGTCATTTCTCAGTTCTCAGGAGTTCCTAGAAGATAAAGTACTTCTGTCCACTCACATTCACCTATACTTCCCAGAAGTCCCCTGGATCTCCCACAAAGTTTTCTAAGAACTCCAGCATCACATCTCTAAGTACCACAATCTCTGTCACCAGTGTGTGATGTCTGAAATGTGTAGGCTACATAGTCAGAAATGTTAGATGGGAGGTAGGAAAATGGCCTTAAATGGTGATCACACATTTCTGGAAATCTGGAAAGTAGTATCATCTACCAAAAGGGGTGGTTTTCTTGAAGGGAATGTGTTCATCAACAATGGTCCAAAATGAGCCAAGAGAAGTAGCAGTGCAAAACAGAACTTGGATTTCCCACCCACAAGATGGGTTTGGGTTTTGCCACTTCTCTTCCTCTAACAGCAAAAATAACTGTGAATTAGGAGTCGCTATATTTGGAATGAGAAGGCATGGGGAACTCAAGCTCCTGAGGCCAAGGCAGGAGGTACATAAAGAGCAGTAATAACAAGTCATGTGAAATCACAACTCATTATCAGCAAGCAGGACAGCTCCGTCTCCACCTGGATGCAGAAATCACCTTGAAAAAGCCAGCAAGTAACTTAGCAAAACCCTCAGGACGAGCTCCTGGAAAATACTCCAAAGATACAGCTTCTTCAGAGCAAATCTTTATGTGAGTTTAAAAAAAAAAAAGAAAAGAAAAGAAAAAGAAAATCTCAGGAGGATGAGAAAAACCAGAGCTGTCAGAGCAGAAAGGAAACAGATTATTCTGTCACACCTTCGAATAAGAAACTGAAGTCCAAAAAGAGAATGGGATTCAGCCAGGGGCACACAGGATGTTAGTGGCCGACAGTTGCTTTTAGGATTAAGATCCAAATCTCAAGGCCCCTGCATTATCTTCCAGTCTCTTTTCTCTATCATAATTTTAATTCATTGCATTTTACTTCTTAGTTTCCCTGATGCAGTACTTCCTAACCTTTTTGATAATACAGAGGAATGCTGGTATTCGTAAGATGCAGTGGGGAAAACATACAAAGACTCTTGTGTTCAGATATAATGAGCACTTGGGTCTCAGCCCACCTCCCGCCACCTTCATGGACCTTGGCACCCTAACCAGAATGTTCTGCTGTAATGCACCATGTTTCCCTTGCTCCACACATGTTATTCACCCTTGAAATGCACTTCACCTAGTTAGCTTGTACTACCCCTTCAGTTATCAGCTCAAGAACTCTTTCATCTAAGAAGGCATATCTAAGTTACTGCACCCCTAGGGTATTTTGACATGTCCTCCTAAAGAAGTGAATTGTCTTCCTATATTACAATTCTAAATATACATACATCTAACTCTGAAGCTCCAAGATTCATAAAATAATCACTACTAGACTTAAGAAATGAAATAGACAAAAACGTAATAATAATGGGGGAATTCAACATTCCACTGACAGCACTAGACCAATCATTGAGACAGAAAGTCAACAAAGAAACAATGGACTTAAACTACACTCTCAAATGAATGGACCTAACAGATATTTACAGAACATGTTACCCAAGAAATTCAGAATGTATCTTCTTCTCAACTGCACAAACAAGTCTCAATTTTAAAAAATTGAAATCATATTAAGTATTTTTTCAGATGACAGTGTAAAACTAAAATTCAACTCCAAAAGGTACCCACAAAACTATACAAACACATGGAAATGAAACAATGTGCTCCTGAAAGATTTGGGGATTAACAATGAAATCGAGATGGAAATTAAGAAAAATCTTTGAAATGAATGACAATAGTGACAAAAGTTACCAAAACCTCTGGGATACAGCAAAAGCAGTGCAAAGAGTAAAGTGTATAGTACTGGATGCCTACATCATTAGTGAAAGATCACAAATGTGCAACCTAACATCACACCTCAAGGAACTAGAGAAACAAGAAGAAATCAAACTCAAATCTAGCAGAAGAAAAGAGATAACAAAGATTAAAGCAGAACTAAATGAAATTAAAACAAACAAAAAAAATCAATGGAAAAGGATGATTCTTTGAAAATGTAAATAAAATTGAGAGATCATTAGCAAGATTAACCAAGAAAAGAGAAGATCCAAACAAACTCAATTAGAAATGAAACTAGAGACACTACAGTCGACACCACAAAAATACAAGAGATCATTTGAGAGTACTATGAACATCTCTATACACAAAAACTAGGAAATCCAGAGGAAATGGATAAGTGGATAAATTCCTGGAAACATACAGCCCTTCCAAATTAAATCAGGAAGAAACAGAAACCCTGAACAAACCGGTAATAATCAGTGACATTGAATCAATAATAAAAATTTAAAAATTGCCCACAAAGAAAATATCCCCAGGGCCAGATCGATTCACAGCCAAATTCTACCATTCAAAGAATTGGTACCAATTCTACTGAAACCATTCCAAGAGATAGAGAAAGAGGGAATCCCCCCTAACTCATTCTATGAAGCCAGTATCACCCTGATACCAAAACCAGGAAAGAAAAAAGAAAAAAAATAAAAGTAAAGACCAATATCCCTGAGAAAAATAGATGCAAAAATCCTCAGCAAAATACCAGCTAACCAAATCCAACAGCATATCAAAGAGATAACACACCATGATCAAGTAGGTTTTATCCTAGGGATGCAGGTGTGGTTTTACAACCCATAAACAGAATTAAAGATCATCTCATAATAAAAGCCATATATGAAAAACCCACAACCAACATCACACTGAATGGGGAAAAGTTGAAAGTATTCCCCCTTAGAAGTGGAACAAGACAAGGGTGCTCACTTTCACTTCTATTCAAACATAGTATGGAATTCCTAGCCAGAGTAATCAGACAAGAGAAGGAAATAAAGGGCATCCAAATTAGAAGAGAGGAAGTCAAACTGTCACTGTTCATCAATGATATGATTATATACCTAGATACCTAGAAAATCCAAAAGATTCCTCCAAAATACTCCTAGATCTAGCACATGAATTCACAAAAGTCTCAGTTACAAAATCAATGTACACAAATAAGTAGCACTACTATATACCAATAATGATCAAACTGAAAATCAAGTTGAGAATTTAATCCCTTTTACAATAGCTACAAAAAATAAAATAAAATACCTAGGAATATTCCTAATGTAGAAGATGAAAGGTCTTTACAAAGAGAACTACAAAACACTGCTGAAAGAAATCATAGATGACACAAATGAAAACACATTTTATGTTCATAGATTAGAAAATCAATACTGTGAAAATGACCATATTGCCCAAGCAGCCTACAGATTCAGTGCAATTCATACCAAAATACTATATCATTTATCATAGAATTAGAAAAAAATTATAAAATTCATACGGAACCAAAAAAGAGCCTAAATAGTCAAAGCAGTCCTAAGCAAAAAGAACAAATCTGGT
Organism: Colobus angolensis palliatus; assembly: GCF_000951035.1. NCBI lineage: Eukaryota > Metazoa > Chordata > Mammalia > Primates > Cercopithecidae > Colobus > Colobus angolensis. The sequence continues at coordinate 7,341,831 of NW_012122932.1, forward strand.
GGCATCGCCTGACTTCAAATTATACTACAAGGCCATAGTTACCCAAACAACATGGCACTGATATAAAAGTAGACACATAGAAAAATGGAACAGAATAGAGAACCCAGAAATAAAGGCAAATACTTAAAGCCAATTGATCTCCAATAAAGCATACAAAAGCATAAATTGGGGAAAGGGCACCCCATTTAATAAATTATTTAATAAATGATGCTGAGAAAAGAGAATAGCCACATATGGTAGAATTAAACTGTATCTCTGTCTCTCACTTTATGTACAAAAATCAACTCAAGATAGATCAAAGACTTAAATCTAAGATCTAAAACCATAAAAATTTTAGAAAAGCACGTAGGAAAAACTCTTCTAGACACTGGAATAGGCAAAGAATTTTTTACCAAGACCCCAAAAGCAAATGCAACAAAAACAAAAATAAACAAATAGAACCTAATTAATTTTCTTTATCCGTTCATTACTGCACAGGCACTTAATTTGGTCTCATATCTTTACAATTTTTAATTGTGCTTCAATTAACACACATGTGCAGGTGTCCTTTTGATATAATGATTTTTTTAAAGCTTCTGTTCAGCAAAAGAAATAATTGGAGTAAACAGACAACCCACAGAATGAGAGAAAATATTTGCAAGCTATGCATTCTACAAAGGACTAATATCCAGAATCGACAAGGAATTCAAACAAATCAGCAAGAAAAAAAAAAAAAACAAATAATCCAATTAAAAAGTGGGTAACTGACATGAATAGACATTTTTCAGAAGAAAATATACAGATGGCCAAACATGAAAAATGCTCAACATCACTAATCAGGAAAATATAAATTAGAACTACAATGAGATAACACTTTACCCCTGCAAGAATGGCCATTATTATAAAATCAAAAAACAATACATGTTGGTGTGGATGTGGGAATGCTTATACATTGCAGGTGGGAATGTAAATTCGTACAACCTCTGTGGAAAACAGTATGGCAATTTCTTAAAGAACTAAAAGATCTACCATTTGATCAAGCAATCTCACTACTGGAGAAGAAGTCATTATATTAAAAAGGGCACCTGAACATGTATGTTTATTGCAGCACATTTACCAGTTGCAAAGAACCAACTTAAGTGTCCATCGACCAGTGAGTAAATAATGAAAACAAGGAATACTACTCAGTACTACTAGTCCAGTACACCATGGAATACTACTCAGCCATAAAAAGGAATGAAATAACGTTTTTTTTTTTTTTTGCAGTAACTTGGATAGAGACAGAGACCATTATTTTAAGTGAAGGAACCCAGGAATGGAAAACCAAATGCCACATTTTCTCTTATAAGTGGGAACTAAGCTATAGCTACACAAAGGCAGACTAAGTGGTATAATGGACTTTGCAGACTCAGAAGGAGGAGGGTGGGAGGTGGGTAAAGGATTAAAAAACTATATATTGGGTATAATATACGCTACTTAGTGCACATGGGTGCACTAAAATCTCAGACTTCACCACTCTACAATTTATCTATGTAACCAAAACCCACTTGTACTCTAAAAGCTATCAAAATTTTTAAAATTAAAAAAACTGGATTGCCTTCCTGTAAAACATTAGTCACTTTGAGAATACATGGGCATTTGTGTGATTCTTTGATCTATATGTATCTTCTGAAGAGAAAGTAGGCTGTCAGATCATAAAAATAAAGAGTGTTTCTTTTGCTCATGATTATGCCTGCCGCCATTAGCACATAACCTATATTAGGTCCTCAATACATATTAATTACAAAACGGCCAGAGTTCATAACCCAAGACTTCTAGATAAGTACTTTGCCCTAATATGCCTCTTTCTAATCATATTTTTTAAACTTAACAACTATACCTTTTTTCCTGCCCATGGAAAATTTCATTAATATTTACGGGAGCAGTACTCTTCAGAGCACACTTTGGAAAAGACTGGGAAGTAGAAAGAGCATGGGTCTAGGTGTTAGCAAACCTAGATTCTAGTTCAAACTGATTATTACTTTCTACAGCCCCGCAGGGAAGTCACGGCCCCTCTCTTCTCCTCAGTGGTCTCATCTTTCAACAAACTAGCCCCTTCTACCCCCATTATTCCACTTCTATGCTGTTAGAATACCTTTCGCACCAATTTTCTTCATTTTTATAACTTATCTCGAAGGTATCTGGTATCCATTGTTTTCTTCTGAATACGCCCATTGAGCTGTCTCTTTCCAGCTTTCCCAAGGTCTTTCTCCCTTTTAGAACTGACTTGTTCCACTCACTTGGGGATTCTGATTTCTTCTACAGTAGCTCCATTCAACCCAGTCATATTTAGCTTAAGGGATAGTTTGTAGCTGAGTTTATTAGTCCTTTTTCATGCTGCTGATGAAGACATACCCGAGACTGGAAAGAAAAAGAGATTTAATTGGACTTACAGTTCCACATGGCTGGGGAGGCCTCAGAATCATGGCAGGAGGTGAAAGGCATTTCTTACAACGCTGCAGCAAGAGAAAATGAGGAAGAAGCAAAAGCAGAAACCCCTGATAAACCCATCAAATCTCATGAGACTTATTCACTATCACGAGAATAGCATGGGAAAGAGCAGCCCCTGTGATTCAATTACTTCCCCCTGATTCCCTCCCAAAACACGTGCGAATTCTTGGAGATACAATTCAAGTTGAGATTTAAATAGGGACACAGCCAAACCATATCACTGGGTAGATTAACACTGAATAGGGAAGCATTATTATTTTAATAAGTGCTCTTCATTTCTTAATTCAAAATGGGAGAATTAAAGAACCATGGCGTAGAGAAGACATTTTGGGAAAGGTAAGACCTTTCAGTGACACAAGTAGCATTTTGGATAGCTCTCTATGTAAGATTGATGCTGAAAACAGATACTATAATAAGCAAACCAATGAATTCCAATAAGTGTATGGCTCAGTGAGTCTTCTCAGCTAAAACCCAACTATGCTGTTTCCCCAAGGGTAGGAAATTACCCAGAGGGCAAGTCTGTTGAGTCAGAAGGAAGATGGATTGGGCCGATGTAGACCTGGCAAAGCCTGCAAGGGTACTGCAGAGGGGAAGATAGATGCCAATCCAGTTCAGAACACACAGCGGGAACATTAGGAATGTTGTAGCAGAGAGGAAAGGAGGAATCCAACCCAGATGTCTCACAGCTGGAAGTAAAAGCTGCTCCTTGCTAGAATGTAATGAAGCAAATGATACACAGGAGTGGAAATTCACCTGTCCCTAGAGGTAAGAAGTACCCTTGCATCATCACTGAGTTTGGATTAGCTCTCTCACGTGAAAGTCCCTTTAGGATCTGATGAATGACAAAGCAGCTCTCTCACACAGCTCATCTGAAGAAAAGCTTTATAGGGCCAAGGAGCCTCTCAGCCCTGTGGTAAGTAAGGCTCCAGATCCACCAAAGTGAATACTCCACAGACCCCATTCTCATAAGTACTCTTCAGATTCCAGAACACAACCTAGTCCAAGATCCACTCTCAATAACTTTCCCTCTATAGCAGGAATTGGCAAACTTTTTTATGTAAAGGGCCAGAAAGTAAATATTTTCATCTTTATAGGCCATTCTGTGTCACAACTACTTACTTGTGTCAGGGTAGCATCAAAGCAGTCACAGACAATATGTAAATGACTGAGCGTGGCTGTGTTCCAATAAAACTTCATTTACAAAGTGAAGTAGTAAGCTGAATTTAACTCATGGGCTGCTATTTGCCAATTCTAGCTTTACAGAAGTTAAGGCAAAACATTCAACACCTCCCCTCTTTCTATTTGCATAAACCGGGTACTCCACCAGGAAAGATCTCTGAAGTCCCCTAACTCACAGAGTTGGATTAACTGTCTTAATCCATGAGTTCTTTACTCTTCCAGGCTATACCTTACCCGAACTCGTTAGTAAAACTTAATCCCAGCCAAACCTTTGGGCTTTATTCATTCAGTGCTCTAATTTTAGGACACAAGACAGCAAGTATAATGGCACAGTGGGAAAGAGCACTGTAGATGAAACAGAGGATTACCAGTAATATAAACAGTTCTACCATGTCTACCATTAAGAAAACTGGACTCAGGAGTCTTACTCCTTAGCTTTATGTCCTACTAGACTAGGGATTAATGACCAGAGACAAGATGATTACAGGTGAGGGAGTTACTAGCAGACTTTATTGATTAAAAATGTGAATAAGAGTATAAAACAAAAAAAACAGAGAAAGATGCAATGCCTTAGACTAGCAGTCATAAGGCCAGAGACCCAGTCATGGATATGACTAATTGTCCTTAGGTCTTGAATTAAGTCTCTCAGAGCAATTTTTCTCACTGGGGCAACAAGTGGACACATCCTGTCAGCTCCCTAAATAACATGCTCTAAAGACTCTTGGTAAGCTTTTGAAAATACTCAAACTTTTTCTTGTCTCTTATGACTTTACCCTTCACAAGTTACTCTGAAGCCATGGGTTGCATAACACATCCACCCCTTACCCACAGACCTCTATGCAGCATTTTCTTCTTGCTAGATTATTACCTAGACTCCCTCTCCACCTTGCCTCTCAATTTTGTTTATCCTTCTAGTGTTTAGTTAGACATCTGTCTTATATTTTTCTTGGCTCCCTAAAACTGGATTTGATGTTCCTTTTTAAAAATAAGCCCATGTAACTCGCTTTCTCTATTATTATTCTCATGACACTTTACTATACTTGCTTGTTCACCCTACTAGGCAGTAAGTTATCTGAGCACCATAATGTTTTGCAGTCTTCATTGTATCACCAAAGTGCAGTACTCTTCCTGACATATAGCAACAACTCAATTTGCTGAACTAGCTAATTAATAAGATGGGACTCTGTCTTTTTTCTTCCACACAAAGGATTCTTGTGATTATATTGCGCCTACCCTGATAATCCAGGATAATCTCCTTAGTTTAAAGCCAGTTAATTAGCAACTTCCATCTATCATTTTAATCCCCCCTTGTCATATAATATAACACATTCACAGATTCCAGGGATTAAGACATAGCCATCTCTGAGGCCATCATTCTGCCTACTGTACTGTATAAAGTCAAGGAATGACTTTGTAGAATGCAAAGTGACAGAAGAGGCCAGGTGCAGTGGCTCATGCCTGTAATCTCAGCACTTTGGGAGGTCGAGGTGGGTGGATTGTTTAAGTCCAGGAGTTTGAGACCAGCCTGGCCAACATGGTGAAACCCCATCTCTACAAATAATGCAAAAATTAGTCAGGCGTGGTGGCGCATGCCTGTGGTCCCAGCTACCTGGGAGGTGAGGTGGGAGAATTGCTTAGCCCTGGATGGGGTGGAGGTTGCAGTAAGCTGAGACTGCACCACTGCACTCCAGCCTTGGTGACAGGATGGGATCCTGTCTCAAAAAACAAAACAAAACAAAAAACAAAGTGACAGAAGAACAGTAAAACAAATGAATAAAAGAGGAAACTATAATGTAAGATTTAAGAGTCAAAACTTTGAAGTTATACCATCTGGGTTCAAATCCCAATTTGCCCCTCACTAGCAGTGTGATGCCAAATCATTAAATAGTAATAATAACAAAGTACATACTACAGGGTTGTTTTGAAGCATGGTTGAAGGTTAAGCAGTCTACCTAATATCTGGTTCATACAACAGTAGACACTCAATTAACATAACTATTATTGGATGTATGTGCAAATATACATGAATATATATATATACACACACACACACATACAAGCATACCTTGTTTTATTACACTTTGCTTTATTACATTACAATTCACAGATATCGTGTATGTGTGTGGTTTTACACAAACAGAAGGTTGTGACAAGCTTGCTTTGAGCAAGTCTGTTGGTGCCATTTTCCTATACCATGTGCTCACTTCATGTCTCCGTGTCACATTTTGGTATTCCTTGCAATATTTCAAATTTTTCATTAGGATTATATGTTTATAGTGATCAATAACTTTGAAATTACTATTGTAATTGTTTGGGGGTGCCATGCATTAGGCTCATAGAAGATGGCAAACTTAATGTGTGTGTTCTGCCTGCTCCACTAGTGGGCCATTACTCCATCTCTCCTCAAGTCTCTTTATTTCCTAAGTTACAACAACATTGAAATTAGGACAGTTAATAACCCTACAGTGGCCTCTAAGTGTTCAAGTGAAAGGAAGAGTAGCATATCTTTCACTTCAAGTCAAAAGCTAGAAATGATTAAGCTTAGTGAGGAAGGCATGTCAATAGCCAAGACAGGCCAAAAGCTAGGCCTCTTGTACCCAACAGACAAATTGTGAATGCAAAGGAAAAGTTACTGAAGGAAATTAAAAGTCCTACTCCAGTGAACACACAAATGATAAGAAAGCAAAACAGCCTCATTACTGATATGGAGAAAGTTTCATCCGTCTGTATAGAAGATGAAACCAGCCACAATATTACCTTTAGCCAAAGCTTAATCTAGAGCAATGTTATAGCTCTTTTCAATTCTGTGAAGACTGAGAAAGATGAGGACTCTACAGAAGTAAAGTTGGAAGCTAGCATAGGTTGGTTCATGAGGTTTAAAGGAAAAAGCTCTCCCCCTAACATAAAAGTGAAGGTGACACAGCAAGTGCTGATGTAGAAGCTCCAGCAAGTTATCCAGAAGAACTGGCTGAGATCTTTAATGAAGGTGGCTATAGAAAACAACACATTTTTCAATGCGATGAAACAGCCTTCTACTGGAAGAAGATGCCATCTAGGACTTTCATAGACAGATGTCAATGCCTGGCCTGAAATCTTCAAAGGGATTCTCTTATTAGGGACCAATGTAGCTGGTGACTTAGACACCAATGCTCATTTATCACTCTGAACATCCTAGAGCCCTTAAGAATGGTGCTAGATCTTCTCTGCCTGTGCTTTACAAAGGAAACAACAAAGCATGATGTCAGCACATCTGGTTACAGCATAGTTTACTGAATATTTTAATCCTACTATTGCGACGTACTGCTTGAAAAAAAGATTTCTTTCAAAATAATAGTATTCATTGACACTGTGCCTAGACACCCAAAAGCTCTAATAGAGATGTATGAGGAGAAAAGTGTTGTTTTCATACCTACTAACACAACATACCTTCTGCAGCCCATGGTTCGGGGAGTAATTTTGACTTTCAAATCTTATTTAAGAAATACATTTTGCAAGGCTATAGTTTCCAAAGGTAGTGGCTCCACTGAGGGATCTGGGCAAAGTAAATTGATAATCTTTTGGAAAGGATGCATTATTCTAGCTGCTACTAAAAACATTCACGATTCATGGAACGAGGTCAAAATATCAACATTAAAAGGAGTTTGGAAAAAGTTGATTGCAACGATCATGGGTAGGAGTTCAAGATGTCAGTGAAGGAAGTAACTGCAGATGCAATAGAAATAGAATGAGAACTAGAATTAGAAGTACAGCCTGAAGATGTGACTGAATTGCTGCAATCTCATGATAAAACTTGAATGGATGAAGAGTTGCTTCTTATAAATGAGCAAAGAAAGTGGTTTTCTGAGATGGAATCTACTCCTGGTGAAGATGCTATAAACTTTGTTGAAATGACAACAAAATGTTTAGAATATTACATAGACTTAGTTAATAAAACAGTAGCAGGGTTTGAGAGGACCAACTAATTTTGAAAGAAGTTCAAAGTTCTACTGTGGGTAAAATGCTACCAAACAGCATTGATTGCTGCATGGAACTCTTTCATGGAAGGAAGAATCAAATGACACACATACGTATGTATAATATAAATGAATGAGAGGAAAGAGAGATACATAGAAAGATAAGGTTGGGGTTGAGGGGAGCAGGGTGTTATGACCTCTAAAGAAAGAAAAAAATCAAAAACCATGTACTAAAATGATAATAGGAATTATTTTTGCAAGAAGAAAGATGGTAATACTGGTAATATGTTTTGAGATTTGTATTGTTTTAGCTTATTTATATGTTTTTTTCCCTCAAAATATGTAAGAATTATTAGTTATTAAACATACACTTATAGTTAAATAAGGAAGTTCCTGGTGCAAGGTGTGGCATATAATAGAAACTCAAGATGCGACTATCATTATTATTATTATCACTATTGTCATTGAAGAGAGACAGCACAGAAGCCTCTGAACGAAGAATTTTAAGTTAGAATAAAGTTTGATTCTTCTCTCTTACTAACCATGTTGCCTAGGACACACTAATGCAGCTATGTTTCAGTTTTCTTGTCTGGTAAGTAAGGATATAAATGCCAACCTCAATAAGCTATGTTAAAGAGATGAAGTTAGCTAACAGAGTATTTTATTAGCAAAATACCTGAGACACGGTGAGCACTTGATAGAGAGAAACAACTTGTAATATCCTATCATGATTAATTTGTAAAACTCTTCTACTTTTTTCAAATCTTTTTCCTGATCACATCTAGTTCTTTCTCCATTCCCGCCCAGGTTGGGCCTTGCATGGGTTCTTAACTCCGGCTTCATCTCAGCCTTCTGGTCAACATCCCTTGGTCTTGTTTCCAGTTGCCTCAATCCTTCCATTAAGTCACCAGAGTTGCAAAATCCATTTATTTTGTGATTACTTCTTGCTCAGCTCACCAGGGAAACCTGACCTGCCACTTGCCTTTGATCTAAAACCATCTCTTGCCAATTATTGTGATACTGGGGAACCAGCAAAAATAGAGCCTTATAGGTAGATATATGAGCAAAGCCGATTGAAGAAGGAAATTTGGTCATTGAAGAAAGAGAGCAGTAGAACTTTTTTCTGCTCTGGAACTGCTAGAAGACTCAAAGTGCTGACTGGCCTGCTTTATCAGACACCTTTGCCTGAGGGTTTAAATCATTCTAATTGCTCTGGATTCCTAGGAGGCCAGGAGGCTGCTCAGAACTGTTGAGGTCAGCCTGTCTAGTGCTTGCCCTTTTTGTTGTTTTTGTTGTTGTTGTTGTGTTTGTGTGTGTGTGTGTGTGTGTTTTAGAAAAATTGCAAACTACATAAAGGTAGCTTCAGCCCAGAAAGGCAGGAGAATGCTTTCAAACACAGTAGTGAGCAGACAAAAAAAACAAAATTGAAGGAGGAAACAGTGTGTGATGGTTAATATTGAATGTCAACTTGATTGGATTGAAGGATGCAAAGTATTGTTTCTGGGTATGTCTGCGAAGGTGTTGCCACAATTAACGTTTGAATCTGTGGACTGGGAGAGGAAGATCCACCCTCAATGTAAGTGGGCACCATCCAATTGACGGCCAGCATGCCTAGAAAAAGCTAGAAAGACTTCCAGCTTTCCTCTTTCTCCCGTGCTGGATGCTTCCTGCCCTTGAACATCAGACTCCAGGTTCTTGGGCCTTTGGACTCTTGGACTTACATCAGAGGTTTGCTAGGGACTCTTAGGCCTTTGGTTACAGACTAAAGGCTGCACTGTCAGCTTCCCTACTTTTGAGGCTTCGGGACTCAGGCTGAGCCACTATTAGCATCCTTGCTCCTCAGTTTGCAGACGGCCTATCTTGAGACTTTACCTTGTGATCCCGTGAGTGAATTCTCCTTAATAAACTTGCTTTCATATATATATATATATGTGTGTGTGTGTATATATATTTATATATATATTATATATATTTATTTGTGTATATATACACAAATACATATGTATATACATATATATGTATATGTATATGTGTGTGTGTATATATATGTGTGTATATATAGATCTATCTCCTATTAGTTCTTTCCCTCTGGAAAATTCTAATACACAGTGTAAATCTATCCAAATATTTTAGTTCTCCTCTGTACACTCATTGAACTGAAATAATTCTTTTTAATATACTCCAAGCCTCTTTTATTATGCAAATTATCAATTTTACAGCAAATGTTTATTGAATGCCTACTATGTGCCAGGCAACATTTTGTACATTCAATATACTTCACTTGTATTAACTCATTTAATTTTCATGGTACCTTTGAAGTAATTATTATTATACCCATTTTACAGATAAGAAAACTGACAAAGATTATATTAGTTGCCCAAGATAATACAGAACCAGAATTTATTACAAATGCATACTTATAATCATGTACTTCATAAAATCTTAATTTCTAAATAATGCTTTCTTTACTTGTATATTTAAAGAAACAAATTAATTTTCAATTCAAACATCTTGGATATCAGTTTTGTGGTCATGCCTGGAGCCACTTTTGAATCATCTAACATAATATTCCAGGCTTCATTTCTGCCTAAGCTGTTCTTTTTGAATCTGTGTTTTATTCTGAAATTTATAGAATTTGAAAATGTTACCAAAACCCCTAACCAAGTATCTGAACAATATTTGAACTTTTCATCCATGCATTCAAAATCTCCCATACAACTTATGATACTGATTTTTAATTTATCAAAATAATGTATATATATAGTTGAAAATACAATGTAGTACTATAAAACTATATATTTTAAAAGTATAAAACTTATACACTTTTGTTTGAAACTAGACTTTTCCCAGCTTCCTTATTGCCCAGACACATCAATTCCTCCCCACTCCCTTTGGTATTTATGTCTTCATTTCCATATAATATGCTTTTGTTTATTTTGATTTACCAAAATTAGACAAAATCTATTGTCTTCCTATTGTGAAAAATGAAGATTTAGTATTCTGTATTCTTCTAACATTAGTCTTCCATTTGTTTCCAACCTCTCTTTTCCAATTAGTTAGATAACTTTCGGTTAATAGCCAGAGTTTATGTCAATGTGAATAAGTGTATATTGTTTCCTGCTGAGAAATTATAAATGATGACATTTTCTTTTATATGAATTTCCTAGGGTTAATAATTTACTTATTTTTTCTTTTGTTACTTCTACGCACACCTATTATTATCTCTCTCAAACACTCTGACTTTGTAGAGTATACATTCAGCATAGTCAACTGCATTTGGTACTTATTTATTTCATCATTTTCTGAAAGACTGAACACCTATATCCATCCATCCTCCTACTTATATATTTAAGTTGGTGCTTTCCAGGAATGCTGAACATTTTTTTTTCCTAGGACATTCTTTTGCTTCCTTTCAAGGAAATTCTTTATCTCACTTCTCAATTAGATCTCCTGTTTCTTGGATACCATGTCTTCCATCTTTCCAGTTGCTACCACATTTCAATGAACACGTCTTCCATGGCTTCCCAAGATATTATGGGTAAGCTCCCTGTGCAACTTTGCATATATACTTCACACTTGATTGATGATTTAGCTAGGTATAAAAATCTAGATTGAAAATATTTTGCCTTCAAATTTTTAAAAATGCTTTTCTAATTTTATCTAACATCTAGTTTATTGTTTCTGTTCTTGATTTCTCTATTCCTCTCCTCCTTCTTGGCTATGCACTATAAGCTCTTTTTATCTTATTGTGTTGAAACCTTATAATAATGATGCAAGGGGTGAAGTTAGGACTTTCAAGCTAGAAATATCTTATTCGGGCCTAGGAATCTGTTTTTCTGTATTATCTCTTTGTCCTTTATTCTTCCTTTTATGTGGGATGGTGATAATTCAGTAGCGGTTCTTTAATTTTATTCTCTTATTTTCCAACTCTTTGTCTTTTATTCTACTTTATATGTTTCCTTAACTTTGTCTTCCAATTGTCTTCTGAGTTATTTACCCCTGACCAAGACTAATCTAATGACTCAGCACTGACTCCCTGGTTCCATTTCTGCCTCTGGTGCTTAATATTTAAACGACTTTTTGCAAGTTATTTAACTTAGATAGACTTAGTTTTTTCTCAGAGAAAAAACTACCTACCTAGCTCTCAGGGTTGTCATGAGGATTAAATGAGTTAAGATTAAATTTTAGAAGACCGCCTGACACATAGTAAATGCTGCCAAGCTCATTTAAGTAATTATAGGCTTCTCCAGTTCCAGCTGTCAATAATACTAGTAAGTAATATGAAATATTAATGTATTTAATATATTTTATATTCACGAATAATATGAATATATAAAGCTATACCTCATGTTAATTCTAACTTTGTTTTCCTTATTTCTGATGCCCATTCATTCCTTCTAAAAATTGAAAGCAGCATTTTCCTGTCTATTTTGTCTCCTCCATTCCAAGGTCATAATGATTATCCCCACAACCCCACACACATATACCTATCTTAAGGCAATTCCCTTCAGCTGTTTTTCACTTAGACTATGCCACATTCAGCATCTTGGCCATAATTCTCCACAGGAAACACTCAGAGGAGAATAACCCAGGTTATTAAAGAGGACTCTGAATCTTGCCATTTAAAGAATACTTGAAAAACTAGATGTTCTTATCCCAGATAAAGGATGACAAAGTAGAGCAAGTAAATGTTTTACCCTTGCCTGTTGTGGGGACCCACTTAGAACTGCTGAGTTGGTATGAAGCTTATTTTAAACTGAAGATATTTAGGATTCAACAGATGCATAAAGAAGCCCTCTTGGAGCTGTACTTATCTAATCAAAAGCAAAGCCTTCTGGGAAATGAGGCTGCCATAAATTCCATCTCCAGGCTGGCTTTTACTCCCATGAAGGAGACCAAAAGTGAATCTACCAAAAATTCTGTTTCTAGAGTGGTTTCATGACCTTGGAAAAGACACAAAGACCACTCACACCTGCACAGCATGCACAAACGTTATGACAATTTTCCTGTCTCCTGTTTGCTCTTCCCAAAACCCATTTGTTCTTCCTATAGAGGCCTTTCACTACCACTCCTTTTTCCCTAAGTTAGGTATGTAAACCTCAAGCTTTAACCATTTATGAGCCCCTTATTTTGTTAACTCCTGTATGCGTACAAATGCACTTCTTTTCTCCTGTTCATCTGTCTGCTGTCAGTTAAACTCACAGGTCCCCATACACAGAAAGTTTTCCTTCCTGACACTGCAGCATCCAGTCCCCTTCAGTCGCTAGTAACTCTCTTGTTCTCCTTTAAAAAACCATTCTTTCCTCACTATCAGTTTATATGGTTCAAGTGGGACTGACTCCACCCATTGGCTCCAGGAATTAACACATAACATGGATCTGTGTTAATAACATAGGAGGCATCATTTGGCCTGGTCAGAGCATCCAATCACCTTGTTTCATTGACTGGCTGAGGGATGGGTCTAATGCAGTAAAATCAATAATTTTGGGACTCTTCTGGATTTATTGGGAAAGACAAGTTTTTTTCTCCAATGGTGTAGCATGTGACATGATTTTGACCACACAAAGAAATCCTGTTGTGGCATTGAAGTCAGCACAGAGGAAAAAACAGAGAGAAGGACAGACAGATTACTAACCATGACATTTAGCCCTCAATACCCTTATACCTGAAGCTATAAACCATGGAATTTTTAAAATTTATATGAACTAATAAATTTCCTTTTTTTTTTTTTGTAAGCCAGTTTGAGTTGGGATTCTGTCATTTTCCAGCAAAAGTCCTGACTAACTCAGTGGGATGAAAGCTGCCTTTATGGGCATCAAGTAAGAGCATACTTGAACTGAATTCATTTGCTGGGAAAACATTTATCTCATGTCTATTATGTGCAACAGTCTTAAGGATTTCTGAAAAACTCTAGTTGTGACAATTCATTCATAAACTGACCTTGGCCTACATAATAAAGGGACATTTTATTAAGCCTAGCACTTGAAAAAAGTCTTCCTTAAAGGGGATATTAAAGGATAATCTCTTCTACTCAGATAAATATTTATAGCCATCAAGTTTTTGTTTTCTTTCCCCCAGTAAGGTAGATGCTTTAAAAAGGAAAAGGAACTTGCTTAAGAAATTCCAGAGTATAGAAAAATTTTTTAAAGAAAATGTAGCATAAAAACATAGACCCTGAAATCAGACTCATCAGTTTTAAACCCTGATTCTACCATTTATAAGCTGTATGCTCTTAAATAATTTACTTAACCCTTTTATGTTTCAAGTTCCTCAGTTGTAAATTATCAGAAACTGTCACAACTCACAGACTATTGTGAGGATTAAATGAAATACCATAGGTAAAGAATTTAGCATTTTCTTCTGGCACAGATATTATTACTGATAACATCACCAATAAATTGAGTTTGAATCTAAACATGCTCCTTCCAACAAAATGCTAGATTTGATATGATTTTTTTTCCTCATTATGTTCTATTTCAAATTTTGTTTTCTCTCTGAAGTACTTAAAAGAAAAATCTGTCCTCTCTCTGGCTTAGGTGGTTTAGGTTGGTAATATTAATAACAGGCTTTGACTGAGAGCTTTTAGAATACTGAGAACTATTTTTCAAAAAGTTAGAATAAATGTCAGCACCCTGATAGGAGAAAGAAGATGTTGTTTTTTTGCTATGCAAATAGGTGATGAAGACATTTCTGTGGGGTGTTTACCCTTGGGCCTCTCAAACCACCAGACAGGTAGCCACCTACTCTGGTATAAAATATATGTAGAGGGCTGGGTGCAGTGAGTCACGCCTGTAATTCCAGCACTTCTGGAGGCCTAGGCAGAAGGATCACGAGGTCAAGAGATCGAGACCATCCTAGCTAACATGGTGAAACCCCATCTCTACTAAAAATACAAACAAGTTAGCTGGGTGTGGTGACACGCACCTGTAGTCCCAGCTACTTGGGAGACTGAAGCAGAAGAATCACTTGAACCTGGGAGGTAGAGATTGCAGTGAGCCGTGATCGCACCACTGCACTCCAGGCTGGGCGACAGAGTGAGACTCCGTCTCAAAAAAACCAAAACAACAACAACAACAAAATATATATACACACACACGTATATATATGTGTATATATATACATATACACACACATATATATCTATGTGTATATATACATGTATATATATGTAGAGAGAGTCAAGTTTCAAGGTAACTTCTAAGATAGTCATACATTTGTGGGTATAACTGATCCATTACTCACAGCTATCAGGAACATGCTCTTTCATTAAAAAATAATAATAAAAAAAAAAGAAGAGACTCACCAAACATCTCTGAAAGCAATTACCCAAAGACACCATCATAAATCTCAGATCCATAAGCATCACCAAAATTGAATAGGGTTGGTGGCGTGGGTTTTCTTTTTGGGGCAATAAAAGTGTTCTAAAATTGACTGTGGCAATGGTTGCACACATCTGTGAATATTCTAAGAACCATTGAATTTTATGCTTTAAATGAGTGAATTGAGAAATGCAAATTATGTCTCAACAAAGCTGTCAAAAAGAAAAATGAGTGGAGTTGCCCAGCCTGATTCTCTTGGCCCACATCTATACAAGTATTGCACAACCATGAACACGACAGCAAAACGATGAAAGACAGCACCAACTAATACTTGAACTGATTGCTATGTAACAAGCACTTTGATAGTCATTTTGTTATCTCATTTAATTATCACAACAAATCAATAAGCATTATTCCTACTTCCATTTGTCAGAAAACAAAAGCTCAGGGTGGTTATCCTGACCAAGGTCACAGTCAACAGGGTCAGGACCTAAATTTGTCATTAGTCTCACCCTCAAACCCATATTCGTGACCACCAAATAGATAATATTCCCCTATGTAGAACTCCCACTTTTGTCAAGTTCCTATGTACAAATAAAACTGTTTGCAATTAGCATAGGCGAGAATCCCAGGATGGGCAGCAGTTTGATTTGGAGCTAGAAAACTTTGGGTTCCACTGTTGGGAGGACCACAAACACACAGACATGCATATGTATATATATCCCTAATCTTCTGGGTTAGAAAACAGAATTTTAAATAATTACAAGTAATAAAAAGAGCTTTTTATTTAACTTATTTAATGAAAATAACTTTAAAATGATCAATTGTTTTACGTTTAATCAAATTGTTTTATTAAATAGATTTTATTTCATATATCTAATTTAGCTGCACTTTCACTTTAGTCAAATTCTGTCAACTGATTTGGAAATGTATCCTTTATGCTAAAGAACTGATGAGTGTGTGCACATGAGTTTATAAAGACTCAGGAAAACGCCCCTAATCTGTACAGCATTAAACCTAAATGAGAAATAATAAATGATCCAGTCCAATCACTATTTCCCAGGTGAAAACAAATTAGGGCCAAAGAGGACATTCTGAACCTCCTACCAAAAGGAGATATCAAAAACTAGATTTATCTAACTCTAGGAGAATAGCAAGTTTTGGCAATGTTATATAGAAGCAATTGCTCTGATTTTTCTCACGTTTGGTGTTTCAAGTACAAATGTTTGGCATGTTCTTATTAAATGTTCTCCAACATTTTCATCACCAAAAACCTAATATATTATCTCTCTACAGTCTCCATTTGTTGTGGTGTCTGTAATTTACTTTAAAATACTTCAGTGTGAACTGTGTGATGTATATATGTCTGTGTGAGTTAGTTTTAGTTTATAACCTGAGAATAGCTAGTTAATGTTTTTGGTATCTTCATGGAGAATATATGCTCTAAGGATGGTGTTTGAAAGACAATTAAAAGCTCACACAGGATTTTAGCTACCTTTATCTCCAATGATAATCAGGTTTGGGTAATTAGCATAAGAGATTATTGGAAACATTTTTCTATAAAGACATGTAAGAATACAGTAAGCCTAGAAATAGTCTTCAGAATGGTGCCTAAGATTAGAATTCAGAAATACGTCTCAGTTCAGATACGGGTGCAGAGAATTTGTGTCACTTGACTCCAACTGCAGGGTTAGAGGTTCCCAGGACTCAGCCTCAACTATCTCCAGTAAACTTTCATATAGTCAGGACTTTATTTTAAAAAATATGATTCATAGCTATTTGCATGTCTACTTATATTTGTGGCAGATAAGAATTGCTTTCTGATTGCACGTAGCTCAGTTTTAGCATCGTGGAGGAAGAAATCTGTAAATCCTTACATATCTCTAAATCATGGAGGTTACTGACATTAACAAAAATCACCCAATTATCATGAGTGACTAAATTAGCATAGGCCAGTTTGCAGGAGCACTTTTTGAAATATTTGGTGTTTGAATAGTGCCTGTTAAAGTATTATCAGGATGTTTTAGGGCTGCATTCAAGAATCAATTAGGGAATAGACCCTAATCCAATGGTTCCTAAGCCTATCTGAGCTGAAAATACCTGAAGAGGTTTTGAAAACACAGATGACAGCCTCGCCCCAGAATTACTGAATCAGAATCTCCAAGTATGAGACTTAGATATCTATATTTCTCATAGGTCCCTCAGTGGTTCTTATAAAGTTAGACACACTAATTCATGAGCCAGTTGGCTTTTGGAAATCACATAACAAAATAACCCTTAAAGTTTCTTCTGTAATTCTATGTCTATATTACTCCTAGTTCAAAAAGCTCTTAAAACATTACTTGAAATATCTGTTCTAGAGAAGCACAGACAGAGACAGGAAGAGAGGAAAATGATGGATCCAGGAGAGGGAAGATAGGTATCAGGAAATGGGGAGATGCTACAAGAATTCTAATTAAGGATCTCCTTATAATCTGGGATAATGACAAGGACCACTAGACAGACACCTTCCTTTCCTTGGAACTGAGAAATCAATCATAAGCTAACAGCTTACCTGTGCCAACTCTCAGTTAAATCCCTGGCTACAGTTTATCTTGAGCAAATGAATTCTAGTTATTCCTCCTAACTCTTGTTGGCAGAACACAGGACATTTGCCATCTGTTCAGCTTTGCACTGGCAATAGGTAAACACTGCCTATTTCCCCAAGGCAATGAGCAGAAAGAGGTAACAAATCACAGTAGAGCTTAGGGTGGGGCTTCGATGTCTGGCTGAGTTATTCCACTGAGAAGGATTTCTGCAGCTATAGTGGCTTGCTTAGCTAGCTGGGATGAGGACCTGATTCCTACACACCAATGAAATTCTATGATGGTGGAAAGTTATAAATCTTTCTTGTATTTGTTCTGAACCTTTACATTTTCTTCAAATGTTTGGATGAACTTTAAACCTATGGTTTACTGGGAAGTTACTTTGGTCACGCCCTCTGCAACCATGACTGAAACCCAATATTCTCTGCTCTCAGGAAGCTTACAATTTAGCATGGAAAACAATTCAACAGATAATCAACAATGTTCTAAGAACTCTGACTGGGATAGCAGTTGCCTTGAAGGCACCTAGGAAGGGTTGCTTAGTGGAACTGGAATGAGCGCTGTCACAAAAAGCTTTGCCAAGGTTTTACTTAAACAGAGATGTTTATGAGTTAGCTGGTAGAAAGAAAGAAAGCATTATCTGAGAAATCACAAATATAATCAACAATGTCATGTGCCTGGAGCATAGAGACAAAGGTAGACAGAGGCAAGAGTTGAAGCTAAATGATGCTCCGAGTTTGAGTAATGAAGATATTCTCAGGCCATGCTAACGAATTGGCATTTTACCCTAATGGCAATAGGAAGACTCTGAAGGGTTTTAAGTCTGAGAATAATAAGATGAGACTTACCGTCTGCCCACAGTCTCCTATTCTAAATATATTCCTTTATTATTCATTCTATCAGCACTTCTTATATTTGATAGTACTGCTATAGAAAGAGATATAGTTTTAGATGAACAGAAGAGACCTATGTTCTCATGGAGCAGGAGAAACAAACCCACACACTTAGAAGATAATGTCTGATGGTGATATGTACTGCGAGGATAATAAAATGACTGACTGAGGCAGAGTGTGCAGGGCTGTTTTTGGCAGTAGAGTTAGAAAATGCCTCTATGGCAGTAGAGTCACAAAATTTCTCTCTCTAGAGGTATTTGAGATTAAATAGTCTTATGAATATCTGGGTAAAGGGTATTAGAGGCAAAGGAAACAGCAAGAACAAAAGCCCTGAATTAAATAGAAACCTGGGATGTTAAAGGAAAAGAAGGAATATTAGAGTCACTTCAATGTAATGCGCAAGAGTAACAGTGTAAAGTTGGACTGGAGAGATAATAATGGAGCACTTACTCCCATGAGTGTTGGGAATACAGCATTGAACTTGAGAGAACCTTTTCTCTTGGTATACTCCTTTCTTCCTACTCCGCCCTTTCTATCTGACTTTTCCTAGCACACACAGTATCTCTTTATTTCTTTATTTATCCTCAGGATTCTGGTCCCTTCTGATGTCCTCCAGGAATAAGGTGACCAAGTCATCTTATTTTTCTAGGACTTGCCCAATTTTAAACCAGAAGGCCCCACATCCTAGGAAACCTCTCAGTCTCCTACAAACAAGGACAATTGATCACTCTATGGAGGACGCCTACCCCATCACCCCAGCCTCAGGATCTCACAGATACTCAAGACCTATTTCCCATGCCATTGTTTCTCCAGACATGGGTGTGGAGAGACAGACAGCAGCCAGATTATCAGGGGCTTGTGGATCATAGCAAGAAGTTTGCACTTTATTCAAAGGACAGAGGGTGTATCCCTAAAGCATCAATAATGCTATATTACTTATCTACTGCTTTGTGACAAATTTCCCCTCCAAAAATATTGATTAAAAAAACAGAATAACTTATTTTTCTCTCACCAGATTTTGTGGGCCAGGAATTCAGATGTGGCTTGACTGGACAATTCCAGCTTGAATGTCTTGTAAGGCCGCGGTGAGACTTCAGCCAAAGCTACAGTCATCTGAAGGCTTCGCTGGACTGGAGCATCTGCTTTCAAAGTGCCTCCTTCATATGACTGTCAGATTGGTGCTGGCTTTTGGAAAACCTCAGTTCCTCTCCATGTGGACCTCTCCACAGGGTTACCTGAGTGTCCTCATACCATAATGGCTGGCTTCCTCCAGAACAAGTGATCAGGATAGAAGCTCAGTACCTTTTATCACCAGACTCAGAAATCGTACAATGTCCCATGCCATCAATGGTGTTCTTTTGGTTACAGTCTTGATTCATCAGAGTACAAATACCAGTATGTGAGAATCACTGGGGGATATCTTAGAGACTGATGACCACAGATGTCACTTTAAATACTAGCTTACTAACTCACTAAAGAATGTTCTTGGTCAGGGAGGTAAATAAATGATTCAATGTGATTTTTCTCTACAAGCAAATTTCTACTAATGGAACAACTATGGAAGGCACATCCATACACTGTGAGCTACTGATTTTATGTTGTCACACGTGCTTCAGATACCATGATGCTAAAGTTATGCTTAGATTAGCATTGCTTTCAAGAGTCATTAGACCTCCCTTCGTGGTAAGAACAAACTATGTTGGTACTATACTCATCCATTCCAGCAACATTCACTGGCCACCAGATGTATAGGAGGACATAGACAAGAAGAAAAAGCCACAGTTACCAGGACTCGAGACTTTGCAGCTGCTTAGCTTGGAACACATGCTATTGAACTTTGCCTGTCTCATTACAAAGAACTCATGAAATGGTTGGAGTCCAAAGATGAGTTATGGCCTCCTCCTGAAATAACTCAAAGATAAGATAGATATCTAACAACATCCCAAAAGTACAAAGTGCTTGAAGTAGGAGTGTTTGAAAATGCAAAAAGAATACCTGAGATGGAGTGAATAGGAGGGTGGAGAAGTTCAGAAAGATAATCAAGGTCCAGTTTTGCAGGGCCTGTAATAGAGATTAGGACTTTGGATATATTCTAGTGTATAGAAGACACCAGAGCATTTCCAGCATGGGGAAAATGTAATCTGACTTCTTTTAAAAGGATCACTTTGCTTGTTACTGCTGCTTCATAATCAGCCAGAGGGATATGTCTGAAATGCTGTCTTAGATATTCACATCTCCCGCCTCACTTCAACCAGCTCTTCATTCAAATGTCACCTCATCAAGTAGGATGACTTAACCACTCTATCTAAAACAGCAGTTCCATCCCCGCTCACTCTCCATTCCCTTATGCTGCATTTTTTTTAGCAGCATATATTATATGATGCAACAGTATGTATTTATGTATGTTTTAACGATTATTATCTACTCCCCCTTCTCAAGGGCAGGCCTTTATTTTAGGCATGTCCGCAATACCTAAAATGCAGCACAGAGTATATTCAGAGTGAATATTTGTTGAGTAAATGAATGAATCTCAAATACAGAATGTTTTTTCACATCCCCATTGGAAAAGGCTCTCTCCCACTTCTCAAGCTTGTTAGTCATGAAGCAGTTATGTCATATGAAAACGGATAACTTAGCATGTTGTCTGGAAAGCTATTTTGAAAGCAGTTCCTAAACACTATTTGTCATCAGCAGGAAAGAGTTTCATGTTTAATTAGCAATATCTATCATTTGCATGATAGAAAAATATAGTGACCTGCCTCCTGTTTATATTTCTTCTACGCAAAGGTGTTTAATTTCACCTTGCATATGACTCATCGACCTATGATTTGTATTTTAATAATGTGTGCCTGTGCCTTATCGCCTCTGTTTAGCAGGCAGCTTTCTAAAGCCAGGAACTATGTATCTGTGCCTTGGTTTCTTCATCAGCAAAACAGATTTGATAATAGTATCTTCTTCACATTTTAATATAAGAATTATAAAAGATAGTATGTTCTAATCACTGAGGATAGGACATGGTCCACAGAATCTTCCCAAAAATGTTAGTTGCTTTTGTTACAATAAAATCGGTAATGATTATAAATACACATTCTTAACACCTAGCATGAAATACAAAGCCTCGCAAGCAACAGAAATCTGAAACAGCTATTAAATAAAAGAAAGGAAACGTTCTTCTGCAGGGTAAGACCAGTGATATATAAGCATTTATTGTTTGCAGTGATACATTTAAATATGTGGGCAAACTCTCTCCCAGTTTTACAGGGTCTTAGGGAAAGATGGAGCAGCTATTTGAGAAATCTGTTATAAGTTCACATGTGAAGCAAGCCACATCCCAGGTCAAGAAAGTGTACGGCCAAAAAGGTAAATAGCCATCATCTCACATGTGTGGGATGAATGCTGAATAACAGATGGAGGGAAAACCTTCAACTCCTTGAATCTGTATTCTATATTATTACTGTGCCTCTTCCTCACCAAGCATTCAGCAGAGCCCTATGAGAACCTGTGCAAAGAGGCTCTGCTGGCTGACAGTCTTCACTCTGCCAACTCCTTAAACCATGGAACCAGATCCACTGACCTTCAGGGATAAGTACCAAATGTCTATTTTCTCTTTTGGTCAGAAACACCATAGGCATAAAAGTACATCTGCCTTCACCCCGTGTTGCAGAGTAAAAGCTGTTTCACCTCTCTTTTCCCCACCAATCTCCAGCTGGTTACAGCCCTGGGTTAATTAAATCAGAGACCTCACTCCCCTTAAGCCCTTGAGGTACCACCTGTAATTATTCTACTATTTAGAGATGTCAAATCTTTGTATTTATGGTATTTAAAGTGCATTCAGTCCCTGTGGATAGGGGATAGGGTGCTACCATAAAACCATAGGAAACTCCATTTGGAGAGAGACAGAAGTCTTGTGTGGCACTAAAACACACAATCAAGAATTCCTTCACGCCAGTGAAGCAATGCTCGAAATAATGACATTCATCTTCCACTCTGTGCTAAGCATAATGATAGGCAGCCTGTGAGCAATAAAAAGAAATGAGACATGGCCTCCGCCTTCAGGAACCTTATCCTCCATCAGGATAAATAAAACATGTGCAGAAGCTAATAAGAAAGCAGGTGCTTTTGGTCAAGAAAAGACCATACAAATCCATGGCAAGATAGTATAAAAGTGAGGAATCCAGGCTTTGGATTTAGAAGATCAGTATTTAAATCTTGGCTCTGCTGCTACTCCTCAGCAGTATGGCTTTGAGCAGTTACTTTCCCTATTTGATACTGTTTCCCCATCTGCTAATAACAAGACCTACAGCAGAGAGATGTTATAGGGATTCCAGAGAATGTATATAAAATGCTTTAGTGCAGTGGCTGACACAGAGTACTTACCCAATGCATCTACTCCCTCAGCAAATATTTAATGGGCACACTGTTTGGTGTTGGGCACAACAGAGACACTGTTTCAGCTTTCAGTAGGCTTATATTCTAGTAGAAGGATCAGAAGTATCATGTGATGGAAAGATAACCCCTAATAGCACTTGGGACATTACTGTTTGCCAGGTACAACAATAAAGTAAGCAGGTAAGCTCAATATTTTCCAATTCATAGACTTCTTATGAAAGAAAATTTAAAAGGTGCAGTGTTTAAGACTTAATTGCCTGTTTGGGGAAGGTGTTATTCGAGCTGAAGTCAGAACAGCCTGAAAAAGCCTGCTGTATAAAGATTGAAAAAAAAAAAAAAAAGGAACATTCCAAGCAGGGTCAAATCAATAAATCCTGGACATTGCTATTAATATTAAAACCAGGTTCTCAGTTTTATGGAACTGACTATACAATCTGGAGGAGTTCAAGAAAGTGATATGCCAGAGTGGCTTGGCCTGGACAGGATGTTCTGAGTAGAGGAGGGTCTTGAGCTGGATGCTGATGGTGAGTAGCCTTTAGCAAAGAAGATCAAACAAAAACACTTGAACCACACATTAAAACAGGGCTTTAGATAAGGGATCAGAACTTAAAGTCACTCCCATTCATTGACATGTTTTCTTTGTCTGCTTTCACACAACAGTAGCAAATTAAATAGTTCAGGTGGAGACCTAGCCCACAATGTCTAAAATATGTACTATCTGGCCCCTTGTAGAAGAAGTCTTCCAAGACCTGCTTTAAAGATTACAGAACACATCTAAGTAAATGATACTGTTTGGGCACTCCAGCTTTTTTGAGGTAGGCTCTACCAGAAAGTCCACTTTACAGCACAGAAGTGTAGACATCTACATGGGTCAATTCTACAACCTAAAGTGTAGTTCAAGACACCTGGCTGGTTCTCATTCAACATTGGTTGCATATGAGAATGAATCAAATGTCTCAGATGAATTTTTCACATAAAATTAAGAAGGTCTTCTTTCCTCACTTTACTGACCAGAAAATTAAAGACCTACAGTAGGCAAAGCAAAAGCTAAGACTAGAACCCAGGTTTCTCATGACTCCTAAGTCCTAGTTTGATTTTCTTTTCCACCAAAATATTCAAGGCATACTCAGATCTGGAATGCCTACCTGCCAGTCCACACCAAACTGAAAGAAACAAAAGATGGCTCTCTTTCCTGGCCATCAGCAAATCCTCAGCCAAGCCTCAGGTCTTCAATCATCGAATCTGATCCTAATTAATCACCATATGACACTCCTGCTGGATGCTAGACCTCTCTCTCAATAACCCACAATTCTATTCAGTTCTGGAAGGACACATGAAAAGTTTCATGGGTATTTGTTAATAATCATTCCTACCCAGCAATCACTAGAAGCTCCATGTCATGCCCTCTAGCAACTTAACTGTATTTCTCTTCCACCCAGTCCATCACATGGGGAAGGAAAATGTCCCACCATTCAGAGGTTAATTGTTCATGCCTATCAGGGACTTTAGCCAGGGAAAAATAGCATCAATTACTACCAGTATTAGAGACAGAATGATGATATGTCACTGTGAACAGCCAACTAAGGATCAGAAGTCAGATCATAAATATAAATTGGATTTTGATACACTAAGCTGCTCTGCATATACTGCATGTTGTCAGGATTATTACTCAGCTGAGGAAGGCTGTCTAGTGTTTGTTTAGTTGGCCTGTGATTTGCAGGTCATTCATAGGAATGGAATGTTTTTGTGGCCAGGTGCTATGTGAAGCTAGGGATTAATTAACCTGTGATCTATGAGTTTTAATTATTGTTCTCAAGTTTTACCTAATATTTGCAAGTGACTCTTAAAAAGCCATATGGCCTAGCAAAAGCATTTGGGACTGAAACATATTGGCAGAGACACTGTTCTGTGTTATTCTCCTCCCCTGATTAGGTTTGTAGAGAGAAGAAGCTAACTGAGCTGAGATTTGCCAAGTTTCCAGATGGAAAATTTAAACTATGGAGTTTAAATACACATATGCACATACATGTTCATACTACACACGTGTGCATAAGCTCATACTAGGGGAGCATGTTGAGCAGCATGGCACCTGAAAGATAACAGGGGTTCAGAGGTCTAATGTATTTCAGGCCCCTTTACTCACTAGTTTTATGAACTTAGGCAAGTTACTGTGTTTCTGCATGCCTGCATGCCTACATTTAAATCTTGCTAACAGTAAATTTCAAATGTTAAATATTTGAGATGATGAATTGTAAATTAGCTTGATTTCATCATTTCACATTGTATTAAAAAATAACATTACTTTGTTTGTCATGAATATATACAACTATAATTTGTCAATGAAAAATTAGAAATAGGACTAATAAAATCTACCTGGTAAGGTTACGAAAAGACTAAGAGATGAAGATGAAATCTGTGGATACCTAGCCATAATTGACAATCAATGTAAGGTTATAGCTGGGTTAGTAATACAATTTTTAAATGAACTCGGTTTTTTTTTTTTTTATGAGACCCTGGGTCATTTAGTTGACTCTCAGATTCATCATTAATACAATGAGACTAATATGATCTATCTACTCCATGGATTCACATGGATTCATTCCTTCAACAAATATTTATCAAACACCTTCTCTGTTCCAGCACTGGATTAATTACTGAGAGCACAATGATAAACAATAAAAGGATAACTGTTTTCATCATGGTGCTTAAGGTCCATAAAAAGATAAATATTAAACAATGGTAAATATAAGATGAATAGTTAGAATAAGTTCTAAAGAAAAAGTCCAGAGGCTATAAAGGGAAAATCTACTTTAGAAGGGGAAATCATAGAATGATTCAAAAGAAGAGACATTAACCTTAGATCTTAAGAATGAATAGGAGTAGCAAACCACAGAATGGCATGACGAACATCAAACAAGAGAACGACATATATAAGGGCTCTGTTGGTGATTCATTCATTTGTTAAATAAATAGTTAATGGGGACCAACTGTTCTCTAGGTCCTGGGGATTAAAGGGTAACAAAACAGATGATTTCCACCTGTGTTGCTTATATTGGCGAAAGAGTATGGTAGATAATGCATTTAAATCACTAGCACAGGACATGCCACAAAGGCAACACTCTGTAGGTTGTTAATTATTAAGATCACTGTGGCAATAATAAATATTATAAAAGTAACAATATGAGCTCTTCAAAGAGGCTTTTAAGAAGACACTGAGCCAGCTAATATTTTGTGTGTGTATAATGCTAGCTACCACCTTGCACCCAATTACCTAAGAACCAGCAGATTTCTTTCTAAATGATCCTATTTGGGACCTAAATACCTCGGAATCTTTTTGATAGGGAACTGGAAAGAATGGAACATATAATACATCTTTCCTGAGGGACAATAGTAAACTTTGGTACCCAACATTCTAATCCTAGATCTGCCAACTTTGGCTGACCTAGTCACCTTAACCCCCTGTGTTTGCTGAGCCTAAGTATTATTATCTATAAAAACAACATTTTATTTGACCTACAGAGTGCTTTTGCCTTCTGTACCCAAGTTTTAAAATACTTTTCATATTAATATATTGACCTTTCTAAAAAATAAGAAGACCTGGTCAATAGGATTAATAACCTTAAATAATGACCTGTGGAGCTCTGGAGTGGCTGCCAAGTGTTCCCGTCCCCATTGAGTCTATATCCTTCAGTTATGGCACCTCTGTGGACCCAATATGTCTTTGAGTTTGTGAGCCTAGACTCAGTAGTAAATAGCTGCATCAAGCAAAACATTCCCTATTCTAACAGAGCCCACATATTCATAAAATATTATCTTATGTATTTGATGTGTGTAACTCCCTAACAGTTCAAATAACAACATACCCATGGTAACTCACAGTTCCTAAACTACGTTTTTACATTTTGATCAAGGCTGCTTGATTATTTGTACTTAGTATTTCTCTAGGGTGGGTTCTATTTTGCCTCATTTCTAATTATCATTCTCATTCCTTAAAGCCCTCCATCCATATTCATAAAAGTGATGCTCCATTTTGATCTCAGTTTATGTGATTTTTATCTAAAGTTTCCTTAGCATTTTTCCTAGCTTTGTCAGGGATTCTTATACATACAAATTCATATTCCTTAAAACTTTTAGGTTTTCAAGAAAATAAGTATTCAAAATGCATCCAAGCGCTTAATTTATTTAAAATCCTGTAGAAATGCATTTGATATTCTTATTAAAAATTTTTCTTACAGTCACTTGGTATACAGACAAAACAAATAACAGGCAAGGTTCATGTCTAATCAGTAGAAGCTGGCCCATTGATTTCACCACAAATGGCCACAAGCAAACTTCAGAAGTACCTGCAGAAGCATGTGAACAACCAGGGCAGATATTGCTAGCTCTGCTTCCATGGTAGAAGGAAAGACACATAGCCTGTCTTACGGAAATTTCCCTGCTAAAAAGCCACTTTGCCACCAAAACAGTCAGTGACAGATTTGTTATGAGCAAGTTTATGTTAATGCCAATAGCATTTCTGAGGAAGATTCCCAGAAGTCTCTTCTCTTAACATTCTGATCTTTAGATAACAAAGTCATTAGTTGAAGCATTTGGTTCTGACCACGTCAAGGATCTTCTCAACAGTTCTATCACATTGCGAAAAATAAATAAACTTTGACTGAGTTACCTGCTTGCCTAAGCAGACCAGACAAATTAGGTCATTTGATAGATCTTTGAAGATCCATGATTTGAGGGAACACAGCCACTCCAATTTGTAATTCACTCTGCTATAGATAGAGACTTTTCAATTGTTTGAAAGCATTCCGACTAGAGCCAGCGATCTTAGCCTTGTGTCTAGGACACTTCCTAAGGTCATAATTTTTAAATTATTTTTCAGGCAGAGTCTCGCTTTGTGGCCCAGGCTGGGGTGCAGTGGCGCCATCTCAGCTCACTGCAACCTACACCTCGTGGGTTCAAGCGATTCTCCTGCCTCAGCCCCCTGGGTGGCTGGGACTGTAGGCATGTGCCACCATGCCCGGCTAATGTTTTGTATTTTCAGTAGAGACAGAGCTTCACCGTATTAGCCAGGATGGCCTCGGTCTCCTGACCTCATGATCCACCCGCCTTAGCCTCCCAAAGTGCTGGGACGACAGGTATGAGCCACAGCATCCAGTCCAGGTCACCATTTCTTATGAAGCACCCAATCACATGCCTTAGTCTCATCTCTTAAATCTCATCCTTCAATGCCCAGTTAACATCCTACTGACATACATTTTTTCCTTGACCACCTAATTTAATAGTGGATTATTTCCTCACTCTTCTGAATACTTTGGGGACTTATTAATCATACATCAAATATATTTGTCATTAAAAAATTAGAGAAAAGGGTAGAGTGGCTTCATTCAAAAGAGAACGAAAAGCTTTATAGTGAACTACAAACAAAAATACTTTAGAGACTTAGAAAGTTACCATCTTACGTATCTAAGAAGATTTAGGTTATCAGGTTATTATAGCCACACACTAATGTTTAGAAAAATCAAGACGTAAAGACTGAAGGTGAGAGTGGTATAATTTTTCTGAATAAAGAATATGATAGCATATGTGAAAAGAAAATGAAACCTCAGG
Organism: Colobus angolensis palliatus; assembly: GCF_000951035.1. Lineage (NCBI taxonomy): Eukaryota > Metazoa > Chordata > Mammalia > Primates > Cercopithecidae > Colobus > Colobus angolensis. Next base: position 7,370,222 of record NW_012122932.1, read on the forward strand.
ACATCACACTCACTATGCCAAAGGGAAAAGTTAAGCTCGGAAAATGAGTCGGGCAAGATCTGTTCTCCCCTTTTTCCTAAACAGATCGCTATAATTTCACATGCTTACTTTATCTTATGTAAAATGTAGATCTACTAAGTGTGAGACAAATGCCTAACTGGCTTTTTCACCCACTCCCCTCTTTTCACATGTAAAATGTGGATTCAGTGAGTGCTAATAAAAGCCTCACAAGCATGTGACCACCTACCTCACTACCTCCCCTCCTCTCTTTTTTTTTTCATTCTGCCACTCTTTCCACGTTAAATATGAAAGTCCTCAAAACCCTCTTAGAAAAAGCATAGGCTACAGCCCCTACTGTAATTTGTGTCTCTTTTTTCCTAGGGACATCCTCAACCTTCGCAAAATAAACCTCTAAGTTGATTGAGACCTGTCTCAAACACTCTTGGTTTAAACATGAAAACAACACCTTTTACTTTATGCTTGTAGCTTCATAACCAAAACAGTCTTTTTGCAACAATATTTGTGAGCCTTATTAATTCATCCAAGGGTCTCTGCTTCACCTTCAATATTCAAATCATCCTTTTTTGAAGTCTCCATTGTTTACTTAAACTTGCTGACTTAATCTTCCTCAATAGACCAGTCACACTCTCTCAGAGCCTCACTTGTCAATGCATTTGCAAGATGTTCCAGCATCACTTTCAGAGACTTTACAAAAGTCTTGCATATTGCAAGATTTGCAATTTAGCCTCGCAATTAATTGTTAGTGAAATTCCATTGTTTTGTCTGACATTCAAAACACGCAACAATCAGCAAGAGACTGACCTATACAAATGCAAAAACAATTCTTTAACATGAATGTAGATTGTGTTGAAATTAATAAAATAGAAATTCATTTGAATTCATAGTGACTTTTAAATTATAGGTTTATTCACTCAAAAATATTAAATATACAATTATTATAACAAGAACAAAATTTGGGCCTTGAATTTTTGAATATGAAAAACAGAAATCCTTTCTTACTTGAGAAAGTTGGCAATGAGTGACCTAGTCCTATGGTTCTCAAAGAGATGTTCCTGAAAGAAGAGCATCAGCATCACCTGAGAACATGCTAGATGCTTTCAAAACGAAAATTCTCAAGTTACTGAATCAGAACCTCTCTAGGCAGAGCTCAGAAATCTGTGTTTTACCTAACTTTCCAGGTGAGTCTGATGCATGACAAAGTGTGATAACCATTGATTCAGTTTAATCTTGTTTTACTGAAGGAAGTAAAACCTAAAGAATAAAATGTGATGTTGCTGAGGTACAAGAACTAAGTTCTGACTTCATGCAGTGTACCTTCCACCTTTTTAATAATACTCAGAAATTCTATATTTATATGGGAACCACAAAATTTGCTGTATGCCTACTTAATTATTACTTCTATTTTATGAATAGTTTTGCCTCCATTTTATAGATGAGAAATGCTCAGAGGAAGTCGGGTGCAAAGTCTTGTTTAGTAAGAGGTTGAGCCTGGATTCAACTTTATTTTTTCAAACTCAAGTGCTGCATTCATTTAACTAAAGCATCTGATCTACCCAACCCATCTATACATTTTCAGAAGGCAGAGCTATACTTTCTTTACGTATTTTTTCATTGTCACAACATTTGAATTGTGACTATAGAATCACCCCTTAGTAAAGGAAACAGCACAGTATTTCACAGAAATCCTATTTCTGTCTCTATACTTCTGTATCCACAGTTAATGAAATTCACTGCTTTCTAAACTTCACCAACAAATGCAAAAACCAAGCTATCTACATCAGATTGGCCAGAAACGTTATTTTTAATCCTCATTGTTATGTATAAGATGATTCTTATTATACATTTGGGGGTTGTTGTTTCAAATTCTTAGTATTTTAAGTAGTGTTCATTTATTATATTTGAGGCTTCAGGCTATGTTAGCAAATGGTACAATTTTAGAAATCTGAAAAAAAATTAAAATGCCATGTGGTAAGATAATAATATGATAAAGTATAGATTCTCAATATAGAAGTAGATTTTCTTCTTCAGAAAAAGGCTATTGATAACAATTATCATCATCAATAATCACTAATACTTATTGAGGTCTTATTATCTAAGAACTAGAGAAGGCATTTTTTATATAATATCTTCATAATTCTCACCATAATCTTATGATGATAGTACCATTACTGTAACCATATCATGGATGCAGAAACCAACTTTCATAGGTTAAATAAACTGCCCAAAGCAATAGAGTCTATAAACCCAACCCGAGTCCACAACCCAATATCAGACTACTAGTACAGTGCCCAGATGTTAACCACCACACTATACTGTCTCCTAAACCAGTGACCTCCACTGCCCTGCCCAAGCCCCAAGAGCTTTTACTTGGAGTCTCAAATGAGTAGACTGATAAGCAAAGGCCCCACAATCTGACCATAACCTACCACAGTCCAGATTTATTTTATGCTCCCTCCTTTCATGTTGCTTCTATTCAAGTCTGCTTATATTTTCATATAAGCTAGCTGTTTCCTAACTCCAAGCAATCCTGCTCCTCCACTGTTAATATAAACTTCTCCATTCCACATCTCAGCCTATTCAATCAATATTTCCATCTCAATTCTATCCAGGTCATTCTGAGTTTCCAGTCACAGTAACAAAATATTAGTTTTGCCTTATCCGCACAGTATATGTTTCAAGACCCCCAGTGAATGCCTGAAACTACAGATACTACCAAACCCCATGTTTACAATGTTTTCTCCTATGCATACATACTTATGATGAAGTTTAATCTATAAATTAGGAATAGTAAGAGATTAACAATAACAAAATCAATCAATATACTGTAATAAAAGTTATGTGAATGTGGTCTGTTAGTCTGCTTCTCTCTCTCTCTCCCTCCTTCTCTCTCAAAGTATTAGGCTGGTGAAAAAGTAATTGTAATTTTTGCCATGCTTTTGACATTTAGTGTACTGTACTCTCCCTTCTTCTTGTGATATAACATGACAAAATGCCCACATGATGAGATGAAGAGGCAATATTTTAAAATTTTCTGATACCTACTATTGGCAAAATTGTGAGATAATCAGTGCATTCCACACCTGAGTGTATATATTATTAATAGTAAGACTCATAGGTAATATTATTACATTTAAAAAATTTTATGTCAACATTAAATGACTACATTGATAAAATACTTTGGGAGACATCAGAATATTCCTCAACAATTTAAATGCACACTTTCTTTAATCCAGTGGTTACAATGCAGGCAAGTCTCTTATGGATCTCCTCTCACACAGATGCCAAATATAAAAAGAAATACCCACTGAAAAATTGTTTCAGTAGCTTAAAATTTGAAATAAACCTAAATATAAATCTATCCATACACAACTAACTGAAAAAAAAAACATTTAGTGCATCTAAATCAGGGGTCAGCAAATATTTTCTACAAAAGACCAAACAGTATTTTTAGCTTTCAAGCCCACACAACTACTCAGTTCTTCATAAAAGCAGGCACAGACAATATATAAGTAAATGGATGTGGCTGAGTTACAATTAAACTTTATTTACAAAATCAGTGGAAGGTTCAGGTTCATAGTTTGCCAGTTGGCTGAAGGTTCACAGTTTGCCAGTTCCTGATCTAGATGAAAGTTTCTTTAAATGAGAAAATATGTGGAAATATTGAGTCAATGTCTCCCCTCTCTTTCAAATTATGTTTTCCCACAATTCTGTTTCTGTGTTTATTCTTAGGAAGATAGATGAGAAAGTGTAAGCCAGATGAAAGAGGAAAAGACAGAGTAGAAATTCATGCCAAAAGGGAGGAGGATAAGACCCTCCCATGTGCAAGGGTTAAAGAGTTAGGGAGAACTGGAGTTGGGAGAGCAAGCAGTCAAACAAGTGGACTCCATCTTCCCTGCACTGAAATACTGAAGAAAAAGGTATTAGAAATGTGGGAAAACCTGAAAGCAGAGGAAGCTTGTCTTAACCTCCTTTCTGAAATCATAGAAGACTTCCATGTTGTTTGGGGCTAAAGAAATAGGAGTGGCCACAGAAAAATAAAAAGGATGGTGCAGGAAGGATAGAACAAAAGAACTGTTCAGTACTTCTGGGGTCAGTCAAGTACTACCTCAGCTCCCATATGCAGTCAATCCTTATTATTCAAGAATTCCGTATTTGCAAGTTTACCTATATGCTAAAAGGTATTTCTAGCCCCCAAATCAATACTCGTCATGCCTTTGCAATGATTTAAAGACATACACAGAATGGTAAAATATTTGGGCCACCCAACACTCATGTTCTCAGCTGAGGTTGAACAAGGTGATACTCAGCCTTATTTCAGCTCTTTTACTGTAAACAAGTGTCATTTTAAAGTCTATTTAGTGCCACATTTTTATGCATTTTGCTGGTGATTCACTGTTTAAATAGACCCTAAACATGACATTAGAGTATTGTCTAGTGTTCTGAAACACAGAAGAATGTAATGTGCCTTAAGGAGAAAATACGTGTGTTAAAAAAGCTTCATTCAGGCATGAGTTATAGTGCTGTTGGCTGTGAGTTCAATGTTAATAAATTAACAGTGTATATTAAATAAGTTGTCTTTGACTAGAAATACTCATTAAACGGGTTATGTATTGTTCAGTTGACAAAAATGTGACCAGAGGCTTGCACGAACCTAACCCTGTATCTCCCTAGAGATAATGGTGCCATTTTCTCTAAATGAGTGTTCATAGTGACTTTCGGAAACATAACTACAGGAAATAACAAGAATCAACTGTAGAATATCAAAAAGATCAGCAAGTTATTATATAATTCATAAGGATATAGAACATTTCTTAGCTGAGAGTCAGTCAATTCCTTCTAGTGGGTAGAAGTGAGTAGACCTCCACCACAGAGGCTTGGTAGGTAGTGGGTAGAGGAATTCAGGCCTAGATATAGAATGCCACCAGATTTAAAAGATATTGTAGCAGCTTGAGTGGAGATGGTCCAAGAAAGAAAAATGCCTGCTTAGGGCCTGGCCAAGCCCTTGAATATCAGCATGTCATTCCCAGGAACCAGTCGACATTAACCTAGTCTCCTCACAACAGAGGCCAGTGCAACACAGATGATGAAAAAGACACATCCCCTATCACCTTGAAGTCCTGATTTTTATTTTTTATTATTATTTTTTTACATGAAGAGCTTTCCTAGGTACCACCAAGGAAAAACTCCAAAAGACCAAGCATCCACCCAAATGAGATAAAGTTCATCACAGGAAAACTTTGTAAAACCAAGGGAACCCATCTTAAATCAGAAGTGACTGTGATTCAGCCTTGGCAAATATTTAAGTTTTATTTGCTTTCTCTCATCGCTACCAGCCCCCATCTACAAATACAGTGGGGGCAGGGCTTATTGAAAAATTTAATTCAGTTATAGAAGCTAAAATAAAGCCACAGTTCCCTATACATTTGTATATATTAGAAAAAATCTATAATTCTGCTGTAATCCTATAAAGTATTGAGGGAAGGAGGGAAGGAGCTCTATATATGTTAATGTAAAAATATGTCTAAAGTATATTTTTTAAAGGTAAAAAAGCCAGTTTCAGAACATTATATATGTATTTACTATGGTTTGAATGTTTGCCTCCTCCACAACTCATGTTGAAATTTAATTGCCAATGTAATAGTATTAAAAAGTAGGACCTAATGAGAGGTGTTTAGTTCATGAAGACACCATCATCATAAATAGATTAATGCCATTATGAGCAGGACTTTTGGGAGTGAGCACTCTCTTCTTATGCTTCCATCTTTGCCAGGAGATGGCACAGCAATAAGGCCTTTACAAGATGCTGGTACCTTGATCTTGGACTTCACAGGCTCCAAAATGGAGAGAAAGTAAGTTTCTGGTTTTGTAGGGATTATCCAGTCTATACTATTCTGTTCTAGCCACACAAAACAGGTTAAGACAGAAATTGGTACCAAGAGTGGGGCGTTACTACAGCAAATACCTGACAATGTAGAAGAGGCTTTGAAATGGGGCAATTGGAAGAAGCTGGTAGAATTTGGAGGAGCAGGCTAGAAAATGTCTGCATTTTCATGAATGGAGCATTAAGAATAATTCTGGTGAGGCCATAGGAAAAGTCTAAAACTTTTCAAAAATTATGTAAGCAATTGTGATTAGTAGGTTGGTAGAAATATAGACAGTAAAAGCAATTCTGATGAGGTCTCAGATGAAAATGAAAAATATTAGAAACTGAACGAAGAGGCATCCTTACTATAAACTGGCAAAGAACTTGGCTGAAATGTCTCCATGTCCAAGAGCTTTATGGCACAATTTAAGAGCAATGAACTAGGATATCTGGCAAAAGAAACAGCTCAGTAAAGCAATGGTGTGGACTGTGTAGCTTCTCTTAACTATATATAGCAAAATATGAAAAGAAAAAAATAATTCAAAGATGGAATTTATGATCAAAAGGGAAGGAGAAAGTAGAGATTTGGAAAATATTCAGGCTGGCTATGTAAAGAATAAAAGGGCAGGTAAGGAGAGAAAACCAAGGGTATGGCAAAGCCACTGGTTTGATAAGGAGATGAGTATGCCTAGAAGAAAGCCAGGTGCTATTAATCAAGACAATTAAAGAGTGACCCTAAAAATATTTCAAAGACCTTCCAGACTGCAAGTCTGATCACAGGCCCAGAATGCTAGGTACCTGAAGGCAGAAAGATTCCAGGAAAGAGTTGCGGGGTACCTACAGGATCTAAACATTCACTGCCCTATGTGGCCTCAAATGTCTGCTCACCATATACCAGTACAGCACCCCTCGACTATCCCAGCTGTCACTCAAGTGAGTGCATTTATGGCTCCAGATACCATTCCGAAAAGTACAAGCTGTAAATCTTCACAGCCTCCACATGGTGCCAATCCAGCAGGCACACTGAATATATAAGCTGAACTGTAGAATGTGCAATGCCATCCTGGAAGAACTTCAGACATGAACCTAACCCATGAGAGCTGCTGCATGTGCTGAATCCAGCAAAATCATATGAGTGAGGATGCCTGAGGCCCAGCAGGTAGGACATAAAGTCAAGAAGAAATATTCTGGAGCCTTAAAATTTAGTGTCATTTGCCCTATTGGGCTTTGGACTTAGTTGGAACCTGTTGCTCTTTTCTTCTGTACTATTGCTCCCTTTTGGAATGAGGATGTCTATCTTAAGCTTGTCTCCTATTTTATTTTGGAAGTAGATAACTCTGATTTTACATACCCATAGTTTGAGGGGAATTTGCTTCAGGATAAATCATGCCTTGAGTCTCAGCCACATCTTATATTTAGATAAGACTTCTAGACTTTAAAGTCTTCAGTTCATACAGGAAAGTTAAGACGTCTGGGGCATACATATATATATATACATATACACACACACACACACACACATATATATACACACTATATATATGTATTTACTATGGTTTGAATGTTGAAATAGAATAAAGGTATTTTTTATATGAGAAAGACATGTGTGTTGGGGAGCCAGGGGCAGAATGCTATGGTTTAAATATTTGTCCCCTCCAAACTCATGTTGTAATTTAATTGCCATTGTAATAGTATTGAGAGGTGGATTCTTTGGGAAGAGATTATGTGGGATCGCTGCCTTATAAAATGATGAGTTTGGCCTCCTTTTCCTCTTTACTCTTCCACCTTCCTTCATGTGAAGACAAGCTTTTCTCCTTTTCCAAGATCACAGGTTTCAAGATGCCATCTTGGAATAGAAATTGCCAAATTCACCCGTGTCTTGATATTGGACTTCCAAACCTCCAGAACTGTAAGCCAATAAATTTGTTCATAAATTACCCAGTCTCTTGCATTCTATATATGGAATAAGATCCATATGAAGTTATCTGTACATTAAAAATATATTTATACACATGTTTTATAAAGGAATGAAATATTTCTGTAGTCTGTCTTATCTCCATTGTTGGCTTTACCCAGCATACTTCCTTATATATAGTAAGTATTCTTTTAATATTTGTTGAATGAACAAATAAATGAACAAGTTATTGAATAAAAATGAGAAGGGAGGAAATACAGAGACTTCTCTTTGCATATTTATATCCTTCACTATTTGCATTTATTAGCACAAGCATTCATTACTTTCAGAATAAAAAACCATCTGAAACGATTACACCACTGTTTATTTTTCAAAGGCAGTGGCTAAGCGCCTTTCAATATCACAGTGATATTCCTCATTCTCTGTTCCACCTCCTCACACACCTTCCTCCAATCCACAAAGATAATGAGCCTCTTTACAATCCTGTGTACTTTGGGACTAAACTTTGGCTACAGAGGATCCTATCAGAGGAAGATGCTTGATGTGACCTGGCTTATCTGATTCTTTCTCAGGTAAACGTGAACTTGTATGTTCCCAAGGGGCTACAACATTAGACTTAGACCCTCTGCTAAGAAGTTAGACTCTTTGCTGGTTGGAATCAGCTGTGTATTTGGGAGTTGTGGATGTCTGTCATGGACCTTGAGTAGCAAAAGCAAGTCAATTATTAGGAAAGAAAAATGAGGTAGACAGAAACCTATAAGCCATAAGCAGCACAGAAAAGGAACACCTCAAGCTTCTGACATCTTCCCATTTTGTTCTTTTTTGAGGGCCAGTTGTACTCCTGTCCCAGGGTCCCAGAGGATTCAACAAAATAATCAACTATTTCACAGAAGCCATCTTGAGCTGCTTTCTGTAGGTAGTTATTTAGAATTCTAATGGATCTCCCTATTGCCTCAACAATGAAGACTGAGCATTATTGCCCATACATAAAAGCATATACATGACCTTTCATGATTTGGCCCTCACCTACTTCTGTGTCCTCTTCCCCTCAATACTCCATTCTATATTCCTTCCTTACTTTACCCAGGGATACCTTTGTAACACTCTTTATTGGGCAAACATTGACTCTTTTCAGTATTAATTTATTCCTTTTTTTAAAGTTCTGTATTGCCATTGAAGCCACCACCCACCATATCTCAGTAAGGACTTCAGTGTGTACTCCTCTATAAAAGGGGCACTCGTCACACAGTAACACCTTACTCTTCCACATGTTTGACTCTCCAACTAGACTGCAGCTTCCTTGTGAATGGAATCTTCTAATTGTGGCTTTATCATCAGCATCAACATGGTTTGTGTCTCTCACACAATTCCCATTCAATAAATATTAACTGAATAAATTACTGTATTCATATCCACATTGTTCAGAATCTTATACTTTCATATTCTATTGATTAAAATACCTAAGAAAACACAAAACAATAAAAAATTTGCCAACCTGATATGCTTATATTCCTTCAAGTCTAAACTAGAAAAGACACAGTTAGAACTGATGGATGTGGTGACCGCATACAGACACCTCAAGATACAGCAAATTGAAGATACAAGGAGAAATAAACTAATTATAATTTATATGAAACTGTTAGTCTGACAATTAGATATCATACAACAAAAACTCTCATAATTGCAGATTTTCATAGTTATGAATCCAAAAGATAAAAATAAGAAATCTCTCAGATAAAAATTACTTTCTTTTGTCTACTGTAGGTTATTGTACTTTTATCTTTTTAATATGCTGCCTCATTTAAAGACACTTCATAATCTAAAACATCTCCTGCTTTTAAAGATGAGGGAATGCAGATTTGGATAGAAGTAATATGACTGTATTAGTCCATTCTCACACTGCTATAAAGAACTGCCAGAGGCTGCATAATTTATAAAGGAAAGAGGTTTAATTGATTCACAGTTCTCCATGGTTGTGGAGGTCTCAGGAAACTTACAATTATGGTGGAAGGGGAAGCAAACACACCCTTCTTCACATAATGGCAGGAAGGAGAAGTGCTGAGCAAAAAGGGAAAAAGCCCCATATAAAACCATCAGATCTTGTGAGAACTGTCATTAGAACAGCGTGGGAAAAGCCACACCCATGATTCGCATATTTTCACCTCATCCTGCCCTTGATATGTGAAGATTATTACAACTCAAGGTGATATGTGGATGGGGACACAGAGCCAAATCAATGACCAAGGTCAGAAAGTTAATTAGCAGCTGAATGTGGACAAGGAATCACTGCTTTTGGCTTTCTTTCTTGATTCAAACTAGTTTCCTTCATCTTTAATAGCAAGTTTTCAGGTCAATTTTGGTGCTTTCAGCTCAAGCCTGCCTAGAATTTAATATTTCAGGATTGCCATGCTCTAACTCCTGGATAGCAGAGGGATGTTAAAGCCAAAATAAATTTTATTGGAAACTGATTTTACAGGCAGGAATAAAAATATCATCTAAATAAATCATAGCAGTGTTAATCTTGAAGTAAAGTTTGGTTATGTCTCGAGCAAGGTCAGTTTTTGACATCCAAATGAAATAAATATAAGCCAGCTTATCTTTTGGAAAATAGGAGACTATAAAAACACAATTGCCAGAATGGGAGAAAATTGAAGCTGATTTCCATGGCAACAAAAGAGTTACACAGATGAAATAGGGGCACATAAAAATTGATATATGCTACATTAAAAACAGAAAATGGAAAGTAAACAACAAGGGATTGACATTCATCAAGAATTCCCTGAGAGTGGAGGCTACCACTGAGACACCTTGAGTCTAAGAGTCAGTAGGGAAAACATTTTCAACTGTAAGTCTCATGTCTGGCTTACTGCAGTATACAAATGCCTCAATGGTTATGGTTTCTCTATACGAACACGGAGTGGACTTTGTCAGTTGGATATTTTTCTGTGCAAATTTTTGTGGACTTATTGAATCTTTAGGTAGAATACTTGGGTTGAGGTTATCAGACACCTTAACCTGAGAGAAGTCTCAAAACTGTCACTTTTCTTCACCCTACTAACCTTATCTTAGTTTAGTCTCCATTATAACCTTCATGTTCAAGGTCTTTGCCCACTTTGATATATACTCCATAAATCCTAGGGGATTTACTTTTCTAAAACAAATCTCAGTCAAGATCCATCTATAGTCATTTATATGAATCCCAACTACCCTCTTCAGCATGACATACCAGGTTTTCATGTTTTAACCACTACTAAAATCCCATCTCGTGTCATGTTTCCAGCACTCTGAGCATACCTTTCTTCATCACCAAATGCCTCCTTGGAACTGAAGACCTTTGCCCATGCTACTCTCATTGTCTGTACCATATGCCTTGTCATGGTCATCCACTCCTCTCTTTCCTAGCTTTCCCTTATTTTAGTAGGAGTAACCTCCACCTGGAAGCCTCTGCTGACTGTTCCACCCCCCTCCATGGACCAGAGGTCTCTGAAAACACACTCCCATGGAACTCTCTGCATGCAATGATTACAAAGGCTTATTATATTGTACAGCAAGTGCCTACTCACTTGGCAGTCTTTGTTGCTAGGCTGATAGTTGTGATTTTTCTGTAATCATAATCCTAGTGTCTGGCACACAGCACATACTCAATATATATTTATGGACTAAAATGAACTAAGGATAAATATCTCCTATGAGTATTTGCCTATATTTCTGTTGCATACCATTCCTAACTTAAAACTCATTTACTACAGTGAAATCTCAATCTACTTTTTAAGAGTTTGAACAATTAGAAAGTTCTTGCTCTTTTTCACATTTTTTAGTTTCATGTATTGCAACCTTTATGTACCATTACTTTGTGTTTTATTATTTGGAATCCTCATAACCACCAGGCAAGCTCCTGATGGCTCCTTTCTGAAACTCAATTGCTCAGGAAGGAAAAAGTAGAAATATACAATCAAATACTATATGTCATTTAGTATTTATGCACTACCTGGAACTGCCTGTTAGATTACACTAAGGAGAAATTGAATAAAGGCAGAGAAATAAAAAGACCAAAGGAAGAAAAAACCTATGTGCACAAAGTGACATATGCAAAAAAGTTCACAACAACTGATTTATAATAGCTAAGCAATAGAAACAATATGACTTCATTAGTACGGTGCTGTAGGAAGCCCTGGACTCTCCTTTCCGCCGCCAACATATGAATTCAACACTTTATGGACAGATAACCTTGAGAGAAATCAGATTTAGAGTCTTCTGCATCCAGGAAAGTACATACAAATAGACTCATCAAAGCCAGTAGGTATATTTAGAGTATTCTTTTACCAGACACTCTGCCAGCAGTATAGAACCATTCAGTTTTGAAGAAGCCCCCAACACCCCCAACCCCAGTTCCCAGTTTCATCCAGGAGGAAGAGGAAAGAGATTAGTTAACACATTCAATGTTCCAGTTTTTACAAGGGGATTCTTCAAAAAACTGCCTTCTATTTCACCAATCCTGGAGCGCCGATGGGTCCAGCAAAGCCTAGCTCCCCAGGGGCAGAACAAAGGCAGCAGATTGAGTTGGTAGATGCCATCAACCCTCCCTTTTGTTCAGCAAAGAGTGAGCAGAAAAAAAATCCTAACTTTAAATTTCCCTCTGGGAGGAAAAGAGCTGACCTGTGCATTTACTACCCAACTTCCCCAGGGTTGCCCAAGTAACTAACATCTGTCTCACTAGACATCAGTCTCTTTTGGGTCCAACAAAGTCTAGCCACCAAGGGAAAATGGAGACAGTGTCTTAGGCTGATAGACACCACAGCTTCCTCAGTTAGTACAGTACAAGCGGACAGAAACCACAGCTGTTTGCTTCTCCTTGGAGAAGGAAAGAATTAGAAGAGGCCTCCAGAATATCTGGCTAATCTTATGAGTGGGAGTCTTTCTGTATGAGGCCCATTTTTAAAAACTGTAAGAGGTGCCTGCTTTGCCTAATGTGAAGACACCAAAGCAGAGAGCAAAGAAAAAATTTAAAAATCAGCGAAAGATGTTCCAAAGAAAGAGACAAGATAAAAAGATCCCTAGAAGTTGATTTTAATAAAACAGAGTTATATTAATTACTTTACCAATATTTAAAACTCACGAAGATGCTCACCAAGGTCAAAAGAAGAATGCATGGATAAATTAATCATTTCAACAAATTATATATATATATACACACACACAGTGATGTATGTGTGATATTATATATATATAAACGTATATATCTATATATAATGCTGGTGCAAAGTTGCATTTTTTTGCCATTAAAAGATACACACACATGCACACACACACGTATATATAAATTCAGTTGCTTTGTTCTTCAACTCTGATTTCCATTTGGTGATATATATAGATATCTATAACTATAAATATTCATCTATATATAGATATAGATATTTCTGTAGTGATTATCTATCTATCTATCTATCTAAAAATCACAGAGTTTAAGAACAAAGCAACTGAACTGAAAAATTCACTAGAGGGATTCAACAAGAAAAGATCAGCAGTCTCAAAAACTGGTCACTAGAAATAATTCAGTCAGAGAAGCAAGCAGAAAATGAATGAAAAAAGTAAAGCTTATGGAATTTATGAGATACCATTAAGCAGGCTAATACATAGATTATGGAAATATTAAAAGTAGAAGACTAATAGAAAAGGACAGAAAACTTATACAAAGAAATAATAGCTTAAACTTCCCAAGTCTTGGGAAAGAGTTGTGTATCAATATCCAAGAAGCCCAAAATAGAGCAAATAAGATGAGCTCAAAGAAACTTATACCAAAATGCGTTATCATCATATTGTTAAGTCAAAGACAGAGAGAATTTTAAAAGCAGCAAGAGTATAGCAACTTTTCACATACAAGGGAATTCCAATAAAATTACTGGTGGAATTTTTAGCATACACTTTGCAGACCAGAAGGAAGTGGGATGATATATTCACAGTGTAGAATGAAGAAAACGTCACTAACCAAGAATATTATGGCAGCAAAACTGGCCTCCAAAAATGGAGAGCTAAAGACTTTCCCATATTACAGAATCTGGGAGAGTTCATCACAACAAGACATGGCTTAAAAGAAAAGCAAAAGAGAGTTCAAGTCTAAATAAGAGGACACTAAACAGGAACATGATAAATTGCTTACAACATAAGAAAGTATGAAACTTATTGGTAAAGGTAAATATATACATTAGTACAGTAATATACAATAACAATGCTGTATTACTGTACATGGTGGTGGCTAAAACATCTTTCATTCCAGTATAGAAGCTAAAAGACAAAATATTTCTTAAAAGTTTAACTTTTATAGGAGTGCAAGTTCTGAATTTAACCAACCACAAATTGGAAATATTTGGAAAGAAACACAAAAAATAACAGTAGAGCTGGGGGGCGGAGCAAGATGGCCGAATAGGAACAGCTCCAGTCTCCAACTCCCAGCGCGAAGGACACAGAAGACCGGTGATTTCTGCATTTTCAAC
>NW_012122932.1:7390486-7393006 GCF_000951035.1 Colobus angolensis palliatus
TATACCTGATATAAATGATGAATTGATGGGTGCTGACGAGTTGATGGTTGCAGCACACCAACATGGCACAAGTATACATATGTAACATACCTGCACGCTATGCACATGTACCCTAGAACTTAAAGTATAATAATTAAAAAAAAAAATAACAGTACAGCCATAAAAATACAAATTTAAAAATAGAAAATAACAACTAGTTACAAAGAAGTTACATTGTATTAAGTATTATAAGTATTCTAGAAATGATGTGATGTATATAAGACACACCACATCTATAAATTGTGGTGTCTGAAGGTAGTCCTAGAACTAATTTCCCACAGAAAATGACAGATCATCATGTGACTCCAAATATGTTAACAGTAATAAGACATAAATAGATGTAAATTGCGACAACAATAACATAAAGTGTGTGGTGGGGATAAGTTTAAGTGTAGAGTTTTTGCAGGTGATTGAACTTTAGTTATCAGCTTAAAATATACTTACTATAAGATATTTTATATAAGCCCCAAGATAACCACACAGACATACATTTAAAAACTGTAGAAGTTACAACAAAGAAAGAAATCAAAGCAATCACAGTATGTCAATATTAAAAAAACACACACAAAAATAGAGTGAAAGAGAAAGATAAAAACAAAACTAACAGAAAACCACTAGCAAAATAGTTATAATAAATCTTTCCCCATCCATAATTACATTAAATGTAATGCATTAAACTCCCCAAAAGACATACAGTGGCTAAATGAATTTTAATAACTCAATTATATTATCTTTACAAGAAACTGACTTTAGATTTAGAGATACACATAGGCTGAAAGTAAAGGGGTAGAAAAAATGTGCCATGGTAATTAAAAGAGAAAAAGGATGGTGATACTTATATTAGACAAAATAAACTTTAATTAACAAATTGTCAGTGGAAGCAAAAACAATACTATAAAATGATTAAAAGATGAATCAGGAAAATATTATAGTTATAAATTTATGTGGACCTAACATCAGATAACATAAATATATAAAACAAACATTGATAGAATTGAAGGGAGAAATAGCAATATTATAATAGTAAGAAACAGCAAACCCTACTTTCAGTAACATACTGAAAGTGCTGACTGCTCTATAATGAAAGGGAACTTGAATAACACTACACACCAACAGGACCTACCAGACATATGCAGAACATCCCAGCCAAAAGCAGTTGAATGCACATTCTTCTCAAGCCTATGTGCACCTTTCTCAAGAATGAATCACACATTAGGTTAGAAAACAGGTCTTATTAATTTAAGAGGTTTAAAATCATATCAAGTATCTTTTCTAACTACAATAGCCTGAAACTACAAATCGTATTTCTAGTTTGGAAAATTCAGAAACATGTGAAAATTAAATGAAAAACTCTTAAACAACCATGAGGTCAAGGAAGAAATAAAAATAAAACAAAATAAATACCTAAGGCAAATGAAAACAAAAACACAACATGCAAAACTGAGATGCAGCAAAATCAATACTTAGGAGAAAATTACTAGTGATAAATTTCTACATTAAAAAAGAATGATCTAAAATAAACAACTTTACATCTCATGGAACTAGAAAAGATAGCAAACTAAGCCAAAAATTAGCAGAAGGAAGGAAATGGCAAAGATTAGAACATAAAGTAAAATGTAGAAATTACAAAAATATTAAACAAAACAGAGGCTTTTTTGAAAAAAAATTTGACAACCCTTACCTAGACTAATTAGGAGAGAAGACTCAAATAAATACAATTAGAAATGTAAGAGTAGATTATAATTGATGCCACAGAAATATGAAAGGTCATAAAAGACTGCTTGAACAATTATATGCCAACACACTGGATTACCCAGGAAAAAAAAATGGGTAAATTCCTAAGAACACATAGCCTATTAAAGCTAAAGCATAAAGAAATAAAAAGTTGAACAGACCTATAAATAATATGAAGACTGAGTCAGTCATCAATGTCCCCCACCCCCACCCGACGAAAACCACAGGACCAGATGGCTTCATTGAAGAATTTAACCAATCATTGAACAAAAATAATTAACACTATTATTTATCAAACTCATCACAAGACTGAAGAGGAGGGCACACTCCCAAACATATTTTATGTCTACCATTACCCAGATGCCAAAGCCAAAGACACCACCTAAAACTACAGACCAATATTCTTTTTTTTTTTTTTTTTTTTTTTTTTTTTGAGACAGAGTCTTGCTCAGTCTCCCACTCTGAAGTGCAGTGGCGCGATCTCGGCTCACTGCAAGCTCCTCCTCCCGGGGTCCCTCCATTCTCCTGCCTCAGCCTCCCAAGTAGCTGGGACTACAGGCGCCCGCTGCCACACCTGGCTAATTTTTTGCATTTTTAGTAGAGACGGGGTTTCACCATGTTAGCCAGGATGGTCTCGATCTCCTGACCTCGTGATCCGCCTGCCTCGGCCTCCCAAAGTGCTGAGATTACAGGCTTGAGCCACTGCGCCCGGCCTAGGCAATCTTTTCATTTAATTTTTTGATAATT
>NW_012122932.1:7393056-7399410 GCF_000951035.1 Colobus angolensis palliatus
TTAGCCAGGATGGTCTCGATCTCCTGACCTCGTGATCCGCCTGCCTCGGCCTCCCAAAGTGCTGGGATTACAGGCATGAGCCACCGCGCCCGGCCCAGACCAATATTCTTGATGAATATAGATGTAAAAGTTCTTGACAAAACACTGGAAAACTGAACTCAGTAAGTTAATACTAAAGAAATCATACACCATGATGATATGGGATTTATCCCTGAGATGCAAAGATGGTTCAACACACAAAAATTAATGTATGTAATACACTACGTTATCAGAATAAATATTGCATAAGTATTTCAGTAATCCTAAGAAAAGCATTTGACAAAATTGAATTCTATTTTATAATTTAAAAAACTCTTCAAAAACTAGGAAAAAAAGTAAATTGCCTCAATATAATGAAGGTCATATATGAAAAGCTCACAACTAATATCATACTTGATGAAAAGATGAAAGCTTTTTCTCTAAGAACAGAAGCAATATAAGGATTTCCACACTTACCACTTCTATTTATCATAGTACTGGGAATCCTAGCCAGAAAAGTTTAGGCAAGGAAAGGAAATAAAGATATACAAATAGGAAAAATAAAAGTAACATTGTCTGTGTTTACAGATTATGTGATCTTATATATAGAAAACCCTAAGGACTCCATTTTAAAAAAAAACAAAAGACTGTTAGAATTCATGAACAAGTTCAGTAGAGTTTAGGATATAAAATAAAAATATAAAAATCAGTTGTTTTCCTGTAGACTAAACAACAAATAACTGAAAGCAAAATCAAGAAAACAAGCCCATTTTAAATAGCACCAAAAATAATGAAATACCAAGGAGTAAACTAAGGAGTTTTAAGAAGGTTTAAGACTTGTATACAAAAGTATACAAAATGGTGTATATAAAATAGTGTATACAAAAAAAAGTGTATATAAAATATAGTGTATACAAAAACATATACAAAATAGTGATGAAATAAACACACAAATAGACACCTGTGTTCATGAATTAGAAGGCTTAATAATGTTAAAATTTCCATAATACCTATTCTGCAGATTCCATGTAATTCTTATTAAAATATAAATGGCATTATTTAGAGAAATAGAAAAAATTAAAATGTATATGAAATCAAAAGGTACCATGAATAGTCAAATTAACCTTGAGAAAGAATAACAAAATTGGTGGCTTCAAAATATATTCCAAAGCTAAAATAATTAAAACACTATGGTACTGGCATAAAAACAGACACATATATTAAATAGAATAGAGTGCCAACAAATATATCCACACATATACAGCCAACTAATTTTCAACAAACCTGTCAAGTATACACAATGGGAAAATGATAGCCTCTTCAAAAAATGCTCTTGGGAAAAATGGCTATCTGCAAGAGGAAGAATGAAATTGGACCCTTATCTAATATGAAACATAAAAATAACTCAAAATGGATTTAAGATTAAAGGTAAGACCTGAAACTATAAGACTACCTGAAGAAAACAGGAGAAAACCTACATAACATTAAGATTGGCAATAATATGACACCAAAAGCACAGACCACAAAAACAAAATATACATGTGGGACTACATCAAATATAAAACTTCTGCACAGAAAAAGAAAAAAAAAATCAACAACATAAAAAGGCAACCTATGAATGGCCATGAAAGCTCTGCACACAGCTGTGCTCTGGAAGCTGATCTCCTAGCTGCACCATAGCACATTCAACTGGCACACCACTACAAATGTGGTAGCTGGGGCACTTGCACCCAGGCAGTGGTGCCATTGCCACTCTGGACCCCAGAGCCTTGGCCTCCCATGTATGCCAATGCTTCAGACTCCCCTTCCCCATTCACAGGTACCTTTTCACAGGTACGTCACATTAGACACTGTTGCAATGAAAGCATATATGCCAGCTGGACTCAGCAAGAAAAGAATTTCCCTTAGTCAAAACTTCTCTGGTGGAAGAATTACAGACTGGGAGGAAATCTGTCTTTGCCACTGGTAACACCACCAGCCCTCACTGTCACTGAAGACATCCACAGTCTTGGACACTGAGGATCTCTGCAATCTTCACCAAATGCAGGGTAAATGTATCACCTAAGCGACAGAGCTATATGAAGACAAAACTATTGTGTACTCTCCAGAGCCAGAACCATTACAATTCACCCAGAGACATCCTTCTATCCACCCTCAGGAGGTCTGTCCACACCAAAGCAAGTCCATAAAGCTTTGGAAGAGGTAACCATTTCATCAAACATGCAAACATCCAGGCAAGGCAATGAAAAAAAATTTTTAAAACTAGCACAGCAACAAAGAAGAAACCACAATAATTTTATAGTAACTGACCACAACAAAATGTAAATCTGTTGTCTGAAGAGAAATTTAAATAGTTGCATTAAGGAAGTTCAGTAAAATTCAAAATATCACAGACAGAAATTCAACAAAATCAGGAACACAACACAAGAACAACACAAGAGGTTTAATAGATTAAAATTACTAAAAAGAACCAAAAAAATTCTGGAGCAAAAGAATACAAAGAAATAAATAGAAAATGTAATAGAGAGTGTAATTAACAATTACTTAAGCACAAGAAAGAATATGTGAACTTGAAGATAAGTTGTTAGAAAATATACAGTCAGAAAAAAAGGTATAAAGAAAGCTTAGAGGATCTATGAGACACTATCAAAACAGCAAATATTCAAATTATGAAATAAAGGAGAAAAGAGAAAGTAGAAACAGAAATCTTATTTAGGAAAAAAAAAGGCTAAAATATTTCCTAATCTGAGAAAAATATAAATGTCCAGTACACGGAATACAAAATTTCCAATTATGTTCAACCCCAAAAGGACAAAACTAAGACATATTATGTCTTACTATCAAAGTGTCAAAAATTATAAAGAGAGAATCTTAAAAGCAGCAAAAGAAAAGCAACTTGTGAAATACAAGAGAATAATCATAAGGCTATCAGTATATTTTTTTTTTTTTTGAAGAAAACCATGTTTTAAGCCAGGAGACAGTGGGGTGACATATTGAAAGTACAGAATGAATAAAAAAAGAAAAGCAAGCCAGGATTACTTTTACTTGGCAAAGCTGTCCTTCTGATAGAAAGAGATAAAAACAATACTAGACAAACAAAAGCTAAAAAGAGTTCGTTACCCTACACCACCTGCCTTACAAGAAACACTAAAGGAAGTTCTTCAAGCTGAAATGAACAGATACTTACTAGTAAAAACAAAACATATAAAAGTATAAAACTCACTGGTAAAAGAAAGTATCTGGTCACATTCAGAATACACTAATACTGTAATGACGGTGTATGAGTCATTTACATCTCTAGTACAAAGGTTAGAAGACAAAACTATGAAAATAATTACGGCTACAATAATCTGTTAAGTAATACATAATATAAAAAGAGATAAATGGTAACATCAAAAACATAAAATGAGGGGAGTAAATAAAACTTAAGTGATTTTTTATGCAATCAAAGTTAAGATGTCATCAGCTTAAAAGAACCTTTTAAAACTACAAGATATTGTGTTACCTTCATGGTAAACACAGAGCAAAAGCTTCTAACTTATAAAGAAAACAAAGATAAAGGAATCAACATACCAGCATATAAACTTATCAAATCGTAAGAGAAGATAGCAGGAGGGGAAGAAAGAATAAAGAATCTATATAACAAACAATAAAATGGCTATAGTCTGTCCTTACCTATCAACAATTACCTTGAATGCAAATAGATTAAATTCTTCAAAAATAGAGTGGAGGCCAGGCACAGTGGCTCACACCTGTAATTCCAGTGGGAGGCCAAGGCAGGCAAATTGCTTGACATTAGGAGCTCAAGATCAGCTTGGGCAACATGGCAAAACCTCATTTCTAAAAAGTAAAAAAATTAGCCGGGTGTGGTGGCACATGCCTGTAGTCCCAGGTACTTGGGAGGCTGAGGTGGGAGGATCACCTGAGCCTAGGAGGTTGAGGCTGCAGGGAGCCACTGCACTCTAGCCTGGGCAACAAAGTGAAACCCCGTCTCAAAACAAAACAAAACAAAAACCAAACCAAACCAAACAAAACAAAACCCAGAGTGACTAGGTATAGAAAAAATAAGACCCAACCATATGCTGCCTACAAAAGACTCATTTTATCTTTAGGGACATATACATGCTTGAATATGGAGAGATGAATAAAATATGTTCTATGGAAATAGAAACCAAAAGGAACTTATATCAGACAAAAGAGTCTAAGTCAAAACCTAAAATAATACAAAGATGCTTATTACATAATGATAAAGCAGTGAATTCACCAAGAGTATCTAATACATACACACAAACCCCCCAACATTAGAGCATTTAAATATATGGAATAATTATTAATAGATTAGGAGAGATTAACAACAATACAGTAACAGTAGAAAACATTAATACCCCATTTTCAACAATGAGTAGATCATCCAAATAGAAAATCAATAAGGAAACATTGGACTTGAACAATACCTTAAATCAAATAGACCTCACAGATATACGGAATATTTCATCCATTAGCATCAGAATACACAGTCTTTCAAGCGCACACAAAAAATTCTCCAGGATAGATCATATGTTAAGTTACAAGGTAAGTCTTCACAAATTTGAGAAGATTGATATCACATTGAATTTATTTTCTGAATACAATGGCATAAAACTAGAAATTAATAATGAAAGAAAATTTGGAAATTTCACAAATATGTGGAAATTAAATAAAATACTCTTGAACAATTGAGTCAAATAAAAAATAAAAAGGAAATTTAAAAATATCTTGAGGCAAATAAGCAATGGAAGCACAGCATACCAAAACTTACTGCCTGCCACAAACACAGTTCTAAATAAAAGTGATTTCCAATAAACCACCTACATTATACCAAAATGAATCAGAACAAGAATAACAAATAAAGTCCAAAGTAGACTGGAGAAAATATCAAAGGCCAGAGCAGAAATAAGTAAAATAGAAATTAGAAAAATAATAGAACAAAACTAATGTTTCTTTTGAAAAAAAAATAAAATTTACTCACTTTTAGCTAAACTAAGAAAAAAGAAAGAAGAGACATTACAACTGATACCATAGAAATACAAAAGATTATAAGATACTATTAATACTATAAAGAATGGTATGCCAACATACGAGATGACCTACACAAAACTGGTATATTCCTAGGAACATACAACTTACCAAGACTGAATCATGAATAAATAAGAAACTAAGAGCAGTGCTTCCCAAACTCTTCAGAAAAAAAAAAAAAAAAAAAATGGAAAAGGAGGGAATACTTTCAAATTCATTTCACAATGCCAGTATTACCCTGATGTTAAAGCTAGACACCACGAGAAAAGAACATTTTAGGCCAATTTCCCTGATAAACACAGATGCAAAATCTTAAACACAATAATGACAAACAAAATTAAATTGTACATTAAAAAGATTATTCACTATGATCAAGTGGAATTTTTTCCTGGATGCAAAACTGATTGAACACATGGAAATAGCAGGATGAAGGACAAATATGATACAATTATCACCATAAATACAGAAAAATCATTTGAAAAGATTCAACATCCTTTGATAATAAATGCTCTCAACAAATTAAGATATATCTTAGATATTTAAGAAATATATCTAAGCCCAGTGAAGACTATATATGAAAACACAAAGCTAATATTATACTTAACAGTGAAAATTTGAAAGCTTTAAGATAAGGAAAAGACAAAGATGTCCACACTTTAATAACTTCTATTCAACGTAATACTGAAAGTCTTATCCAGAACAATTAATAAAGGAAAAAAAGACACTTGAGTAAGAAAGGTAATGGGTACACAAAATAGAAGAATGAATAAGTTCTGGTGTTTGCTAGTACAAAAGAGTCACTATAGTCAAAAATAATTTTACATTGAAAAATAACTAGGAGTATAATTGGACTGTTTTTAACACAAAAGATAAATACTTGAAGTGATGGATACCCCATTTACCTTGGTGTGATGATAATGCATTGCATGCCTGCATCAAAATATCTGATGTAACTCATAAATATATACACCTATTATGTGCCTGCAAAATAAAAATTTTTAATAAGAAAGGAAAAATCTTAATAATCTGTATTTGCAAATGACATGTTCTTATATATAGAAAACAAATCCACCAAAAAAATGGTTAGAAATTCAGTAAAGATACAGCACACAAAATCAACATACAAAAATAGCACTTTTTTATAGACTAAGTACTATTTTTCAAAAACGAAAATCAAGATATCAACGTAAAATAAGCTACAAAATTAAAATATTTGCAAATAAATTTAATAAAAAAAGTAAAAGATCTATATACTGCAAACTTTAAAACAGTGATGAAAGA
>NW_012122932.1:7399460-7491819 GCF_000951035.1 Colobus angolensis palliatus
AAATCCACCAAAAAAATGGTTAGAAATTCAGTAAAGATACAGCACACAAAATCAACATACAAAAACAGCACTTTTTTATAGACTAAGTACTATTTTTCAAAAATGAAAATCAAGATATCAATGTAAAATAAGCTACAAAATTAAAATATTTGCAAATAAATTTAATAAAAAAAGTAAAAGATCTATATACTGCAAACTTTAAAACAGTGATGAAAGAAATTGAAGATATAAATGTATGAAAAGATAGCCTGTGTTCATGAACTGGTAGAACATTGCTAAAATATCCACATTACCCAAAGTTAGCCACAGAACAAATGTAATCCCTATTAAAATTTCAATGAATTAAAAAAAGAGAGAGAGAAAGCAATTCTAAAATTTGTGTGGAATCACAAGACACCCCAAATGACCAAAGCAATATTGAGCAAAAAGAACAAAGCTAGAGGCATTACAGGTCTTAATCTCAAAATCTACTGCAAAGTTTTAGTAAACAAAACAGTATGCTACTGGCATAAAAACAGACAAATAGACCAATGGAGCAGAATAGGCAACCTGGAAATAAATCCACCAATTTACAGTGAACTGATTTTCAACAAAGATGCCAAGAACACACAATGGAGAAAAAACAGTGTCTTCAATAAGTGGTGCTGATAAAACGAGATATCCACATGCAAAATGAATTTAAAACTTTACCTTCCACCATATGCAAAAATCAATTCAAAATGGATTAAAGACTTTAACATAGGATCTGAAACTGAAACTATTCAAATAAAACATATGGATAAATTTTCTTGACATTATTCTTGGCAAAGTCGTTTTTTGGACCCTAGAACCTACAGTATAATAATAAAAAAAAAGTCATTTTTGATATGATCCCAAAAGAATGAACATTAAAAGCAAAAATTGACAAATGAGATTACATCAAACTAAAAAGTTTTTGTACAGTAAAAAAGTAAACAGTCAACAGACTCTACTTTAACTATGGGCAGCTTATTATATGTCAATTATACCTCAATAAAAGTATTTTTTAGGTAGGAAATTTGCTGAAATACCACAACTATAATGTTTCCTACAGCAAAAATAACACTCAACCTCAAGGAAATAACAGGCTGGCCCAGGGACACATGTCCCAATGTGAGAATTAAAAATGGAAGCTAGATATGAAATTCACAAAAGAAATCAATAAAACCAAAATCTGTCTTTTTAAACAGATAAATCACTAAAGAAAAAAATACTAGTATCAGAAATGAAAGAGGAGACATCAATAAAGACCCCATGAACATTAAAAAGATAAAGAAATATTATGAACAACTATATGCTTACAAATTTGATTGCTAAGATGAAATGGACTAATTCCTTGAACGATGCAATCTGTTAAAACCACACAAGA
This sequence comes from Colobus angolensis palliatus, assembly GCF_000951035.1. NCBI lineage: Eukaryota > Metazoa > Chordata > Mammalia > Primates > Cercopithecidae > Colobus > Colobus angolensis. The sequence continues at coordinate 7,400,848 of NW_012122932.1, forward strand.
AGAACTAGACAATCTGATCAGGCCCATATTAAAGAAATTGAATCAATAATTAATAACCTTTCAAACAGAAAGCACCAGGCCCAGATGGATTCACTGGTGAATTCCACCAAGCATTAAACTAAGAAATGTCAAATCTATGCAATCTTTCTCAGAATGTAGTAGCAGAAGGAATACTTTCTAACTAGTTCTATGAGGCCAGCATCATCCTAATACCAAAATCAGACAAAGACATTACAAGAAAAAAAAAAACAACTATAGACCAATATTTCTCATAAACAGATGAAAATTCTCAACAAAATATTAGGAAATGAAATCCAACAATTCTTAAAAAGAATTATATACCATGACCAAGTAAGATTCATTCCAGGTATACAAAGGCTGGTTCAACATTTGGAAATCACTTAATGTAGTCCAACATATCAACATGCTAAGTAAAATAAATAATGTGATAGTATTGGAATCATATCAACAGTTGCAGAAAAATCATTTGACAAAATCCAACATCCATTCATAATAAAACTCTCAGTAAACTAGGAATATAGGGGAATTTCCTCAACTTGATATATATACCAAAAACCTACAGCTAACATTATACTGAAGAGTGAGAAACTAGAAGCTTTTCCACTAACATCAGGAATAAGATACAGATGTTTTATCTCACCGCTGCCTTTCTAGAATAGGCAAAATTATGGAGACAGTAGAAAGTTCAGTAGTTACTATTAATTGGGGGCTGGGGAGAGATTAATAGACAGACCCCAGAGGATTTTTAGGGCATTAAAACTACTCTGTATGATGCCATAATGGTAGATGCCATAATGGTAGATAAATGGTAGATAAAAATTAGATAAATATTTGTTCAAATTCAGAGTGTACAACAGCAAGAGTGAGTCCTAATGTAAACTGGACTCTGGGTGATAATGATGTGTCAATGTAGGTCCATTGATTGTAATACATATAGGTCTCTAGTGCAAGATGTTGATAGTGGGGGAGGCTGTGCATGTGTAGAGGTCAGGGGTATAGAGCAATTATTTTCTGCTTCATTGTGCTGTGAACCTAAAACTGCTCTAAAAGTCTTTATTAAAACATGAAAGCCAGTGGGATTTTTTCCTTCTATAATCATGCCAGGAAGATGTTGATAAGACTGTAATTTGGGGCACTACCTGGTAGGAAGAAACAAACTTCTCTCTCCCTCTATTACTTTCTATTTGTCTGTGTCATGGCAGTACCCTGTTCACAAACCTGTGATAGCTTTCTGTCATCAGAATCAAGTCTTCATCCCAGCAGGTACTTGAAGAAGTTCCAAAACATGGCCCTTAAATACTTAATTTTATTTCCCATTACCTCTTTTCTGCCATCTAACTGAAACAGTCTACACCAAGTAGTATCGGGTTTTTCTGTTTTCTTAGTAATCAATCCTTCCTCTTCAGTCTCCATGAAAACAACTACATATCACTCACTTTATACATGCAAATACTCAATTTATAAAGATATTTAAACACCTTTATTTAGCCCTACTTAGCTCTAATTCCACCTCCTTCCATAAGTTGGTATTCCACTGCCTTCTCACCTTTCTCATGCTCCCATACCCAATGGGGGAATTACAGAGATGGGATCATAGGAACCACAATTTAACCTTCACTCTGCCTATATCAGTTTCCTATTACTGATGTAAAAAAAAAAAAAAAAATTCTCAACACTTTGTGTCATAAAACAACACAGATTTAGTATCTTAAGGTCTTAGATGTTGGAAGTCCAAAATGTATTGTATTAGGGCTAAAATGAAGGTAATTGGCAGGGTTGCATTCCTTCTGTTTTCCTTCTTAAGGCTCTGGGGAGAATGGTTCATTGCCTTTTCCAACTTCTAGAAGCTGTCTGTCTTCCTTGGCTCATGGCTCCCAGCCACCAATCGTATCACTCCAACTCCTGCTCTTAACACATTCTTCTCTGACTCCCCTGCCTACCTGTTTTACTTATAAGAATCCTTGTTATTACATTGAGCTCATCTAGATAATCCAACATAATTCCCCTATCTCAATGAGCCTTAATTTTGCCATAGGAAGTAACATATTCACATTCGCCATGCATGAAAATCTAGACATATTGGGGGGGGCATTATTATGGCTATAAAATTGTACTTTTCTGGGGTTTGAATGGGGTTTGTGACACAATGATATACTTCTAATTAATGGCTCCATGCCAAAAAGAAACTTATTTTAGTTTTTTATGCTAAAGAGATATCCAGACCAAAAGAGAAGTTACGGAATCTACAATGCTTTTTCCCTTTACAACAATTATATTCATTTCTCATTTGGCACTATACCATTAGATATATTGTAATTCTTTTCCAGCTCAGCCCTCTTGCTCCCATTACTATGACAACCCACATCTTATGACAAATGGTGGAGGTATCAGCAGAAACCCTCAGAGAAGCAAGCCTCCAAATCCTACAAGCCTGAGGACTTTACCTTATCTTAGGAATATTGTTGGGACTGCTAGGATTATGCATCTTAGAGCACCTAGGTCTGGTGCAATCAATTGCATTCAGATAGTAAAAAATATTACTGGAAGGAACACCACATTAAGAGTCAGTGACCTACATTTTAGTTCAAGAATCAGATTTTGGCACTCTGCTCTATTAGCTGGACACATCACACAGCTGCTCTGGTCCTCGATGTCCTTGGATATAAAATGACATGAATAACACCACCCCCCCGGCCCCATCCAGTTCCCCTCTGTCCCTGCCTGTCAGGGCTGATGAGAAGACCAAATGAGATCATCACCAGAAAAGTGCTTCATAAGCTATAAAATTCAAAGTTGAGCAATCAATGTAATATTTATTGGCAAAGATTGTGCAAGCTATGATGGGAAATATAAAGATACCCAAGGCAGTTTTTGCTCCTAAGAATTCTATAGTTTGGTAGAGGTAAGTAATGAACACAAAATAGTGCGTTCATGTCCTTTTCTGATGGCAAGATTTTTAACCCAATCTAAAACACAGCATTCATCACAGAAAATGGCTAACCAAGGGAATATCTGGGGCTTTGTGTAACACTGTGGACATTTTAGTCATTGCTTGTTTCAGCATACTGTTTAATCTCCTACTTAAACTCCAATAACAATAGGATTAATGTGAAATCATGTTAGTGATGAATATTTCTCCACTCCTAGTATTCATTTCTTTTCATGGGTGTTCAATTAGCATAATCCCTGGCCTATCTCCATCCCTTTATTCACTTTGTTCTTGGAGTAGTTGAGAGATCATTGAATGACAAAATTGGTTAGAGTAACTAAGAACATTCCATTTAGCTCTTCCTTTTCCCTTAGGAAGCATCAATTCTTCTCTGCTCCTCCATGTCCTCTCTGGTCCAGGAACTCCCCTGTGAGTGCTGCTTTGCATAAACACTGCCATAACTAAAGACCAGTTCCAGATTTGCTTATTAGCAACCACGTTCTCCAACCTGGCATCTATCAGTAAATAAGGTGATACTTTGGCCTCTAGCTTTGCATTTATTTCTCAACCTGTTTAAAATGGTATAGGAAGGTCATTCCAAGAATCACCATGAATAGTAAGTTCTAAAAACCATGCTAAATAGTTTCCATGCCTTATTTCATGTAATCTCCATAACTACTCCTATAGGCAGGATTATTGCCTTCACATGATTGAGGAAATTGAAGTAATTAATGTAATTTACTCAAGGTCTCCCAGCTAGTAAGTGGTAGAGTTAGGAGTTGTTATGGACTGAGTGTTTGTATGCCCAGCCATAGATTCATATGTTAATGTTCTAATCCCCAATGTGATGGTATTGAGAGATGGGGGTAATCAGGTTTAGATGATGTCTTGAGTGTAAATTCCTCATGATGGGATTAGTGCCCCTATGAGACACCAGAGAGCTTGCTTCCTCTTTCTCCCTACAACACAGGGAGAAGGCAGCCATCTACAAACCAGGAAGAGCACCCTTGTCAGGAACTGCATTGGTTAGCCCCTTGATCTTGGACTTCCCAGCCTATAGAACTATCAGCAATAAATGTCTGTTATTTATAAACCACCCAGGTTATGGTATTTTGTTAAAGCAGCCCAAGTAAAATCTACTGGAATCAAATTTAGGGTTTTCTAAATCTGAAGACTGCACGCTTAGCTGCGTTATCTATATATAGATTACTCATGGAGGGAATTCTATAGTTTCTACCTTAGACCTGAGCAAAACTAAAGAAATGTTTGATGTTAACAAAAATCTCATTTTTGTTCTTTGCCTGCTGCATTATCTCTGAATTTTTATTTCCGTGTTTGTAAAAGAGAAATAATGGTGATATTGAGGTTTCCTAAGGCAACTGGTTGTTGTACTGAACACACGAGATGGCAGATGTACAGATCTTTAGAGATTTGATGGCATGATACCAATGAAGATGGTCAAGGTTATCATAGTTACAACCTTAAGATGATAGGATAAAGATCACATGCAGGCAGGTTTTAGGAAATGAATATTGAAATTGTAATTATGGTTCAGCACAAATTTTTTACCATATGTTTTGATCTAACAACCCTATAGTTGTTGTGTCACCTTCCTCACAGGCCTTAGCCCCTTTAGTGCCCATTTTTCTCTGTGATCAAGAGTGACACTTCAGATGCCACCTAGAACAACAGTCCCCCTAGTCTGAGTTTAGCGACTGACAACTCTGCAACTTCCATTCAAATTTAGAAATGTGTCTTCTGTGTGGACTTATGTAGATTTCTAAGTAAAATAGAAACGCCTGAAGATTTTCAAAAGGGATTCTGTGTAACAGGCACAGTATTTTACAACAGTGTCTATGTATTCTTTTTATAAAGATTCATAAAGTCACATCCTCATCTTTGTTAAAAATGCTTGTTCCTCAGTACCATAAAGAAATAGTAGTGGAACCCAGGAGGCGGAGCTTGCAGTGAGCCAAGATCGTGCCACTGCACTCCAGCCTGGGCGACTGAGCGAGACTCTATCTCAAAAAAAAAAAAAAAAAAGAAAAAGAAATAGTACTTGAATGTAAATTTAATTTCCTCAGCAAGGTCACTTTTACTTTCTGCAGAAAGGGTACACTTGCCAGCAGTTTTGCCAGGAGAGTACACTGAACAAAGGAGACAGGGTTATTTATAACCTGACCATCCACCCTACTGCTGCGTCCAGTTTCCATTGGCTGGAACGGGGTCTCAAATTCTGTATTTGTCCCGACTGGCTAGCAACTTAGAACTTTTTAAAAGAGGCAAAGGCAGAGGAGAACAAAGGAAGGAGGAAGTAACTTGTGGAATGCTGAGAAAGATAAAAACACCTCCAAATAAGGACCAGGAACAGGCTATGACCTCATGCTTGCTTGGATCAGTATAAGCGTGCCAAGGCAAATATTTAGGTTAAATTGTGGGTGCTAAGAACATAAAGTGCATTGATTTCTTTATTATGGTTAGCAGATATTTAATAACGTTAGCACAGGTCTTTAAATGCATTTTGCTTCTAAGAGAAGTTACTATTTATTCCTAATTAGATGGGGAAGAAAGTCTTTGAAGAGGAGCCTCTACTTTACTTTTTACATCTTGATCCTAATAATGAATTTGCTGCAGGTGGGCTGTATGTCATGTCCCAGGCTTCTCCAAGTCTCCAGAGAATTAAATACTCAGATAATTAGAAATCAATAGTATCTCACCAAAAATTCATAATAATAAAGCTAAATAGTTTGTTTTATCATCTGCACTTGAAAAGCCAAGTGGAAAAACACTGCACATGTGATGACGATAAATTAATACTTAAACATAGTGAAATGACTCAAGGCACATTTTTTGAACAAGACTCATATTGCTCTTCAATTTGAGCAAGGGAAAATTTGTTACAGAAAAAATATAGCCAGCACATTTTGGTTTTAAAAACTATACTATTAACTTTTGGTATGCTGATTATCTGTCCCTTAATATTATCTTACACTTCCCACGACATTTCCACCTGGCAACCATGGTAAACTGAACCTATAATGCTTGCTCTAGATAGGATATCAAATACGTAGAAATGAAAGTTGTTACTGCTTCAAGAGTAAAAACATTCCAATATAGGATTAGACTGGGACGATAAATGCTTTCTTGAGGTGAAGCACACTTTCCCACAACTATGACTTTGGACTTAGCTATGTGACTGGCATGAGCTATAGAAAGGGGCCATATTCCAATTCCTGGTGGTGGCTTTAAGATACATCCTGTGGTCTCAGCCAAGCCCTATGGACTTCTGCCTTCTGCCATGAGAAAAGCATGCCACAGCAATGGCTACTCCTTCTGGCTGAATCCTAAATAAGAAGACACATAGAACCTGGCAATGGAACTGGCTACATAATTTATGAGACCCAGTGAAAAATAAAAACATAGGACCTCTTGTTCAAAAGTGTTTTAAGACAGTGACAGCAGAACATTAAAACAAATGCAGGACTCTCCTTAACACAGGGTCCCATGTGACCATCCTGGACACATGTCTATGAAGAGTCCCAGCTGAGCTTCAGATTTCACGTGATATGAGCAAGAAATAAAAGTTTGCTATTGCAAACCATTAAAATTTTAGAGTTACTTGCCATAGCAGATGCTAATACAGTACATACCTAAAATGAGTAGAGTAATCAGCTGTAAGAGTGTTTGTTATTGTGGCAAACTGGAGGGCCAATGTCCCATCCAAGTCAGGCGGCAGCTACACGGTTCCTGCCCACAGTTGCTTTGTGAGCATGCACCACTTGCCAAGGTGTTCCTCTGGTGCTACAGGGCTCCCTGTTTTTAAACAGTAGGTAGTAATCCACATTTTATGTGAAATATCTCCATTTTTAAATATAGGTAGCTTATTTTTTAAGATGTTATGTAGGAATAACAAAATATCCCTCTTTTCCAGATCTTCTTTTTCATTAAATCTTGTAATTTCAATTCTGGTATTTTTGTTAGTATAAACATAACATCGTTGAAGACTATGAGTTAAAATGACCACTGTATTATATTCTACCAACCTACAAGTGGCTTCCTCAATAGCCAGAGCTTATTCTTAGGGTAATGAAGTCATAGGCTAAGAGGAGAAAATCATCATCTGAAATCTCATGCAGGTAAACAGACTTGTCCCCTAAATCCTGAACTAAAGATAAAAGGGGCTTTCATGGAGTTTAAGAAAAGCTGGCTGGGCATGGTGGCTCACACTTGTAATCCCAGCACTTTGGGAGGCTGAGGTGGGCGGATCACTTGAGTTCAGAAGTTTGAGACCAGCCTGGCCAACTTGGTGAAACACTGTCTCTGCTAAAAATACACAAGAAAAAACGTAGTCAGGCATGGTGGTGCATGCCTGTAATCCCAGCTACTTGGGAGGCTGAGGCACGAGAATCACTTGTACCCAAAAGGCAAGAGGTTTCAGTGAGCTGAGATCATGCCACTGCACTCCAGCATGGGCTACAGACTGAGACTCAAAAAACATAAATAAAAGCTGAGAGAGGCTGGGCACGGTGGCTCAAGCCTGTAATCCCAGCACTTTGGGAGGCCGAGAAGGGTGGATCAGGAGGTCAGGAGATCGAGACCATCCTGGCTAACATGGTGAAACCCCGTCCCTACTAAAACAAAATACAAAAAACTAGCCGGGCGAGGTGGTGGGCGCCTGTAGTCCCAGCTACTTGGGAGGCTGAGGCAGGAGAATGGCGTAAACCCGGGAGGCGGAGCTTGCAGTGAGCTGAGATCTGGCCACTGCACTCCAGCCAGGGCGACAGAAAAAAAAAAAAAAAAAGGCTGAGAGAACATAATAAAATATGCCCTTTACATGGAACAAAGTCAGAGAACTTACTACTTCAACAAGCAATTATATTTCTCTAACACACAAGCACACATACACACATACTTTATTTCACAGGAGTTTAAATAAAGCTTGACTTGAATTTTACCTCAGTGACCTTTGTAACATTCTTTGTGGGGTCACAATTTTCTCATTAAAAAATCGTGATTTTAATAGAACCTATCCTATAGCGTTGAAGATAAAGATAATGCCTGTAAAGTTTTTAGCACTCTACTTGCTACATAGTGAGGTTAGCTATTATTTTTACATTGTTGGTAGGGATGCCATCTGATTTTACTAACCATGTGTATCTAAGTTCTAGGACAGTGCCTGTCATAGATATTTAATATTTGTTGAATATAAGAAGTCAATTTTGTTCCACAAAGCAGTTCTACTCAATTGAGATCTTAATAGCTATTGTGAGAAATGCAGAGCTAGCTAAATCAAAGCTATAGCTAATATTATTTCACCTACTGAATATAGATTCAATATATTCAAATATTATTGACTCTATTTAACAGAGCCATTTCCTCCCCAATTGCTAATAAATAGAACTCCAATTTTATTCAGCAGTCAGACCCATGGCAATGTGCTCAGCAAAGATGGGCCCCTCCTTCCACCCCAGAGGATGCATTTGGATTGGCTTAAACTTTGATTGCTCTAAACCAGCGGTGATGATTTCAGTCCTCTTTGCCAGCAATTGGTTTGGGACAGGCATGCAAAACAGTTCTGGCTAATGAGACATTAGAGGAACTCTACTGGTAAGCTTTGAGGAAATAGTTTCTTCCCAGATTAAAAACAGGCTGTAGAGGCACTAGATCTGTTATCCCTCCTCAAATATTGACCCCTGGGGAGCTGCGTTTGCCACTGTGGCAACCAGCCTGGGTCCTTGAGGAGTAAAGCAAGTGAATCATAGAAAAAAAATCCAAGTCCACAATTATGGAGCAATTAAATTGTTACATTGCAACTGTTAGCTCCAAACTTCTATTAAATGAGATTACAAATGTTTTACTGTATAAGTCAATTTTAGTTGGTTATTCTGTTTCTTGGAAATTCAAAGCATTCTAATTGATATCATAATCAATATCTTGCTAGAGCTTTGATTCCAGAGGATAGAGACACGTACAAGGAAAATTATTATATAACATATGAATTCACAGGAGAGGTAATGCTAAAATGCTGAGAAAGTTTAGGGGCAGGTGCAATTACTTCCAGTTGCTTTGTTTGTCACTGGTTGGGAAGGAGTGGAGAGATAGGGTCAAATGAAAAAATCAGGAAAGGCAATATGTCCAAAATAGCTTTTGGAAATCTGAATGATGGGTAAAATTTCAGTACACCAAGATGATGTACTTGTAGGTTAATAATACAAGAGAAGCAAGATGTGGAGGAAATATGTCTTATGAAATAAATGCATGGATGACATAGATGTGATGGATTACATCATCATGGATTACTAGGGAATACAACAGCAATTAAAAAATAAACAGTTCATAACTAGAGCTGCCCAAAGGGGTGATCTACCTCATGGGGTAAGTGCACTAGAGATATTCGTACTGTAGAAGCATGGCCTCTTTTCACAGATGAGAGAATTCCTGCTCATTGGAATTGATAAGAACTTAGGAATTCTACAACTTGGAGGGTGTTTCTGACATTTAGGTTGACATCAAGGAAGACAGTTGTTGGCCAACAATATTTCCACATGAGAGACAGAATCTAGAAATGAATGGTTCATGGCCTGATTAGGAACGAAAACTCAGGTGATGATAGGCTATTCTGGAGTTCTCAGATATCTGAGTTGAGGGCACAGTAGCCGTGTTGGGTTTGGGTCTTCTCAAGTAGTTTTTGTGCTTAAACCCTAATCATGGAAGGGTTTGAAATCTATGTCATAAAACAAATAACCAACTCCACAGAGTTATGAAGGAAGATTGAGCAGCACTGGTCCCTATTGGCATGACATAGTGGATACACATTGTGCTTAGAGTTAAAATGGCCTAAATTTCAAATCCTGAGTCTGTATCTTACAAGCTATATAACACAGAGTAAGATATTTAACTTCCCTTAGCTAATCTATTCAAGGGAAGACTAGAGATAATGCTGACCTTAGCTTTCTGTGAGGTGAATAAAATAATTATGTGTACATGAATATTAAGTCCAGTGAGTGACCTCTAAGAAACACTCTGTGGTTCTTAAAGGAATGGTGGGATAAAATAATAAGTCCAGATATTCACAAGAATTTAGTTTTGTTTAAAAATGCAAGAAAAAAAATGACATTGATTTGAACCTAGAAAAAAAATCATTTCCCAGATAAAAATTCCAATTCTCTCCAGCATTGAGAAAATAATACGCATACCTATAAAGCTTTTTATAAAAAAGGATTTTGTCATTGAGATTTTAGTGATAACACCGAAGAAGAAAGAAAAGAGGAGGAAGAGGAAGAAGACAGCTGGCATGTCTTGAGCACATGTGGATTGCGCTATGCTAAACAATTTATATATGAAGACTGTCACTACTGCTCTCTTGGGTAAGCACTATTACTGTTCACAGTGCATAAATGAAAGAAAATTGGCTTAGAAATTAGTAACCCCTCCAATACTGAATAAACTATGATTCACAATCCACTACACAACTGCTCCTCTGCTACAAGATCCTAAACTGAGACTTGTATATTTTCAGTCATCAACTCCCAGTGTCCCTTCCAGCTATAACATTCTGTGACTCTATGTATTTTAAAAGATTTCTCTCTGCTGCAAATATAGCTTCAGGTGCCAGATATTTTTTAATCTCTACAGAAACAGACTAAAAGGAAAAAAAATGTATATAAGCACATTTTCCTTTCAAAATTTAGTCACTTGTGTTGCGCTTACAAATTATATCCATCCATTATTTTATACACAAACTAAACCAAACCTTCAAAACCAGGGGAAGAGTAACAACACTGATGTGTACTAAGAAAATTTGTAAATCCAGGTCTCTCTGTGGGTGATTAAATTGCTATTTAAAAACCATTTAGTGCCAGGCAGCTCCAGGAAAAAATAGGAAGATGTGAAATAGATGGGTCATTTCCCCCTCTCTATAATCTTTCATGCTGCATCTACTGATGTGTTTCTTTATTGAGGCATTAGATATGGAGACACTCATTAAAAGAGATAAGATATTTGGGCTTATTTTTAGATTTTACTTCGTAAGTTTGTTAAGCCTGGTAGTAAAATAGGCTTTAGAGTAAGACAACTGTGGATTTGAATCCTGGTTCTGTTTCTTGACTATCTGTGTGGCTTTGGGCACAGCTGTAAAATAAGGTACGCCATAGTTCCCGTATCTCCAGGAGAATATAGGGATTAAATGAGATAATAATATATAAAGTGTCCACTAGATAGTGAAGACTTAATATTAGCTGTTAAAACTGGGAGACTTTCTCACACCAGTCAGAATAATGATTATTAAAAAGTCAAGAAATAGTAGATGCTGGCAAGGCTGTGAAGAAATAGGAATGCTTTTACACTGTTGGTGGGAATGTAAATTAGTTCAACCATTGTGGAAGATAGTGTGGTGATTCCTCAAGGATCTAGAGCCAGGAATATCATTTGACCAAGCAATTCCATTACTGGGTATATACCCAAAAGAATATAAATCATTCTACTATAAGGACACATACACACGTATGTTTATTGCAGCACTGTTTACAACATCAAAGACTTGGAACCAACCCAAATGCCCATCAATGATAGACGGGATAAAGAAACTGTGGCACATATACACCATGGAATTCTATGCAGCCATAAAAAGGAGTTATATCTATATAAAGGTAGGAGATCATGTTATTTGCAGGGACATGGATGAGGCTGGAAGTCATCAATGTCAGCAAACTAACACAAGAACAGGAAACCAAATGCCGCATGTTCTCACTCATAAGTGGGAGTTGAACAATGGGAACACATGGACACAGAGAGGGGCACATCACATACCAGGGCCTGTTGGGAGGTGGGGGGTGAAGGGAGGGAACTCAGAAGATGAGTCAATAGGTGCAGCAAACCACCATGGCACATGTATACCTATGTAACACACCTGCATGTTCCGCACATGTATCATGGAACTTAAAGTAAAATAAAAAAAGGGAGACTTTAGTCAAGCTTGAATCAAGCTTTTAAAAGGAAATGTAGTAGTATGAGGTGAGGAAAACTGTGCACAAGAAAGGGCAGCAGTTGTTCTTTGAGACTTGTGAGAGGGAGGTGCCCAAGGGTGTGGGTGTATAGGTAAGTATGGAGGTAGAGGGGAGGACAGAGCATTTCTGAGCGCTTCCACTTCTTGATGACCAAGGGAGCAGAATAATCAGAGAAGAGTGAAGGGAGTGAGGATCAAATAGGGACCTTGTGCTAAGAGGTGAAAGTGCAATAGTTGTTGAAGGTAGAGGGAGAACAGGAAAAATAAAAGGATTTGCTGGCAGCACCTGTCGCTGATCTGAGATGAGAGGCTGTGAGTGTGCAAGAGTGCCAGCATCCACAACCATGTGATGATTTCACAGCAAAACCTGGCCTCCTGGATATGCACAGAGAGAAGTAGAGAGCAGCACTGATCCAGGGCTAGAATACTCTTTTTTTTACATTAAAAAAATTTATTTAGCTATTTTCAAACATCACAAATATATAACATGAATAATCATAATCCAATTTCAACAATCGTCAGCATTTTGTCAATCTTGTTTCTGTTGGTTGCATTTAAAGCATTATAAGATACTTTTACACTTGACTCTAAAAACTCACAAGACTTATCATGTCTGAGAGCTTGCTTTATGAACATAAATCCAAGTATCAAATGGTCATAAGTCTCATACCAAAGAACAGAACAGAAGATAGCTTTGTGAAACAATAATGCATTTTTTGTTTGTTTGTTTGTTTTAATTATACTTTAAGTTCTGGGATACATGCGCAAAATGTTCAGGTTTGTTACATAGGTGTATACGTGCCATGGTGGTTTGCCGCAACCAACCTGTCATCTACATTAGGTATTTATCCTAATGCTATTCCTCCCCTAGCTCCCCACCCCCTGACAGGCCCAGGTGTGTGATATTCCCCTCCCTCTGTCTATGTGTTCTTATTATTCAACTCCCACTTAAGAATAAGAACATGTGGTGTTTGGTTTTCTGTTTCTGTGTCAGTTTGCTGAGAATGATGGTTTCTAGCTTCATCCGTGTCTCTGCAAATGACATAAACTCAACTTTTTATGGCTGCATAGTATTCCATGGTGTATATGTTCCACATTTTTTTTTCCAGTCTATCATTGATGGGCATTTAGGTTGGTTCCAAGTCTTTGCTTTTGGGAATAGTGCTGCAATAAACATGTGCATGTGTCTTTATAGTAGCATGATTTATAATCCTTTGGGTATATCCCCAGTAATGGGATTGCTGGGTCAAATGGTATTTCTGGTTATAGATCCTTGAGGAATCGCCACACTGTCTTCCATAATGGTTGAACTAATTTACACTCCCACCAACAGTGTAAAAGCATTCCTATTTCTCCACATCCTCTCCAGCATCTGTTGTTTCCCGACTTTTTAATGATTGCCATTCTAACTGGTGTGAGATGGTGTCTCATTGTGGTTTTGATTTGCATTTCTCTAATGACCGGTGATGATGACCTTTTCTTCATGTTTGTTGGCTGCATAAATGTCTTCTTTTGAGGAGTGTCTGTTCATATCCTTCACCCACTTTTTGATGGGGTTTCTTTCTTGTAAATTTGTTTAAATCCCTTGCAGATTCTAGATACTAGACCTTTGTCAGATACATTGCAAAAATTTTCTCCCATTCTGTAGGTTGCCTGTTCACACTAATAATAGTTTCTTTTGCTGTACAAAAGCTCTTTAGTTTAATTAGATCCCATTTGTCAATTTTGCCTTTTGTTGCCATTGCTTTTGGAGTTTTAGTCATGAAGTCTTTGACCATGCCTATGTCCTGAATGGTATTGCCTAGGTTTTCTTCTAGGGTTTTTATGGTTTTAAGTCTTACATTTAGGTCTTTAATCCATCTTGAGTTAATTTTTGTAAGGTGTAAGGAATGGGGCCCAGTTTCAGTGTTCTGCATATGGCTAGTTAGTTTTCCCAACACCATTTATAAAATAGGAAATCCTTTCCCCATTGCTTGTTTTTGTCAAGTTTGTCAAAGATCAAATGGTTGTAGATGTGTGGCATTATTTCTGTGGCCTGTTCTGTTCCATTGGTCTATATATCTGTTTTGGTACCAGTACCATGTTGTTTTGGTTACCGTAGCCTTGTAGTATAAAGTCAAGTAGTGTCATGCCTCCAGCTTTGTTCTGTTTGCTTAGGATTGTCTTGGTGATGTGAGATTTTATGGTTCCATATGAAACTTAAAGTAGTTTTTTCCAATTCTGTGAAGAAAGTCATTGGTAGCTTGATGGCGATGGCACTGAATCTATAAATTACTTTGAGCATTATGGCCATTTTCATGATATTGATTCTTCCTATCCATGAGCATGGAATGTTTTTCCATTTGTTTGTGTCCTCTCTTATTTCCTTGAGCAATGGTTTGTAGTTCTCCTTGAAGAGGTCCTTCACATCCTTTGTAAGTTATATTCCTAGGTATTTTATTCTTTGTAGCAATTGTAAATGGGAGTTCACTCATGATTTGGCTCTCTGTTTGTCTATTGCTGGTCTATAGGAATGCTTGTGAATTTTGCACATTGATTTTGTATCCTGACTCTTTGCTGAAGTTGCTTATTAGTTTAAAGAGATTTGGGACTGAGACGTTGGGGTTTTCTAAATATACAATCATGTCATCTACAAACAGACAATTTGACTTCTTCTCTTCCTATTTGAATACATTTTATGTCTTTCTCTTACCTGATCACCCTGGCCAGAACTTCCAATACTGTGTTGAATAGGAGTAGTGAGGGAGGGCATCTTTGTCTTGTACCAGTTTTCAAAGGGAATGCTTCCAGCTTTTGCTCCTTAAGTATGATATCAGCTGTGGGTTTGTCATAAATAGCTTTTATTATTTTGAGATGCATTCCATCAATACCTAGTTTATTCAGATGTTTTAGCATAAAGGGGCTTTGAATTTTATCAAAGGGCTATAATATTCTAAAGGGAAAAGATGGAAGTAGAGCATGCCAACAATGGGGTCCACAAGGGGTAAAAGTCTAACAACTTTCCAAATCATTTTTACAGTATGATATATAAAGAAAGAGATGATAGTTCTACTGTACCAGAAGAAAAATATAGTAGATTAAGAGCCTAGAAAGTGACTAGGAGAGGTAGTGGGGTACATTAGCTTGTGAGGTGAGAAAAGTCTTCTCTGATTAGGAACCATCTATGGAAAGATTTGTAAGAAGAGCATTTCAGCCAGAGGGGACAGCAAGTGCAAAAGCCCCAGGCAAAATTAAACTTGGCCATTTCCCTGAAGCAGAAAGAACGTGAGACTGCAGACCAGTAAAGTAAAAGGCATGTGTTCCATCATAAGATGAGAACTAGCAGAGGCCAGGGATCTGTTACACACAGGGCATAGAAGGACACAATACAGAGCATGAGTCTTACTCCAAGTTCATTGGAAAGTCACTGGAATTTGAAGTATGGAAATGACATGATGTGGTTTATACCTCAAATGCAAGCTCTGACAGATGAGTGAAGAATAGACTGGAAGTGGGAACAAGAGGGCAATGAGAAAGGAAAGTTTTAGAGTCTATTACAAATAGTCTTGGTAAAGACTTTAGAGGCCTGAGCCGGATAGTAGCTACAAGGAAAAAGAGAAATGGATAGATTCGGGACATATTTTGTTGGTTACACCAAGAGAACTAGCTGAGGGACTGGATGAAAGATAGAAGGTGAAGAAGAATCAAAATGGATTCTAGGCATTTGAAACAATTAGGCCACATTGAGACCTCAAATCACTTAACCCCTCTACACCTCAGTCTACTCAAGTGTTAAATGGGTATGATAATGTTCTCTCTATTCATAACACGATATTGTCTGGGCATAATAATTCATAGTGAACATGCAAAAGTGTTCAGAACACACACACAAAAATATAAGAATAAGCATACAGAAAGAAACTAGATGAATTCTGGTGTCCTTTACTGAAATGGAAAGCAAGTTTGCAAGGAAAAAATCAAGAGTTCTTCTTTTCATATGTTAAATTAAAGGTGTCCACTAGAGTTTCGAGTGGTGATGGATGTCAAGAAAACAATTGAATACACAGTTCTTGAGGTCTAGAGGGAGGGCATGTTTTGTGGCATGAACATGGGAGCCAGAATGCAGGTGATTCAAGCCACCAGTTGAGGTGAATTGATGTAGAGAGAATATAGACAGAAATGGAGGAAGCCAGGAACAGAGACCTAGGGAGAAACACTGAAACGGCAGGTGCCAGAGCCTGAAGCAGGTTTCCTTGCTATCCTCTCTCCCCTGCACCATACACATTGTTTTTTAACCTCCTCTTTGCCTGTTTGGCACCTGTACCCTAAAACATATGCCTCCCTGAAACATTTCTTCTGACCTTTACAGACCTAAAATACCCGCACGCTTTAGAGACAGCCATGAAACTGGAAGATATTAGCACACAATGAACTTTCCTACCTCTGACTCTTTTATTAGAGATGACAGGTAGATGACTGAGCAACTTTTCCATGCCAGGCATCCACTGTGTTTGCCTCTTATGCATTCCTTTAATTTCTACATTTCAACCCAAAGGATAGTCTCATATGATGAAGAAAAAAAAAAAAAAAAAACACGTTCAGTGAAGTGACATATACCAATTAAGCAACAGCTCTGGGAATAGAAAGCAGTTTGTTCTTCTTTATGCTTCATTTTTTTCTGCCATATTATCAAATAGACTCACATGTACAATGCTCATTTCCCCACAGGGAATAAGAACTCTACAAAACCAGGGATCAAAGAGCTCAGCAAACCATTAGGCCACACTGAGATCTCAAACAAATCACTTAACCCCTCTATACCTCAGTCTACTCAAGTGTGAAATGGGGATAATAATATTCTCTCTATTCATAACACAGGATTGTATGGGAATAAGGATTTACAATAAATATGCAAAAGTGTTCAGAACACACAAATAAAGTAAGAATAAGCATACAGAAAACTATGATTCAAGTTCAGGGTCCTTATGTGGCCCGTAGTAGTAATTGGTTCATTGAGACAGAATTGTATTTAGAAGGGTCTTTTTCAAGGGGAATGTTATCAAGTTGTTAAATTATTTGGTGAACTAAGAGCTTCATTAAGTTCAAGCTCATCAACATTTACCAGATTGTTATAGCTTTAGTCCAGATGTTAAATTTTTCTTTTCCAATTTTCCCGTAAGTATTTAGCAGGTCATCTGGTATAGGGTTTCATCCTTAGATTAATTGTCCCATTGACCTAAGGAATTTGAGAATCTGGGAACGATTATAAACTAACCACACTAATTTTTTTTTTAACACAATTGTACACTTCAGGAAATAATGTGACTTGTCCAAGATAACAGTCCTCCAACTGACTACACACATGCTGTCTCTCCTCTTCTCTCCCTGTCCACATCTGAAGTTTGTCAGTCTTTGTTTCTCCCAGAGCATCATGGATTAAAGGTAAAATATCCTTAGAATTCTAGCATATCTTTTTTTTTTTTTTAGATGCTCTGAAATTTATTCTGTTTTCACAGTTCCAGCTGTTAAGTAGTCATCTCTCTTTCCTAATAGTGGTACGGAGATGGAGAAAAGAAGATGAAATTTGTAATTGCACAATCAAATTACAGTATAGATTTAAGTAGAAATTGATTCAAAAATTTATGCTTATCTACCAACATCTCAAATTCTGGGGAAGCATTTTTATTTCAATTATTTACTATTACTATGTTCTATTGGAAGTCTAAAGAAACACTTGAAAATAGTGTATAAGATGTTTCATCAGAACCTCTAAGCATATTATTGCCTGCTAGATTCTTTTTTGTTTGTTTGTTATATATGTATACAAAAAAAAAAGAATTCTAGCATATCAAATTTGAAAGGGAACTTGGCAGTTCAAAAAAAGACTATAAAAATTCATCAGATTTCCCTCCCTCCCTGCCCTGCATTTTCTCCTCCTGTTTCCTCTCCCTCTCCCTCTTCCACCTTTCTCTCTTGTACCAAAAAACAAACAAACAAACAAAAAAAAAACACACTTTCTTTTCTGCATCCTCCTTGTAGGGCAAGTATCTTTGGCTACACTAGAGATTCTCCAACTTTTTAGATTCAGGACCACTCTTAAAAATTACTGCAGACTCCAAATAACTTTTATTATGTGGGTTTTATCTATCAACATGTTCATATTAGAAATTAAACAAAAAAGTGCTAATTTAACATGATATTTAATCTGTCAATATACAAATTATTTTTATCCTTTGTGTTACAAAAAATTATACTCCTATTTTTAAATGTACAAGGAATTATTGTTGACTGTAGTGACTCTGTTGTGCTATCAACTATTAGATCTTATTCTAACTATAAAAAATAATTACCAAAATAAAAAAATAGTATGACATTGTTTTACATTTTTGCAAATCTCCTATTTGGCTTAATAAAAAAAGAAATGAATCCTATATATTTTGTGATTTCTTATTTTGGTTGAAATATAAAGATCTACCTCACAAAGATATATACTGTAGCTGTAAAAGAATGAAATATTTTCACAGCTTTTTCAAGATACTTGTGGATGTTCTTTGATATTACACTAAAACTCAGGAAGTGGTAGATTTTGAGATTATTTCTACTGTGGAAACAAACCATATTAATATAATTTAGTACTTTATTACATTTAAATTCATTGCTCATCTTGCACTTTAATGTATCTTTAGCCATGCATGATTTTATAAAGCATGCCTTGGTCATTTGGAAATATTGTTTACCTGACCAATGCAAATCTTCTGAATGTTGACACAATTCATTAGAAAATATTAAAAAATCATATTCATTAATATCATCTCCACTTTTAGCAGAACAGTCTGAGCTCTAGGAAGCTATTAAGCTCACTGCAGAGGCAGATAATGAGTTTTCTAAAATTCTAAGTATCGCTTCATGCTTGAAATTTCATCATTGGTAACAAATACTATCAAATTGTTTTCCTTAAAATGACAAGCTCACTTTGTTCAGTTTTTAAGAAAATGTTGGCCAAATACCCAAGTTTGCATAATCATAGTGATAAGGTTGGGCTGTATCCTCACCCAAATCTCATCTTGAATTGTAGTTCCCATAATCCCCACGTGTCATGGAAGGGACCCAGTGGGAGGCAGTTGAATCATGGGGATGGGTTTTGCCAGTGCTGTTCTCATGATAGTGAATAAGTCTCATGAGATCTGATGCTTTTATAAAGAGCAATTTGCCTGCAGATGCTCTTTTGCCTGCTGCCATGTAAGACATGCCTTTGCTCCTCCTTCAGCTTCTGCCATGATTGCAAGGCCTCCCCAGCCATGTGGAACTGTGAGTCTATTAAATCTCCCTTCCTTTATAAATTACCTAGCCTCAGGTATGTTGCTATTAGCAGCACGAGAACAGGCTAATACACAGTTTGTCTATCAGTCTTTTTTATTTAAAAAGAGAGATCCATGAAAAATTTGCTAGTCCAGCTTGTAGTTCAAACAATAGTATGATTGATTTTTCCTGAAACAACCATCATACTTCAGTATGCTGTGAAAGTGCTTTAGAAATACTTCCCATTTCATCACATTGCATAATAAAAAGATGTATACTCAAGGGTCTAGATTTAATAATATTAACCGTTTCTACTACTTCATGTAGAACATTCTGAGTAAAACTTATTTTTCATTTTACATTCAAGTGTGAGCTAACAAAGAATACAATGACTCCTAGAATGGCTTAGTGCCACTGCCTTGCACTGTGTGCTAAGGTACAAAAAGTCTTCCATTGTTTTTGCACCATTAGTCAAATGTCAACAGTGAAAAAAAAGTGTCCTAGCGTTAAAACAGACTAGTTTAAGAACTGCTGAGCTACACAGTGATGCAGATCTTTGTAGCAAAATGATATCCTTTAATGTGGAGAGGAGAAAATTTGTAACACATTTTCCAGAACCAAGATACACTTACTGTGACCATTCAAGGAGGCACTTTTCATTTTGAGGCCATAGAGGAGGAACAAATACATATAAAGGAAGAAGACATTCTTCAACCCTCCTACACAAAGAACTGAGACACTCAAATACCCCACAACACAAAGGCCTAAAACTTTATGCCAGGTACTTGCCACCTAAGAGATATATTTTTAAACTAATAGAGCTGACTAATTTTCCCCAGCACAAACATCTCTTATGTTTGACTTCCTACACACCAAGCACTGTTTGAGGCACATAAGCTGCACCATTATTAAATGTCACCACAAATCTACACTGTAGGGAATGATGTATTCACTATTTACAGGATGGCTAAGAAAGGTTTAGTGACTTATCTGAAGTAAGACAATGGTGGACCCTGGATTCATTCCCAGGCATTCAGGCTTCATAGTCCACTCTATCAAAAGCTGGAGTCATCCTTCCAGACACAATTCTGTGGCTGATTTGCCCCTGATGTCTGGAGATAATCCCATTTAATGGGAGAATCAATCTCCTCTGGATCATCGTAGAAAAGTGCATTTTTAAAAAATAACAAGGCATTTTTTTTTTCAACAGCTTCAGAGAAAGGGAATTTCTTTCATTAGCATAAGAATGAGCTCCATGGTAATTGTTTACCAAAAGATTTTATGCCCAAGCCCTTCTGTAGGCTCTTTTTATTTTGGTACTGATGTTGTTCATTTTCTATTTGAAAATTAATACAACCAAAGGGCTCAGGCACAGTGTTTGCATAAGGCACAACTACAGGTGAATGTGTATCTCACCCAGACCCATTACTGAAACAACTGAGTGGCCCCTATCCACTGAAAACCCACCAGGCTGAAAACCCCTCATTATTCCATGGTACCAATGGCTTGTCATTCTCTCTAAATGCACAGCCTGTGCACCTGGTGCTCTCTGGGCTGGGACAACCTCTCTACTACCTCCACTGCAGTCAAGCCTTACTTACTTCTCAGCTCTCATACCCTGTCCCCCAGGAAACCTTAACTCACTCACCAGGTTAGGTGAGGTGACCCTACTGTGTTCTCTTATGAGACTCTGTACTTACCCTCAACAAGGCAAGATTGTCACTTTGTACCTACTGTAAACCAAGAATGGAATTGTAAGCCCAGCAACCAACTGGATGGATCCCTTCTCTCAGCAAAGGGCATTCCAAAGTAAAACTGAAAAACTAGTTCTGGCCATATTGAGAAGGAGGACCCGGACATGCCTCGTTATACCCTACTCCTTTTGAAATTCAGGTACAAGTGACCAACATTCACACTGAAACAAAGATCTTAAGACTGACAGAAGAGACTGTTGCAATAAGATACCAAATTCCAACCTGACTCTAGCATAGCATCACATGACAGACAGCAGGCCCTGAAAGATATCTAAGTATCTTACTTCAAAATATATTTCTTTGACACATTTTGAAATGGTCCTGCAAAGCTGTCTCTTATGGGAAAAATCTACATTCTATAGAGAATCCCCTTCCCCTTTCCAGGTTCTTTCCTGATCCAGACTCTGAATCAGAAAATGGTGCTTAAGAGTCTGGCACCTTTTAGGTCTGATTGAGACATTTGACATCTATTATCTCTAAAGCCTGATACCTGAAGGCTTTATCTGCATAGTAAGAACCTTGGTCTTAACCCAGATGCTTCTTTCTATTGATTCCAAGTCTTCAGATAATAACTTTCAATCAGTTACCAATCAGAAAATCTTTGAATCTATCTATGACCTGGAAGCCCCTGCCTCAAGTTGTCCCATCTTCCCAGACTAAACCAATGTCCACCTTACATGTATTGATATCTGCCGATAGCTCTGTCCCCCTACTATGTGCAAAAATCAAGCTGTATTCCAATCACTTTGGGCATGTGTTCAGGATTTCCTGGGGCTGTGTCATGGGCTTTGGTCACTCATATTTGGCTCAGAATGAGGCTCTTTAAAAATTTTACAGAGTTTGACTCTTTTCAATCATGCTACCTTTCTGTATCTAATGGTAGGCTGGAAACTCCATGAAGGCAGAATCTGTACTGTCTTCACTGTTGTAATTCCAAAATCTGGCTTACACAAAATTATGAGGGTGAGAGGAAAAAAGAACAAAGCACCTGGGTGGACAAGAGACAGGGTCAGGAAGTATTCATGACCTTGCCCTGCTGTCCTGTAGAATATGCACAGGTCCTTAGATGAGCCTACTGTCCATGCCTCTCCTTAGAAGGCAACAACAATCACAGTCTTAGGATACTTTTTTTTCTCTCCAGAGAAAACAAAGACAATGGACAATGTGCTTAAGCTTTTGGTAAATTTCTGATACATGGCATGCCTGATATCCTCCTTTTTGAATATTTCTACAGGGAGATGAGGGGATGCTCCTGTCCACTTTCCCCCTTCCATGATGAGGTTTGAGTCCTCATGCAATCTTGTGAGCCTGCACCAGCCGTGTACATCACACTTTATGCATTCCATTTGGGTGTGTAGTACTCCATCTTTTTGTTTCCTTCTCTGCTTGTATTCCTGGGGAGAAGAGTCATCTTCTTATTTGTCCTTTTAAACCCAGTGCCTCCCACAGCAAATTAAACACTGCAGGCTCTTCATAAAGGTTCTCTGAGTTGAATTAGCAGGTCTGGCTAAGTGGATGTCATAGTGGTTGGGGGAGACACTCTGTGCAAGATAACAGGGTCTGTATAATAAGAACGGGCACTGCCAGAATTCAGAGATTTTACCAACAAACGAAAGTAGTAGTAAAACAGCTACCACATACAACAAAAGCAAGCCAGAACATGCCACACTACTAAGTGGTATGATGATCCTACATTTAAAAAATTTCCACTTAACAAATGCTTTCTATATGCTGGGTACTGTAAAAAGGTTTACATAAATTATATATTTATCTCTAATTTTACAGAGAGGATAGCTGAGGATCAGAGACTCTCCTAATGCCATATGGCTAGTAAAGCTGCAGAGCAGGCCATTAGACCCTCTTCTGTCTATCTCCATAGCCGTGGTTTAAGTCTCAACACAACAATGGCCCTTTGCCTTGCCCTATTATTGTTCAATATGGCGCTGTGTGGCCTACTCCTGAGCTGGTCAAGAGGTCTTGTGGTATCTGGTAGGCTATATGAAAGCACCTGCGGTGATGTTCATAGTCCTAGTTAATGTCCACCTGCCTGTTTTTTGCTACATCTACTTGTCCCTGAGAGACCAGACATTTCCCTCCTTCCAGTTTCAAGTTCTCAGAAATATGTTCTCTGAAATTAGAAGGGAACAAATAGAGGTTGAATAAGAGCTGATGCTTCTCCTGGAACTATTTGGTTCTTTGATTCTTAACAGGGAAGAGAACAGAAAATGAGACCCAGGTTACACTATCCACTCACTGTGACTCTCATTATCACCGTCACATATCTGTTTTCATTTAGTTGCAAAGCAGTATGGTCCCAATTTTCTGATAATTCACATACATGAAAACACAATTGCACATACACACAAACATGTATCTATGAACCTGCAAGAAAATACAGTAAAATGGATGGTGAGAATAAAAGCACTTATAATTTCCATCTTTAGATTTTCCTATTTCCTCTTTATTTTCTACAATGAATGTTACTTTTATAATCAAGAAAACGTATAGCACTAAATACTATCCCCAAAATATCAGTGGGCTAGGAGTCAGAAGAGCTGAAAATAGGAGCTACCCTCATTTTTGTCCATAGTGAAATAAGGAACAAACCACTTAATTTCTCTAAGAACTCATTAATAAACTATTAAATGAGAGGGCTGATTCCTAATGACTTCAAAAGAATTGTCACAAGGATTAGAGGAATAACTGACATCAAAATACTTGTTAAACTATAAACAAACCTGGGATGGCATTGTTATTATTTAACAGTGAAGGTTATTACTTGGGAGAAATAGTTTTGGGAGCTCTATCACACTGCTGAATCTACCAGAGATCTGAATAATAGTCCCCCATGAAATAAGCGAGTTCTTGAATTCAAAGCTTTAAAATGATATGGCTTTCTCTGGGAGGTTACATCATCTTTTCCTTACCCCAGATGTTTATTTTCAATTAGACATCCCCAGAGACACTAATGGGTTTGACAATTATTAAGAGAAGGAGGAAGGGGGAAAGGAATATAACATACTGGGTTAAAGCAGCTTTTATTTCCTAAATATAAAAATCATAAGACATTCAGTTAAGTAAGAGGTGGAATGCCCCCCAAAGAAAAAAAAATAGACTCTGTAATTGCTTTGTTAGGTATATTTTTATTTATTTTGATTCAAAAGGTCCATGTCAACCTCTTCGTGTGCTGGGTTTTAAGGAAGAGTAATGAAGGCTAACAGAAGCCAAGCACATAAAGTTGGGTAGGAAGGGGAATGGGGAAAGTTAAAAACCTTAAAAAAGCATGGAGCTGAGCACTCTGGCTCACACCTGTAATCCCAGCACTCTGGGAGGCCAAAACAGGAGGATGACTTGAGACCAAGTGTTCGATACAAGCCTTGGCAGGCAACACAAAGAGACCTTGTCTCTACAAATAATAATTATAAAAAAAATTGGCTGGGTGGTGACGCATATTTGTAGTCCCATCTACTTAGGGAGGCTAAGGTGGGAGACCGCTTGAGCCTGGGAGGTCAAGGCTGCAGTGAGCTATAATCGCATCACTGCACTCCGGCCGGGACAGAAGCGAGATCCTGCTTCAAAAAAAAAAATTGCATGAGCCATCTTTTTTCATCACCCCAGCCTTATTATCTAGAGATCATACTAAAAATGTTTTTTCTTAAGAACAACGGACAAATACAAAGAAGAATTGGGCAGGGGAATGGAAAGATCAAATTTAAGTTTTAAGTGAAAAATAAGCATAATTAGCAGTAGCTTTCATACAAGCTGTAGGGTGTTTGACAATAATTATGCATATATGGAGTAAAAAGTGATATTTTAATACATGTATACAATGTGCAATGATCAAATCAGGATAATTAGCATGTCTATCACCTCAAACACTTACTTATATCTAGTTGGGAGTTTGTGTCCATTAACTAATCTCTCTGTAGTGTCCCCTTTCTCCTACCCTTTCTTGCCTCTAATAACCACAATTCTACTCTCTGCTTGGATGTCACTATCTAAATAAACTGAAAACACACTTCTGACCCAGGAATAATACAGTATTCAAACAAAACATTGAGTTGTAAGTTATTTATGTAGAGATAATCTCAGTTATAGAAATCTAAAACCACATGATACACTACTTAACAACAACAACAAATGGATATAAAAAAACATTCCTCGGGCAGAACTGTTTTGTGGAGTAAATACATAAAATAAGTACATGACTGTGGTTATTCCCTCAAGCCATCTCTTGTTATTAACAAAAAAAACATTTAATAGTACTGGCTTCAATACTGAAAAGAAGGTATCCTTTATGTGTAAAATTTATCAAAAGAAAGGATATACAATTGTTCTTTATACTTTTATCTAGCATTATTTTATCTGTAACTTTTAGTATTAAAATATGAAAAGACAACGTATTACTTTTTTGGATTTTTTTGTTGTGGTAATAGATACAAACTATAAAATGTATCATTTTGTCTATTTTTAGTACCATTCAGTGGCAGTAAAGTATATTTACATAGTTATGCACCCATCACCATTATCAATCTCTATAATTTTTTGTCATTCCAAATTGAAACCCTGTACCCACTAAAAAGTAACTCCTAAGCTCCTGGTAACCACTATTCTACTCCTCTGTGAATTAGACTACATTAGATATCTTGCTTAAGTGAACTCAAACAGCTTATGTCCTTTTGTGTCTGGATTATTTCAGTTAGCATAATGTTTTAAAATCTATCCATCTTGCAGCATGTCACAGAATTCCATTTCCTTAAGAGGTTGGATAATATCTGATTGTATGTGTACACTATACTTTACCTATTTGTCCATCAATAGACATTTGGGTTATTTCACCTTTTGGCTATTGTGAATAGGCTGATATAAATGTGGATGTATAACTGCTCAGAACCTTGCTCTTAAGTCTTTTGGGTATATACCTAAAAGTGGAAATACTGAATCATATGGTAATTTCATGTTTAATTTTTTGAAGAACTGCCATAATGTTTTCCATAGTGGCTGTATCATTTTACATTCCCACTAGCAGTGAACAAGGGTTCCAATTTCTTCATAGCCTCACCAACGCTTGTTTTTGTTTTAAAATAAGAACCGATGTGTATACAGTGGTAAGGGTATTATTTTTAAATTGTTGGTGGATATGTGTTTTTAGAAGACATAGCATATGCTATATGTGTGATTATACTAAGTTCATATATAAAATTTTGACAGGCATACTTTGTGTTATGTTGAGAACAGACCTTCAAGACAACATTGCAATTTTTCATGTTCATTTAAGGTCTTTGTCCAGTTGGTATGGCCCAAATGCAATCAATTATCAATATATTCTTTCTGTAGGTCATCTGGGAGTCAGAGTCATGAGTTCTGAACCCAAATTTGCCAAGAAGAATATGCACCCTTGGATAAATTTTGTCTTCTGAAGCTTATATTTACAATATGAAGGTACAGACTACATGTATTTTAGTTACTCTTAAAGATAAGCTCCTTAAAATAGTCTTCAAGGTCTTGCACAATTGGCTTACTTACCTCTCCAACCATCACCCCCCTAAACACCTTCTTTGTTCACAGCCCACTGCACAGGTCCTTCTTTAATCCTTGATCATTCCTTGTTCCCTCTTACCACAGGGCATTTGTACCACATCTCCTCCCACCTGTGCATTTCCTTTCTTTGGAGTTAGTTTGCTTTTTCTGCTCACCTACTTAATTTCTAGTCATCCTCCAGATTTCAGCTCAAGGATCACTGCTTTTGTTTTTTTGATTTTTTTAAAAAAAGGAAATAAGGATCACTTTTTAAGGGGCACTTTTCCTGCTGCTCTCTTTCAATCCATTTTAATTCTGATTGAATTGTGTCCTAATTTTTAGAACATATCTCTTTTAGAAATATATATTCACTAGTGTACTTCACCAACTAATGCATGTGCTCCTCTAAACTATCCACTTCACGGGGACAAGCACTAATGGTTGCTTTCCATAAAATATCTGGAGTCTCACCCAGCACCCAACACAGCCTGGTAGCATGCAGCCTGGGCAGCATAGATAAAAGATGACACTTTTATCAGTTAGAAAACTGGTTGCAAGTAACAAAAGTCACCCTAACTTGCTGAAGCAAAGAAGTAATTTAAAACACACTGGTAGGGCTCAACTTATCCATATCTTAAAACAAGAGACAGATTCAAGTGTCATTTCTTTTGTAAGTCATGGACACAGGGTTCCTCTGTATCTTCCTAGTAGCGGGTTATGAGGAGGACCCTAGAGGTAACCACTACAAACTCAGGAATGAGGTTCTAGGGAATGACATGACAATTCCAGCTTAATTTTGTTAGCACTGGTGTGAGTACCATTTGACTTGAGAGCAAAACATGGGCCCAACTGTGCAAATGTACGTCACTGGGAAAAATCAGAGTTCCACTGTAGGGGATTAACGTGCATTGGCGGAGAAAAATGAGGCCAATTTGCCCTGCTGAGAGCCTACTTCTTTGCCTTCCTGTGGCTTTGACAGGTGCAAGGAGAAAGACATCACCCCTAGCTTTCAGATAAAGGAAAGAAAATCACATGTTCTTTCCTTCATCTCTTGATTTGGACATTTTTCCACTTATTTAAGCTAATATTTTTTAAAAGAAGATGACTTTAGAATTGATTCTTTGAGTCTCAGATTTAGAAGAGACCTCAAATGGCAACTAGCCTAAGCTCTGAGAAATTTCATTTACTATTTCATTCATTCAACACAGTCACTGATGTTACAATCCAAGAGTCTCTTCTGCCATTACAATGTCTTCCAGATTCAAACCAAACTCAAATGAGCTGCTAATGAATACTAGTTCTAGAGTCCTATTTACTGTTTTTCCCAGCTCTTCAGTTTTGATCTAAATTAATTTATATACAATGGATAGCTGGGAGACAGTCAAGATGTGAATTAAAGTGAAGAAAGGCTCATACCTGTAATCCCAACAAGCCAGGAGGCTGAGAAAGAAGAAACACTTGAGCCCAGTAGTTCAAGACCAGCCTGGGCAGCATAGTGAGACACCATCTCTACAAAAATAAAATTTTAAAAATTTAGCCAGGTGTGGTGGTGCACTTGAGCTCCAGAGTTCCAGGCTGCAGTGAGCTATGATCCTATAACTGCACTCTAGCCTGGGTGGGAGAGTAAGACTGTCTCAAAAAACAAAAACAAAAACAAAAAAACAAAAAAACAAAAAACCCGCTAAGAAATGAATTGTGAGATTTTTATTGTTGTCGATCCAGAATGAATGTAACATGTAAGTAGATGTGAATTGGGCTACCATTTGAGATTATTTCCAAAATTAACTTTTTTTTCTGCAAGGTCTTTTGTCTATAGAATTCCTACAAGAATTGTGGGGAATTAAGCATTAGAATCTCTAACTCACAAAGGATAAGTTAAGAACTCATTAAATGTCACCAGTTATGATTACAGATTCAGAGGGACAGGGAAAGAATACAGCTAGGGGATGAAGGGCAGCTACATCTTAACCAGCTGCTCTCAGGTAGGTAGATAGATTGTACTATGTTCCTGGCATTGTGCTAAGTGCTTCAAATAATCTTTACATTCAATTGATATGTCTTTATGTTAACTCTTTCCCCATTTTACATACAGAAAAGAAGATGCTCAATGAACTAAATAATTTGTTCACAATCACAGAAGTAGTCACTGACAGGAAAGTTTCTGCCTTGCTCCAAAGTCTATAATTTTCACAAATGTGATGCAGTCTCACACTTGGATGGACAGTTGTTCTTTCAGTGCAAATTTCCCTCTATTCGCATGTTAAGGTACCAACACTAGCCCAGATATGATTTGGAGGCTGTGGAGAGATGAAACACAAGGTTAAGAAAGAGCTTCCATGCTACTGAAAGGTCAGCCAATAAAAAATGGTTCAGGCAAGTACAGATACACAAATATATTGTATAACGTCTTATTTAGAGAAGCAGATATTGCATTAAGTAGAAAAAAGCAATAAAGATTTATAGAAAGAAAAGGAAAGCATGGGAATCCTCTACTTTTGGCCATGCGAATATGCCTGTATTTCACTTCTGGCTGCCTTTAGTCACTGATTCAACAGTTTTAACCAGCAAATATAACATGTTCTAACAAAAATAGAGGGTTGCATACAGAGTCCCACTTATACTTCATTTAACTGGAATACCCTCTTGAATGCATAATTTTTCCAGCCATTCACATTCCATAAAAGACTGAGTGTTAACTACACTTAAGGCACTGACCAGTCTTTCTCTACCACTTTATGCTCACTGCTCTTCCTTGCTTTTGTCACCAGTAGCTTTATAGGAACCAAGCCTAGGGAAAACCATGAAATCACTCAGACCTGTCACGCCACTGAGGTGTTTTCTCAGCTATTAAATCACTGTGGGATCAGGAAGATGGAAGGGAAAAGCAACAGCACATGCTCCCAGAAGTTCCATGAAACGTAGGCGGGTAAATCCCAAAAAAAAATTCACTTTCTTATGTGGGTCACAGAGTTAAACCAGTAACAAACAATAAACATTCTACATCCATCCCAAGACCTGCAAGTTAATTGGAATGCTGTGTTTATGATTTACCTTAAGTGGCTATGGCAGAATAAGCGCCTAAAAGTCTGTGCTATAGGCGAAGAAGGTCCACAAAGGAAGAGGCCATGCGGCTTTGTGGGATAATGAGCCCCAACAAGAGGAGCAGAAAAGCCTAGGCCAGGTTACCACCTCATTATCTCTGAGGCGAGTCTAAGAGACAGGCTGTCAGATCTTTTTGGGAAATTATATGCATTATGTAATAAATTAGTATTTTAAATTGAATTATAAGTCTATAAATATATAAAATATGCATAAGAATAACACTAAGAGCTAATACTAAAGATACTCCCATGTCACGAACTAGGTTAATTGTTTATATTCACTTTGTTTCACAAGAACCCTGTGAAGCAGGTGCTATTATGCTGCTCATTTTATAGTCAGGAAATGAGGGCACAGAAGTGGCAACTGCCCAAGGTCACTGTAAAGACTATGCTATAAACAACTGCATTATGGTGCTTTGCTTGCCACCAAGGTGCTGCTCTACAATGATTATAGAAATAGGTGAGGGGGCTTGGAGGGATGTGTGGGTAGAGAAATGCTATATTAAAATGATGAACAGAAGCACAGCACAAACAAAAGAAAAAGAGTGAGACACTAAGGTGGCCCTTGGTTACAAAACATTTCCATATGAAAAATACAAGTAAGAGCATTTCCTGTGTCAACTGGCCATATCACAAGCACTGAGCCTTCCAGTGCCTTGGTTGCCTCATCTGGGAGGAGATGGCTATAATAGCTCAAAGTTCTTAATGGAAAGAGAACATACAAACTGCCTAGCTCAATTCCTGACACAAGCAGGTACCTGGTAAACCAATCAAGCTTGAATCTGAAGGGGTGGTTTTGTGATTCTGTCAAGTACTGGAAGATAGGAAAAGAGATGTGCATTGAACGGAAGGTTGCACTAAATAATTCTTTTTTTTTCTCTCTTCCACATCTTGACACTCTGTACTTGTTCAGAGCATTAAGTGAATGTACCAGGTAAATTCCACGTATATGAAATCATAGGTGCTGTTGGAATGGACACTTGTCAATAACTCCTGAATTAGATGATCAGTAGATTCATTTTGGAGTTTTGTCTTTTCTACAACACCACACTGCTTGGGGGATATGACAAAGTCCTATGTTCATTCCTACATACACTAGTTCATAAAAGTCGTGAGTCTTTATAGGATATAGATAGAGAAAAAGCTCACTGGATTACTGTAATATACTCCCTTCAGGGTGGGGATGAGCAACTCTCACACCCCATTCCTGCTTTGAGACTCCCAATCCTAGACTAGTGGATTCCTGAAGGGTGGTCAGGGACACTTGACATCACCCAGAATAAAACTAGGAACATAATGACAGAGTTCTTCATAAAACTAAAATATTCCATTTTAATCAGTATCTTCCATTCTGCGCTCGTGTATTTCCTATATTTGGGGTGTTAAAATATCCTTCCTCTTGTAAATATTATAGTGATTGTAAATGGTAGTATGTTTTGTTTTTGTTCCTTAAATATTTAATTGGGTGGAAAATATTTGGCTATTCCATGTTGAGACAAAGCAGAGACTACCCTTAGGGGTCTGTGCCCCCCCCAACCAAACATAAAAATAAAAATCTTGAGTTTATCTAAGAGAAATACCAGTCACTTAGCTTGCTGTGAGGAGTCAATAAACAACTTGATAAGCAAGAAGTTAATAGTAGCTTAAAACAATAAGCAAGGGAGAGTCATGGAATGTTTGGCTTCCTACAGTAACTAAAGATAACATCTTCACATATGTCCCTGAGTTGTTCTTTAGAAACCCAGACCTCCACCATATGGATTCACTGAGGTCTATGTACCTGAAATAAAAGGAAACTGAGGACCAAATTCTGACCACCACTTTTGGTTCTTAAGTTCTTCCTGAGGGACCTGGAGGAAGTCATATCCCCAAGCCAGAATTAACATTCTCCAAACATACTAACCCCAAATTTTTAAACAAAGCTTCTCTTTCTTAACCAACTGCAAGTCAGCAAATCTTTGAATCTACCTATAAGCCCCCACTTCAAGATATCCCACCTATTCCTGCCAAACCAATGTATAGCCTTCATGTACTGATTTACTATTTTGCTTATGACTTCTGCTTCACTGAAATTTACTCTAGCTTTAAAAAACCCTTGCTTGCAAGCCATTGGGAAGGTTGGGTTATAAGTGAGAGCTACCCGATTCTCCTTGCTTGGTGTCATGCAAATTTTAGCATGGCTCTTTGGTTTTACTATGTCAGGTAAGTGGACATCAGTTCAGTGTGTTAATAATATCAGAGATTTCTTTTATCTTCCCTTTTCAAATTTTGCTCCTGAAATTTAAATATATGGGAACTAAAGACCTAATCTAATACCTTAAATATCATAATGAGTAGAAAATCTCTGGATAAAGCACTAAGTTTCATTCAAACATAAACATTATCAGCATTGCCTTCTGAAAGTGTTAGTGGCATTACTGCAATATTTTACAGCCTTTAGTAGACATTAAGGTTTGTCAAACAAGTTTATCTAAAAATGTTGACCCTATTTCTAACTTCATGACTACTTCCTGGTGGTGTTCCTTCCTAGTCACTAGTCTTCATTCTTCTTCAAAGACTAGAATTAGCCTTGCCTGGAAAGAAGAAAATTCATCACTTCTCATAGTTATGATTTGAAGATAACTGCCAACTAAGACTCCAGATCAGTCCTCCCACTTATATCCCTACATAAGCATATAAAATTAAAAAGGAAAATTTACCACACTAATATCAAAATTTTACCACATGAAATCACTTTGTATAGTCTTCATTCAAGCATCTGGTTGTGGTGTGATCTTTAGCCTGACTCTTTTCCCACTCTGAGGTTAATAGAAAATGAGGAGGTTGAAGAGACGAACCTTAAGGTACTTCCACCCATCTCTGAAGTGCCAGGAATCATGAGTTATCACTTATCAAGTATTTACTGACACCTACTTAAGCAGTATCACTTAAAGGCTTACAATGAGCATCTCATTTAATCCCAAGTACCCTAACAGCTGGCTATAATTATAATTGCTGTCTTATATAAGAAACTGAACCTCAGTTTCTTAACAAGTTTGGAGCCTAAAATGCTGTTGAAAATCATTTTGCTGGATAAGAAAAAGAACTCCTGGTAGCCATTTCCATATCTGTAAAATGGGGATAATAGCTCCATAAAACATTTAGCACTGCACCTAGTACAATACTATTATATAAAATGTTGCTACAAAATAAGCGTATGTATGGATAGAGCCCTTAGTCTTGTAACCAATGCACATTAAAGGGAACACAGGAAAAGAGAAGAATTTTATCTCTTCCATAGCCCTCTCTGAGTTCTGATAATAGTATCTCTTTGATGTTTTTTTCCATTCACTCCATCCAACCACCCAGCTCCATAGCATGTTACAGTGAAAAGAACACTGATTAGGAGTCTCCAGCCTTCGATTTCAGAACAGGGTAGTTAAAACGATGGGCACAGGCATCAGGACGGAGTTCAAGTTCCAGTGTTATCATCTACTATCTTTGTAACCTTGGGCAAATTATCAAAACTTTCCAAGCCAAGACTTACAGATGAGGATAAAAAGACTTAAATGATAATCCACATAAGGACTTTTGCACAGTGATAAGAATATAGTTAAGGAATTCCCAGGCACTAAGTTTGAATCCCAGCAATTTACATGTGACTTGCTTTCTCTGTGTCAAATTTCCTCATGAGTATCCTGTTAGTAACAACGGGGTGGGTAAAGTTTATGGTGAAGATTAAATAATACGTATGCAACAAATGCTTAAAACAATGCTTAGCACTAAATAAAGGTTGTTATTTTTGATATTAGTGTTATTGCTAATATTAAGAACTTGGCCAAATCAATTCTTTCTCTCTGAAACTTAGTTTCTCCTTCTAAAACATGAGGTGTATTTTGTTCACCTCTTCTTTGAGACAGGGTCTCACTCCATCACTCAGACTAGAGAGCAATGGCATGATGTTGGCTCACTGAAACTTCTGCCTCCTGGGTTCAAGCGATTCTCCTTCCTCAGCCTCCCGAGCAGCTGGGATTACAGGTGCCCACCACCACACCCAGCTAATTTTGGTATTTTTAGTAGAGATGAAGTTTCACCATATTGGCTAGTCTGGTCTCAAACTCCTGACCTCAAGTGATCCACCTGCCTCAACCTCTCAAAGTGCTGGGATTACAGGTGTGAGCAACTGCATCCAGTGGTTCACCTCTTCTTTACCCCATTGATGAGGGAGGGAATCTTGCCCTAGCATTCTGGGCATGGCTGAATACAGAACACCTGTCAACAGACAGGTGAGATCCACAACAATTTATTAATCACACAGACTCATATCAGGGGAGGAGAACACCGCACACCATGCAGGGATACACTAGGGTTGTACTTAGGAGCAGAGTGAACCAGCGGGAGCTTTATAGTAATGACAGGATAAGGTGCCCCCTGGTTTCTGAGGTAGACTATGATTGGCTTGTCTGAATAAATGTGAAGGCTGAGATGGAGGCTGAGGACTGGATAGGATGCAGTCTGTATGGCGGATAAGGGAAATAACTGGCTGGGAAGTCTTTCCCACTGGCTGCTGGACTTACCTGGTGAGATCAGGGAAACTCATGGTTAGGTCTGTTGACCCTGTAAGGTTCAAAGACGTGAAGGAAACACATGAAATTTTGACCCTTACAATGTAGTATGTCTTGTTTCCAAGTACTCACCCAGCTCCAGGACCCTAAGATTCCAAGGATTCTTTGGCACCAACACCTCCACTTACACCTCTCCCACTGACTGTGCCCTTGCCCTTAAAACTTACAACCCTGTCCTCTTTAAGGTCACCAGCTTGGAGGCACTTTGTGCTTTCAGCCATTTTTGCTTAAGAAAAGCAGAAAGTCGTCTCCTGCTCTCATCCCTGCTTAATTAGGGAGAATTCAGAATGATCCTGAAGCAACATTGGGACTGCTGTCAAACCCCAGGGAACCTGCCAGTATGTTGAAAGGCCCCACTCATTACTTTGCAACAACAGTGTGATCATCCCTCCATCCCCCATCCCAGCTTCCTCGTTTGCTTCTTAACATTTAGAACAGTTTTTATTTATTTGTTCATTTTTAAGAAATTGGTTTCTGGTGAGCCTGGTTAACGTCATGCCCCCGGTGCCTTACTCTTGCCCACCTCAAATTAGGAAGTATGCTATTTCCCAAAACGTACATTGAGGGGCTATCAGCAAGATAATGCAACCTTGAAATTACCTGGGGGTTTTACATTGCCCAGGGCTGTGTCTGAACACAGCAAGTCATCTGTTGATTTCTCCCATTACTATCTGGCAGGAAAGATCCTTAGTCCACATAAGACTGATGTCCTTACAAGAGATGACAGACAAACACACAGAGCAGAGACCACCACATGAAGACACAGACATGCAGGAGGAAAGACAGCCAGGTGACAACAGAGGCAGAGATTGGAGTTACTCAGCGCAAGCCAGGAAATGCCAAGGGTTAACAGAAAAACCCAGAAGCTGTAAGAGTAAGCATGATTTTGAACTTTTAGCCTCCAGAGCTTTTAGCCTCCAGAGTATAAATTTCTGTTGTTAGAAGCCACCCAGTTTGTGATGGTTTGTTACAGAAGCCCTAGGA
Organism: Colobus angolensis palliatus; assembly: GCF_000951035.1. Lineage (NCBI taxonomy): Eukaryota > Metazoa > Chordata > Mammalia > Primates > Cercopithecidae > Colobus > Colobus angolensis. The sequence goes on from NW_012122932.1 coordinate 7,436,043, forward strand.
GACAAATACACGTGTTGATTGTATCTTAAAAGCTCTCACGTGCTGCTAATGGCAGTTTTTTAAATGGCTGTGAAATCTGCTTCTTGCCTTTTACCTCAGCATTCTCTAGTGCTTTCTTCTTCTGCCCAATGTCAGTAGCAACTCCTGATGATCCAGTTCTCAGCTGGAGGTCATTTCCCCGGGGAAGCTTTCCCTGACATCTCAGAGCAGGGTCAAACAGAAGAGTTCTATTTCCTGGCATGTTGCAGGGCACAGGGACTGCAGAAATGCTTGTTTAACCAGGAATGCACTTTGAAAAAGTGCAGCCCACGTTGAAAAGAAAGAAAACGTTCATCATATGTCTTTTTAAAAAATTCCCTATTCTGTTCAAACTGTTTTGACAATTATTCTTTCATTTTAAAATTTATATTGGGTGCTCATGTGACCTCAGAAGCCCTAGATTTGTCAAACCGTGCTTGTAATTGCTTATGATTACTTTCCTAATTGCCTATCTTGTGTGTTTGACTGCTGGCTTCCTTGGAGAAGGGCCAAGTTTGTGTGTTCTCCGATCTCCCAATACTTGGCACACAGAGGTCCTTAGCTTGAGGACAAGTGAATGAAGTGGATGCATGAAAAACTAAGAGATGAAGACTCTTGTGTAGCCACTGTTAGGGGCACAGTGATTCCAGTGGAAACATCAAAAGAAGAGAATTACTAGAAAAGTGAAAGTTGATAACGCTAGAAATGGCTTCACAAAACCAACATCTTAGGTAGGGTCAGTGTTTTAGTCTCCATCAGATGACTAAACTCATAGGGAAACCCAGATGCAAAGGCTCTGTTCCTTCCCTGCAAAACAATAGTGCCCTCAGTTCTGGCCTGACTCTGAGTCTAATAATCTTACTTAGCTTGCAGTAGTACCCTGAGGTGAGGCCTTTTTGGGTGTGGGGGCACTAGCTGACAATTTATGCTTACAAAATTTAAATTTTGAGTCCTCTGTCTCTATTAACATAGCTAAAGACTGGCTTTGAGATAGGGAGAAAAGCAAAAGTAGAAGCAGTGGCCTGTTTTCATGGTGAGCTTCTAAAACAGAAGTTGCTAAATGAGGTGGAGACAAATACACTGGATCTGGAATGATGCTTCCAGGAATGCCTCTGCCACTCCTTCGAGCTACTCTTTCCCAAACATCAATTTTTAAAAGTTAACTGTTGAATTTTAAAAAAACCAAATCAGGAAAGAACAGTTAATGGTCCTACCATCGTTAGTGTAACCACCCAATAGGTTTTTCTTGCCCGATGCCCAGATAGAGCTGATTTATCAAGGTAGTGAAATTCCAAGAGAGAAAGAGTTTTACATAGAACTGGCTAAGCGAGGACCAGAGTTTTATTATTACTAAAATCAGCCTCCTAGAAAATTTAGGGGCTAGGGCCTTTCAAGTATAGTTTGGGGGAAGGGGTAGGAGTGCTGGCAATGGGTGATTGCTGTTGATTGGTTGGGGGTGCAATCATAGAAGTGTGGCAAGTGCTCCTCATACACACTGAGTAGCTTCTGGGTGGGGCCACAAGAGCAGTTGGTGTGTTCAGGTGGAGCCATCAGTAGACATGCAAAAAACCTGAAAAAGTATCTCAAAGGGCCAATCTTAGGTTCCACAATAGTGATATCATCTGCAGGAGTAATTGGGTAAATTGCATATCATATCTTGTGACCTCCGGAATAATGGCTGGCAATCATTTATGCCAACACCTTAGCAGAATTCAGCCTCCTCTATCCTCCTAGCCTAGTGGTCTCTCAGCTTTACAAAGGCAGTTGAGTTTTGAGGAAGGGTTATCATCATTTAAACTATAAACAAAATGTCTCCCAAAGTTAGCTTGGCACAAGCCCAGGAAAACTGAAGGGCAGCTTAAAGGCCAAAGGCAAGACAGAGGTTGGCCAAGATTAGATCTCCTTCACTGCCTTCATTTTCTCACTGATATAATTTTTGCAAAGGCAGTTGCATTAGGTTTTATATGTGGAACACATTTTTGAATATTGCTAAGAAGTATAGCCCTCAAAGAAGGCAATTATTTAAGACTCTTCCCCCTCCTGCTAGCCTTGTAGTACCTTCTAGAAAAAGATATAGATGGGGGTAAACTTTTGCTAAAACTGTGCTTTGTCTCCCTTAAGTGTGATGACATAGATGGAGAGGATAAATATAATAACATTTCATAGTTCTTGTAACCAATACAAAAAGGCCTTCCAGCAAGGTTCATCACTGTGACCTGGATCAGCAGAGCGGGACAGAGAGCACAAGCTGGGGAAGATGTACCTATTTATACAGGAAGATCCCACTAGCGACGACCAGTCAAGTACTACATTCAGAAAGCAGTGTTTCTGAAAGTTGGAAGTGCATAACAATCGAAGATCTTGTTAAAATGCAGATTTGAATTTAGTAGGTGTGGGGTAGGGACTCAGATTCTACATTTCTACCAAGTTTCCATGTACTGGTCTGTAAATGATACTTTGAATAACAGGGAACTATATGGCAAGTTCTCACTTGCAAGAGGTTTCATGGTAAGAGTATTTTAAATACAAATGTACTTTATGCACACACTTTCAGCTAAAACAATGCACATTTTTACTTTTTATCTGTTCAGAAATGCAACTTTTCCTACCTTTTAACATTTCTGAAATCAGAATGCACTTTGCAGTCCATAGTGCTTTAGAATCTCTGTCAGCCAAGTCAGGCTTGAGCTGTACTCATGTTATCATTCCTGGGCATTTGGAAATATTAACAACGGAAGCATCAAAACTTTGGAATGGGTGTCAGCAACTTAGAAGAAAATCCTGAAGGCAGGAAAGAAACACTCTAAACCAGAAGGAGACAAATGGTTGTGGGAGGGAGTGGGGCAGCAGTGAATCAGTTGTTTCCCAACATTCCTGAAGCTGCCCTTGCAAGTAGGCTTGCTCTACATAATCAAAAAAGAGCCTAGCACCTGTGGGTTTTGTTCTTGTGCAGATTCTTTTAAAAAATGCTCTGTCTTAATGACTCTTGGTAGAGAAAGAATGATCTTCTGTGCTAATAATTGGCATTGATGACCACGTTAAAAGGGTTGGATTCTGAGTGTGAAGTTTTAGGAATAGCTTTCTTTGTTCATGTTTGGGTTTTGTATATGTACTAAGAGTAATGTGAGAAAAATGTCTCTAAGAAAATCTAAAGTATATATATTCTCAATAATAGAGCAGTGTGTCACCATTTAATCAGCAGCATTTTTTTTTTCATAGTGTGTATAAAGTGATAAGGCAATTTGCAATCCATGGCATCTTAGATATGATTAAAGGTAGTTTAAAACAATTGTTACTATTGGGTACTGTGAACTAGACGAATGCCAAAGTGCTAATCTAGATAAACCTTCAGATAGGCAACATTATGATACTCCTGCATGGTAAGAGTTCAGTACATTTTTGTTTTTCTTTTTTCCATGTTGCAAGAAAGGAAACTGAGATAACAGAAAGGGAAATTCTCTGATTCAAGGTCAGGCTGGTAAGTTTCACTCCTCACTGTGAAATAAGCCATAGTTGAGTAGAAGTGACATCCAGCTAGCCTTTTCTCTAAATAGACAGCATCTTCATAATAGTTCTTATTTAGGAGGTACCTAACTGCCACCCTCTTGGAATGCTGGGAAACACATGCTGTGCTTATGTTGCGGTGGGTGGGAAGTTGTTGCATTTGATTATCACAAGGACTCAGAAATGATCCTGGCTTTTCATGAGTACCAAGACCCAAAAATGTCCTCAGTGCTTAGTACAGTCCTGCAATGGTTAAGAAACACTAAGGTATTAAGGTATTTTGACACCAGAAAGTATCTCATTGTAGAATCCTTAGGAATGTTGTCTCAATTTACTCCAGAAGTTTCATTCAGTTTCTATGTAATTTTCTGACTTAGGAAAACTTCCCCCTATATCTTAATCCACTTGCTCTATAAGCTGTAATTATTGTGCATTCTGAGTTGCTAAGGTTGGAAGTCAATATTTTTTTTAGTGTAATGAAATAGATTTCATCACTGTTAAATCTGTATTCTAACATGTTAAATGAGCTCCTGAGAGCCCACCGAAGGTCCAGGAATAATGCAGCATGAGAAGAATGCAAACCCATTTCTGCTATTGAATCAGACTCATGGATGACATTATTTGGCCTCCTTGGAGGCCCAGACAGATAAGGGGGGTCCTGGAAGCCTTTGTGCCATCCTGCAAGCTTCATCTCTTCAATCCATTTCACCACTATCAGGGTGTCTTCCTCTACTTAGACCATTGTCATCATCAAAGTACTTATTGAGAATTTACTGTATGCTAAGCACTATGTTCCGAGCTTTACATGGATTATTTTATGCCTATGGCAACCCTTTGAGTTATCTCTACTTCACAAATAGGTAAACTGAGGCTTAGAGAGGTGAGGGCTTTACTGCCATGTTTGCAGCCAGCAAGTGGCAGAGTTGGACTATCAACTGAGGCAGCATGCTTCTAAATTCTCTATTGTAACTCAACACATTCAAGGGTACCTCATCATTCTCAGAATAAAGTTTTGTGTTCAGTTTGGCATTCAGAAGCCTCCACAATGTGGTGTCTTCCTGCCCCTTCCAACTTCATTTTATTCCCACCTCTTTAAATGCACCTTATATTTTGACACTCTTCAATTTCACACCTCGAGTTGTATGCATTCCTAAACAAGGCAACACCATTCTGAATGCTCTACAATTTTGGTATACAGCAAGGCTCAGAACAAATGCACCATTTCTTTCCTCTGTGAAGAATACCCTAACCCCTCCCTTAGTATATAATTACTCCACTTTCTGCATTATTGGAGACTTTCCACCTCTACTGATTGTTTTCTTTGGCTTTATGTTATATACAATGATTTCCTGTACCCCACTCTTCTCTACTGGTTTTACATCCCTGATGGATAAAAATGTTCTCATTCATTTCTGTTTCTACTAAATCTCTAATTTAATTTAGTATGCAAAGTAAGTGGGAAGATGAGAACAGAAGAAGGGGGATGCAGAGAGAATTTTTAAAATTATGAATTCCCAGTGGACACAGACCATATCAAATTTAGCTTGAAATAGACTCACAGAAGAACAATACAGTCATCCAATTGGTATTCTCTTCATAGAATCTTCACAGCAAAATCAGTCAGTCACAATTTAATATTCCAGTAACCAGGACTGATACACCTGTATGGTCATCCAATGACAATGTGAGTTACCACTAACAGAAGAACAGTTGGTTATACTGCACCTTCATCTGCCTCTTCACATATTTATTGTCTATTTCTTGTTTGAAATGCTTCCTAAGCTCTTCTCCACTGCATGTCACCTCAGATGCCATTAGCAATCTTCTTAATGTGTGGCACACTAGAGCATCAACCCAATAATGGATTCAACAGCTAAGAACAAGAGAGGAGCATCACTTTCTATGTTGGTGTCGCTGTTTCCACAATCCCACTCTGCTTATTCAGGGCAACAGTCAGCACACTTGCTTTGCAGTCATTCATTCTCAATGCATTTGATAAAACATGTGCTCTATGTTGTGTGTTTAGGACCAAAAGCCTAGTCAGACTGTGTTCAAATCTCCCCTCCAACGTATACTAGCTATGCGTTAAGACTGGTGCTTTTTAAACATTAATGTACTAATGAATGACCTGAGGGAGTTGTGAAGACCCAAATTATGATGCAGAAGGTCTGGGATGGGGCCTGATATTCTGCATTCATCACAAATGCCCAGGTGATGTCAATGCTGCTGGCCCATATCACTCAATGACCTCAACTAGAGCATTACCAGGCTTTGGCTTCATATTAAAATCACTAGTGAGGCTTAAAAACTCCCAGTTCCCATAGTCGCGTGCCAGAGTTATTACACCTCAATCTCTGGGTGGGACCCAAGTGTCAGCATCCCAATTTCTCACCCTAAGGAGTTCTGCGAGGATTCCATGAACTTGCCATATAAACTGCACTTAAAAGGGTCACTAGAACATGGAAAACACTCAATGTAGACTGGTTATTTTGCTATGACTACTACAAAAAAAGTAGCGCCATGTTTCTCACAACACTGTTTCAACAAGGTGTCAATAATATTCCTGAAGTGCTACATGACCATATAAATTTTGGCAGTTCTGTACCTACAACCTTTCCTGGAGACAAATCTCTTAAGTATTCTCTAAAATTCTTTAATGAGGAAATCTATTTAACATAGTTAAACTGACATTTACCAAGAAGTGATTTTCCTTGAGCCCTTTATTTGGTACTATTAATTTTTTTTACTTTTTACCTCTATAATAAAACTTTTTATTTTCATATAGTTGTTACTCCATATACATTTAAAGGAGGAATATAAAAAGACCCTGTGTACCCTTTACCCGGTTTTCCTCAGTGATAAAATCTTGCAAAACTATAGTACGACCTCTCAACCAAGATGCTGACATTGATACAGTCAAAATATAAAACACTCCCATCGTCACAACAATCACTCATGTACAATTTTATAGACATAGCCTCCTTCCCTCATATTCCTACCACTTCCTTAATCCTTGACACTCACGAATCTCTTCTATTTCTAAATTTTTGTCATTTTGAGAATATTATACAAACGGAATCATGACTTTCTGAGATTGGCTTTTTTGAGTCAGAATAAGTCTCTATAGATTCATTCAGTTTATTTTATGTATCAATAATTTGGTTCCTGCCAGGCATAGTGGTCACACCTGTAATCTCAACACTTTGGGAGGCCAAGGAGGGAGGATTGCTTGAGCTCAGGAATTCAAAACCAGCTTGGACAACATAGTAAGACCCCATTCCCATAAAAATAAGAATAAAGAATTAGCCAGGCACCATGGTTCACTCTGTAGTCCCTGCTACTGAGGAGAAGGCCGAGGCAGGCAGATCACTCAAGCCTTGACCAGGTCAGGCTTCAATGAACCATGATTGCGCCACTGCACTCTAGCCTGGGTGAAAGAGCAAGACCTCATCTCAAAAATTAAACACACACACACACACACACACACACATACACACAGATATATATATATAGAGAGAGAGAGAGAGAGCGTATTCTGGGTAGTATTCTACAGTATATATATATACACCACAGTTTGTTTAGTCATTTACACATTGAATCTGGGTTGTTTCCAGTTTGGGATTATTATGAATAAAGCTGCTATAAACATTTGTGTACAGGTTTGTGTGAATGTAAGTTTTTATTCCTCTGGGATAATACCCAGGAATGATCGTAGGGAGTTTTCATGTTCAGTTTTTCCTCTTTTTAAACTGCACAAGTGTTTTCTAGCATAACTGTGTCGTTTGAAATTCCCATGAGCAACATATGAGTGATCCAGATTATACATATCCCTATCAGCCTTTGGTACTGCCCTTATTTTTCATTCAGCCATTCTGAAAAGTCAGCTTCCCTGAGAAGAGGCTAAAGGCACGCCAGGCAGTTTGTGCCATGTGTTAAAGTGGACCCTGTAGGTTTTGCATTATCTGAAATACAAGCCTTGAGACTGGGGATAGGAGTGGTTTTCATCCAGGAAATAGATTGTGACCAGGTAAACACTGACAAAGTCAAGTCTGAGATCCTCATGAGCAGGGAGGGACATGAGGATAGGTAAGGGAGAAAGAGGATGAGAATGGAGGCCTAGAGAGACGGCAGGACAAGAAAGAACTGGTAGGGGTTGGGGAAGCCTGTTTTGGGTTATGCTGGATTAGCAGGAGTTTTTCTGTTGTTCTTCACTTCAGAGTGCATATGAAGCAAGTGAGAATGTACTTTCTTTGTGAGAACTCTACCTTCTAATAATACCTTGATCTCACAGGGTACCTTGTTTCCCAAGACCTCAGAGGGTGTGACAAACCTCAGTGTTCTTGTGATACTTGACCTCCTCTTCTCAAGGGAGAGAAACTGAGGCAGAAGAGATAGACAAGCATCAATCCTGGAATTATCTTGCATAGACTAGGAATTGGAGCAAGGAGAGGTTAGCATTTTAAGGCATTAATGTTAATTTCCTGTATTGAACATCTCTCTTTTCATACAAGATGCTGTGACCATCTGTTTTCAGTCAGGATGCATACAGTTCACCAAATGACAGCATCAATAAAGGGATGTTCATTCCTTTCTCATCTCCAGATTATTCTTTCTTCTCATATCCAAGAAACAGTTCATGTAGAAAAAAAAATCATGAAGCTAAACTTTGTGTTTGCATGATATCCAAGTTAACTTCTCCACATATATTTTGAAAATAAATATGATAACCTCTTTTGAAAATAAGTAAGGAAATAAATGGAAAAGTTGATTGTGCTGCCTGCCTCAGATTCTGGAGATAATGCGGACCAGACAACCCAAGTTCAAGTTTATTTTGATGCCAGTCTGTAGGCAGCAAGCAAATTACTCAAGGACACAAGAGAGGCAAAGACTGTTTTCTTTTTGATGTTGATAGAGCAAGTCAATAAAACATTTAAATGAAAAACATAACAAACTGATGAAAGAACTGAATGAGGATCCAGTTTTCACACGTATCACACTCCTATTCTAGTTAATGATGCTTATACTACCAAAATGTTATAATAGTGGCTATGGGAAAATCTGCATAAAGAGCTATTTTGAAGGCAGTGACACAGTATTAGATTTTTTTTTCACAGAAATTCTGTCTACCTAGACAACTGCTACCTATTTCTCAAAATTCTGCTCAAGCATCTCTCCTTTTCTGATGCTTACCTTTAACCTCCGGATCCTCCCCAACCTTGGCCCTATCTCGTTTATTACATGGGTTACACTGGAGAGAAACGATTTCTTTACATGGCTGTCAGCATCACTAAACTGATCATTTAGTTACTACATTAACTGCCATTCATTTGTGTTTGCCTAACAGAGTGCCTGGCACATAGGCCATTTTCAAGATTTGTGAGAAAATGGAATACATATCCTGAGAAATCATTGTAGAAACATTTCCTAGGAGACAGGAATTCTGAGATCCAAGTTACCACAATGTGTTTTTTCTCAGAAACATTTAAACTACATGAGTCTCAACATTTTTAACCACAAATGAGGAATAGAAATACCTACTTTATCAGACTTCATGCAAAGACCACCTGAGATAATCCACTGGGTAAATGCTTCCTTCATTGTCAAGCCTCATAATGGATAATTATTGTTAGGACTCGCATCATCTCAACTCCTACTTGGGATAACTCCAAACTGCAAAAGGTTCCAGGATAGAACTGGGATTTGCCATCTTGTATATTTTTACTCAGGAAGCACATTGGTTAGTATTGAGATCATGAACTTTGAGGCTTCACTGCCATAAACCTATCTTGCTCATTAATTGACTCTGTGTAATCTCAATACATTGGCCCAATAATTCTCTTTTTCAAGTTTGGGATAAGCCTCATCCCCAATATTTCCTTCCCTCAATTCCATTTCCCTCTAAGGTGCTACAGTTGAATTTCTAGCCACCTAGTTACATAAGAGAAAAATAAAGGAAACAACACTATACAATGAAAACACTTTAATTTTAGAAGGATTCAGGTTAATAGTAGACTTCTCTTAAGGAAACCTTATTATGTGTGACTTGCATAAATCCCAGGGCCTAATGTGACCCTCTAAGATCAGAATTGTATTTAAAGATGTATGTTTCAGCAAGCAAAGAAGTAATCCAATATTAACTTGAATCTCATAAAGACTATTAAAGAAGTTCTATGACATAACTCACAGAAAGCTTCTGAAAAACTTCGTATTTCTCTCAATCTCTAATGCTCATGTCAGAGGCATTGGAACCAGAGCAACTCCACCTTGAACAGGGGCTGGGTAAAATAACGCTGAGACCTACCAAGCTGCATTCCAAGGAGGTTAGGCGTTTTAAGTCATAGGATGAGATAGGAAGTTGTCACAAGATACAGATCATAAAAACCTTGCTGATAAAACAAGCTGTGGTAAAGAAGCCAGCCCAAACCAAGATGGTAACAAAAGTGACATCTGGTCATCTTTATTGCTCATTATACATTAACAAAAATGCATGAGCATGCTAAAAAACACTCCCACCGGCGCCATGACAGTTTACAAATGCCATGGCAATGTCAGGAAGTTACCCTACATGGTCTAAAAAGGGGACGAACCCTCAGTTCCTGGAATTGCCCACCCCTTTCCTGGACAACTCATGAATAATCCACCCCTTGCTCAGCATATAATCAAGAAATAATTATAAAAATAGGCAACCAGCAGCCCTAAGTGCTGCTCTGCCTATGGAGTAGCCATGCTTTTGTTCCTTTTCTTTCTTAGTAAACTTGCTTTCACTTTACAGTAAAGTGATCTTGTGTGAGATCCAAGAGTCCTCTCTTGGGGTCTGGATTCCGACCCCTTTCCAGTAACAATCACACTCAGAAACTGATTCACCCAAGCAGCTGGATACTACTACCGGCTGGCATTCCTCTCTGTCAGCCTGTATTTACCTTCTTATAGAGGCAGTTTCAACCTTGTCTGGTAACATGCCACCATGACAATTTTTCCAGTCCTCCCTTCTGACAAAGTAGCCCCAAATCTCCCTTGATTAAGGATTGGGGAGGGAGCCCATAGAAGTGCTAACAGCAGTACGTTACTAATCAAGGTAAACATAAAAATAGGCAGTGCGAGCACTGAGGTATCATGCCACAATTTTCCTCAATTTTATAAAAAGGGCTCTCTTCTACTTGCTAGCTATTTTTCGAGTTGAGGATTCAAGATCCAGAGAGGCAAAGAAAAACTCACACAATGCAATTGTTCCAGATCTGTGAATATAACCCGTACCTCTTCAATCTCAGCCCATGGGACTTTCCAGAAACCTGCATTGTAATAAAGCCAACAAGAGACATGGTTTGCTGAACCCAAAGCCTGTTGCATCTCCATAACAGGGTTTCCTGGGAGACCATCTGCTGCAGAGCAGAGCTATCAGAACTGCAGATGCTGGTTTTTCCCACTAGAATCCACAGTGGGGCCTGGTGAACAGCAAAAAAAAAATACCTCAACTTCTTAAGTAATCATCTTACCCTCTCCAGCTCTGTGCTTCACGCTCCACACATGGCCCAGCTTTTTTCACTTAATCAATTGCATTACGCGTTTATTGCCTCATTTTTCACCCTGTTGTAAAGACTATTGCTTGAATAAGTCTTAGTGAATTGGAAATGAGCAAAAAGGAATCACTTAAAGACTTATTAAGAAGACATGTTTTCCTTGCCGTGATCTAAAATCTTCATATACTATGAATAAACAAAATTCTTCTTTGTCTATGTCAAAGAAAAGAAAGAAATGTTGCTCTAATATATACATAGCTTGAAGATCCACTCTTAGGACTCTTCACCAGTGTACTTTCCCTGGGAAGAGGGCATCTATTGTGAAAGAACAAGAGATGTTGACATGAATCATCCTCAGCCCTATTCTCAGTGAATGTTCCCACTCCCTATCATTAGCCTGTGTCAACCTGACAACGAAGCCATGGCAGCAGCACCTGACTTTTTTATCCTCCTCCTCGTTGATCCCAGCTGTTTTACAAACACCATCTCAGATCCTCATAATGCCTGGCAAGGAGACAAGGAGTATTTATTTCTACTTGATCACCTCGTTTGATTTGTCCAAGGTCATATAATTTATTAAAGGCTGAATAGAGCCTCGAATGAATGATTTTTAGTACCTAGGCTAAAGCTTCTGTACTATTTAGAACTTTTTTAACTGGAAAGAACAGAAAGATGACAGTGCTTCCTTGATGAGGACTTTCTGAATTCTTATCACTGGAAATCTAGAGGTTGGGAAGGCTACTGGGGACCTTCTCTCAGGCATCTGGAGGGAGAAGAGGGGGAAGAAAAGGTGGCAGAGATGACAAGGGTAAAAAGGAGAGGGAAACAGAAAAAGGGAGGGGACAGAGGAGGGAGAGGAGAAAGGGTAGAGGAGAGGAGAAAAAGGTAAAGTGGGGGAGATTGCTAAGAATACAAGAAGGCCTGCCTGGAATGGACATAAGACATACTAGTGTAAGTACAAGAGAAAGCGCTGTTTGGAGGACAGTGCCTGGTAGGTGGGAAGCCCAGGAAGGAGGGAGTCACACTGCTTGGGAGGTTCTGTGACAGAAGAGTCAGTGAGAACTTCAGGGGTGTAGTGGACAGAACCACAAAACGCTCTCCCTGATTCTGCATGGGATGGAACATTTGTCTTAGGCTCACCCAAGCACTTTAGAGTTGGCAGAAGAGCGACACTATTTAGTCTAGACATCAAGAGAAATGAACTGATGGTTGACTTTCCTGCCCCTTGGGAGTGATAACAACCTTTGCCTCTTAAAGTTAGATGAGGAAAACATTAGCAGGTTCACTGTGGGGAGCCGTCCTGGCTGGTGCTGAGGTGAACAAGTGACTGGAAAATTATCTGGAAGGGTGAGAAGCCTCAGTGACCTGCCCCTTACATTTAGCACCCATATGAAGTACTTAGGAGACTGTTGGAAGATGCCTTGAAACACTGGGGAGTCTGGGGAAATTACAAACAAGCACATACCTCTCAGCTTTGAAAAACCCTTCAGATGGTTTTTCTTACTTTTCCCTTAACCGAATAATAGCTATAAACTAATATTAACACACAGAAAAGTAAAGAGAATGAGACTGCTAAGAAATATTCCTGTGCCCATTACCTGGATTTAACAATCTAACATTTTCCCTTTATTTTTTTTTTCAGAACTTTTACTTGAAAAAAAAATGTGTTACAAAGACAGTGAAATGCCCCTCTCCGCCACCACCATTCCCCATCCCATTCTTTCCCTCCCTGGAGAAAAAAAAACCCTGAAGTAGGTGTGTATTCTTCCTACCCATGTTCTTATGCTTACTATTTATGTGTGTAGCCATAAATAATAGATATTTAATCTAATATTTTGTGTATAATAGATATTTAATGTATTTTCATGTATTTCAAAATACATGTAATGTATTTTGTGTATAATAATAGATATTTAATGTAATATTTGAAATTTTTCATATGGCTGCATCTTTTTACCACTTGCTTTTCCAATACAATGTTTGAGTTTTATCTGTGTTGATTCGTGCAGACCTAGTTCACATACAAACACTATATATGATTGTATACATGAAGGTACCACAATTTATTAATCCATTCACTGACTGATAGATACTTAAATTGCTTCCATGGTGACAACAATGCAATAGATATTCTTGGACATATCTTCTCCTGTACAGTGTGCTAGTTTTTCTAGAATACTGAGCCAGCAATAGCCAGGTTGTAGGGTACGTGTATTTCATCTTCACTGACATTACCAAAGTGTTCAAAAGTACATGATACACCAATTTCCCTAAGCTGCATCAAAATGCTTACTCCTCTTGAGGAAGGAGATAATGCTCCAACCAGTGTTGTATCTATTTGCCAGAACTCCAATTAATTTCCACAGAAAGTCTAATGAAGAGATCAATTTGCTTCAAATTGGTTCAAGTTTGACAGTGAAGTCACAGAGACCCATATTTAGCCATCTCCTCCACTTACCTGTATGACCTTGGGCAAAGTAATTCTGTCTTTTACCCTCCTCCTATACGTAAAATGGGAATATTATTAGTACTACCTGTTAGACTTACCTTTAGTATTAGGGGAAATGATGCATATGTAACACTTGGCTACAGTGTCTGGCATCTAAAGACACTCAATAAATGTCCTTCCTTTTGCTTTTTAATTGCTGTCCTCTGCTATAGAATCCAAGGTGCTTTTGAAGTGGTTCAGGGGATACACAAATGAATGGATTATGAGAAAATAGTGAAAAAGAGTCAATGACAACTTTTCTTCCATGCAATAAGGCTTCACAGAAGGGTAAAGGAAAACATCATGGGTATAAGCCTGGGCAGCATTGAAGGCAACTGAAATATGTCCCGCCTAGTTCATGCTCCAGGATAATGTGTGGGCTCTTTCTTCCTTCCTCTTTTTGTTCAAAAAAAAAAAAAATCCAAAGAACACATCATAGGGGCTCTTTGAAAAAAATACCCCAAGGAACCCAGTGTGGCAAAGAAACCTGAAAGGCAACACCTACTGCTTTGCATAAAGCCTCCAGGAGGTTCCTGATTGCCCTTAATAAACCTGCCTGAAGCTCTGGCACCCCTTCCATGGCAGCACATTTCTCTAGAGGCCACAAGAACAAAAAATAAAAAGCCTCTCTCTAGAATGTTAGCAGAGGATGCCAACACTTAAAACACGAGTGGGAGGGAACCCAAGGAGGAGAGAGAGATGCTTAGAGAGTGAGAGAAATAAAGCAAGTGGCAACTGAGAGCATGGGAAGGCTGAATACCTATGTTGCTATCTAAATAGGGCAACCTGCAGGATATTTCTTCCCCTGAAAAAAATAAGTAAATGGATCACCTGCACCGATAATGCATCCTCCCCTTTATTTCACAAGAAAGAAAAGTACATGAAGTATATATGCCCAGAAGTGCAGTTGCTTAGGAGTCCTGATCAAGAGACAAAAATAGGATGTCAGTTTATGTAGTGATTAAAAAGTGTATTGGAAGAATTGGATCCATGCATGTTAGGATTTGGAACAAGGGAACAATCCTGTGAGTCACAGAGTCTAACAGCATTGATATTCCTTCCTGTCTAACATAGAGGAATTTTTGAGTAAAGATCCTGATGGGAAAGGTCAAAATAAGCATTTCAGGTGCTGTGCCCTTTTCACCATCTCTCATCCCTCTATGTCAAGCAGGATGAAATCCTCTGAGCCTAAAATTATAAGACTAATTAGCAGGATGGATGGGAAGACATTAAGAGAGAAATGTTCCCGAGTTCAGTAAAATCTCATTAATTTAAATCCCATTTGATAAGTTGAACATAAACTAGAGTGAAACTTACAATATAGTGCAGCTGCAAAGAACATGAACTTAAGGAAGAATGACCTGCTGATTAACTTCCTTTAGCCTCAGTCTTCTCACGTGTAAAATGGGGATTATAAGAGTACTTTCTTAATTACTAGGCATGGTATGATAACTAAATTGAATAGGAATTGCCAGATACTTAGCACAATTTGTAGCTAGTGTTTAATAAACTGGAGCTATTATTTTTATTACTAACAACAATTAGAATAACTCAAGTCGTAGAACTGCAGAATTTCTCAGCCCTAAGAGACCTCAGCAGTCACATGGTGCAGCACCCTATTTTCCGGAAAGTAAAAGGGGCTTAGATAGGTTCAGTGACTTCCGAGACCACTCAGCCACCTGCCTCATGTCTTCCAAATAATCTCATTCAGGAGCTTCTACCATTAATGAGTCACAGAGTGTTAGCCACCTTTGGCTGAAAAGAAGTTGTTATTAAAAAGGACTTAATGTCTTCATTAAATCAAAGCCACACCGAGTTCTGCTAAGAAGCACCTGATAAGCAGTTAGTTCAAGATAGTACAGCACTTAAAAGAAACAATGCTGCTTTAAAACAGAAAACATGAAAGACAGACAAACCCCCAAATTAATTCAAACTTGCAGATTCATCTTCCCTCCCCCATTCCCCCAAAGTAATATTTGTCTTTTATTCAGGTTTTCTGACTTGTAAAAGTAACTCAATATTTTTTAAAAGGTCACTTTTATAGAAGGTAAGGGTAGAAGGGAAAAGAAAGACAAAAGTAGAGAATGGAGAGAAGGAAGAAGGGTAGGAATCACACATGAAGTCTTTGAAAGAATTTGACCTTGTCACAGCTACAGAAAGCTGAAGGGCTGGAGTGATACGGACAGCACCAGATTAATGTGACCACTGTTTTGGTTTGTACTCTTAGTCAACACCCATACTCCAAGTCAACGTAATGCAGTTATGCTTTAAAAATGCAGAATTATTTGTCTTTGCTCTTCAACTAAAATGCTCTTTTCTTGACAGACTTAAGGTTTCTGTTTGTTTTGAATTGTTAAGTAACACTCTATCTAATGGAAGTGCATAAATCAATGTCATTCTCTTGTGTTTTTCCATAATTCAGTTCTAATGTATGCATTTGGTGCGTGTACCACATGCAAAGCGTCTTGAGATTCTAATTGAAAGGTAAATGTGTGTTAGTTTTTACATTAGCCAGGAGGAAAAAAAAAAAAAAACTCTTTTTTTCTCATTTTTTTTAACGAAGGATCTAAAACAAATGAAAAACTTTAACATATTGATTTATCTTTAATTATTATGGATACATAATAGTTGCATATATTTATGGGGTACATGTAAAATATTGATACAAACATACAATATTGTCACGATCAAATCTGGGTGTTTGGAAAATCTATCACCTCAAGCATTTATCATTTCTTTGTGTTAGAAACATTCCCAATTCTACCCTTGTAGTTATTTTGAAAAGTCACTCGTTCTGAAGGTGGAATTAGGGCTTAATGTTTTTAAAATTCATTTTCCAGTATATCCATCTTGCCCTTCAGAAAAACACACACACAAAACAAAAACCAGTGTTACATCAATGCCTTTATTCCTGTCCTGATAGCCACACGTTGACATTTAGGCCCCAGGTTCACTGGGCTTTCGTCTGTACACCAGCTGCCAGCCTCTGACAAGCTGTGCCAGCCTCCACCCCACCATCAGGGTTGCTTGTGGCCCGGGAGAAGGAAACAAATGCAGCTAATGAGCCGGAAAAATAACACTGGTAAGAATCAGCACAGGGATTAGATGTTTCCTATTCTAGGAAAAGGAAACCCCCCCCCAAAAATGCCACCCTCCTGTCCCCCAACGCCCTACAAAACATTCACACAACAGCTAGTAGCATTCTGAGTTTCTCTTTTAATTAAAAAGTCCAGCTGCTGTAGTGCCAGGCATTGGAAAAATAGTACAGGAACTCTTTTACCACATAATAGCGACTGCAGTCCAGGTTATCCGGAGGTGAAGTTTCTTTACCGCAGGAGCCATGGATAGGTGAGAAACATCATGGTGCAGAGGAGACAGTAACCTCATCCTGGCAGCCACAAGCCATGTGGCTGCTGCTACACAGATGTCTCAGTCCTGTGCCCCCTCCACAACTTTTTTTTTTTTTTTAAGCATTGATGAAATGGGTAGCATAAATCCAATATTGCCTGTTAAAGAAGGTGTATCCAAAAAGGCTGACAGCACAGCTGAATTCCTGATGGACTGGCTTAAGAGCAAAGTAGAGGCAAGCTAAAAGTAAGTACAAACCCCAGCCTGATCTCCTGGCAATTATGTGACAAATAGAGTAACACTTCAGACCCGAGTAACCCACACATGGTTATTGCAGTAAACCTCAGCTGTTTTATTTCCTCAGTATATTTGTTTTCTGGGGCTGCCAGGACAAATTACAAGTTGGTAGCTTACAACCACAAAAAAAAAAAAAAAAAAGTATTATCTCACAGTTTTGGAGCCAGACATCTTAAAAAAAAAAAAAATCAAGGCATCAGCAGGGTTGGGTTGCTTCCTTCTGGAGTATCTGAAGGAAGATCTGTTCCATGCCTCCCTCCTAGCTTCTGGCAGTTGCCAGCAACCCTTTGCATTCCGTGGCATACAGATGCATCACTCCAATCTGTGCTTTCTCCTTCACATGGTCTTGTGTGTCTTCCCCCTTCTAAGGACACCAATCACTGGATTCAGGGCCCCCCCTAAAACTCATCTCATTCTGAAGTCCTTAGCTTAATGACATCTTCAGGGACCCCTTTTCTAAATAAAGCCATGTTCACAGGTTTGAGTAGACACATCATCGCGGTACCATCATCCAATCCAACAAACCCAGCATCTATTCTCCTGCTTACTGGTAATAATACTTCACTTTCGCTTTAGGAAATCGATTCCACCCAGACTCCAAGGGTGACGCTACAGTGCCAACCAAGCCAATCGTTGGCCTGTCCCAATAGCCTCATTGGCAGGGTCAGTCTGCAGTTCCAGCTTTTCAATTACATTAAGTCTTTTTTTTTTTTTTTTTTTGCCTGGAGTTGCTAAGTCTGGAGTTGTTAGGAAATTCAGGAAAAGCATGTATGAGAAGTAGAATTCTGCAGAGAAGACTCAGGGAATGGGGAGAGACCAGAGGCCTCCTGGGCCCACCTGGGCCAGAAAGCACCCTGAGATTTCAGTTATGTGTTCCACTCAAGGCCTCCTTTAGCTTCACTTAGTTGGGTTGAGTTTCTTTCATTTGCAAGTGATTTTTGGAAAAAAAAAAAAAAAAAAAAACTAGTGCATTTTTATTCATTCTACAAATATTTGGCTGCCAATAATGCACCACACATGGTGTTAGTCACTGGGGATAAAAATGATAAAGACATAATTCCTGCCTTCGAGGAAGTTATAATCTTTTAGGAGACTGTTGAGATGTCAAGAGATTTCTGTGGCAGCTAGAAGGGAGGCTTAGAGTCCATCTAGTGTTCAATCCCAACATTTCACCAAAGCATGGAATATAATGTAAGATCATAAGCCAGTGGGGAGTCTGAGTGCTCACTCATTAATTTGCAAACATTTGAAACAGTGTCATCAGTCCCAATGCTCCAGGGAAAGACAAAGGTGTGGAAGTGAAGGGTAGACAGGGAAGATGGATCGCAGATTGTCTGGCTCTCTACAGCTAGGAGGGAGCCTGACTTCTCCCCCAGGGTATTTTTAGCTTCCTATTCTTAGAGATGATCACAGCATTCTGGTCTTCTCAGTACTTCCATATGAGGAAAAACCAGAGACAAAAGGAAAAATCAGAGCAAAGGGCACCAGGAAGGAACTGGGTGTCCCAAGAGAAAATCTGGTGACAGCTTCTCCACCAGGTAATCTAGGCAAACTCAGTAGTGAGCTGAGTTTACTAACACAAACTCTATTAATATGTAATGGTTTTGAGTTGTAATTGTGTAGCATATTTAAAACATCATCTGTTTTCAATTAGACAATAAATTTGTTGAAGATGGAAACTCTAGAAAACATTGTTTCTTTTGGCATTCAATGTCTAAATCTCCTTCTTATATTAGGGAATCTCGTACTATACCAAACTCAACCTGTGTCCCTCCATAGGGGCTAAAAGGCCAGATGGCCTGCTCCTCAGCCTGTCTCTTGGCTAGGATGTGGGGATGAGACCCAGGCTCTGCCAAGCAGATCCATCAGCACCAAATGTTAAACTAAACATTAGTGATGGGAAAAAGTGGGTCCATTCTGCAAACAGTGACAAAAGTATTCACTGTGTTTATAGGAGTAGTGTGAAGGATTGCTGTTTTCAACAGTACAACTTGAGGCATCTGGTGCCCAGTGACAGTAACATCTTAACCAACCCCACTGTGCGATCTTAGATGATGCTTCTGGCTGCAGTCTCTGCACCTGCTTCTTCTGCCTTCCTAAAGATTCATGTCTTCTTACAAATTTATTTCCCAATAAAAGGTGAGAATTGGTTCCTGTTATTTGCAACTGAGAACTCTGACTTAGTTTCTCTTAGTCATCTAGCTAACTCCAACAGAGTTAGTCAATAAATGGTTATTTATTTGAATGTATTATCCTCTGACTTCACACCACCCCACTTTGCCAGGCAAGTACTATCATTTTTTCTTTTTTCCCTTCCCAACTGGTTGGAAACAAGGCCTAGAAAAACTAAATGACTTATGAAGACATATGGCTGGCAGTGAGTAACCCCTTTCCACATTGTACCAGGGGTCACACAAACTGCTGCTTATGAATACAATATGTAAAAATAATCAGGGCATCTCTTATTTCTGACCCATATTATCACATCGAAAGTCATAAAACAAGGTTGGATTAGCCCTGCATTCCTGCTGGCACCTACGAGAGCCATGCTGACTGCTCTCTTCAGACACAGCCTACCCTGCCCAGCTCACACCAGTCCCTTCACCTTGTCTTACCCCTCCCCTCTCCACTCAGGCATGTTACCTACCTGGCTGCAGAACTGTACCATTCTACCTCCAGGGAATACAGGAAGCAAAGAAAACAGGCACTTACATTTTCTTGCTTCAGTGCTAGAAACATATTCTGGATCTGAAGTGCAAAAGCCCAGAAAGTCACCCAAAACAGCAACGTAAGAAGTCAGTATTCCGACCAATGGGTCAGGGACCAACAAGAGAGTATAGGTCAGGGGGAGGAGGGGAATCAAAATGTCTTGCCTTTGCTTCATGTTCTACCCCTTATGTGCTAACCTAGAATCTTTGTTAATAACATTCAAATGAGATCACACAGAGTACTTTTAATTTTTTTCAATCAGTTTTGTTTTCTGATTATAGAAGTATTATGCATGGTATGGTTAAAAAAAAAAGGTCAAGAAAAGGAGAAACAACATATAAACCATTCAGTTTCCAAACCCAAAGAAAATAATTGTTGGGGAGTGTATCTAGCATTTCAGATTCTCTTGATGCATTCTAAATGATCAAGTTCTCTACCAAGGTACTTTTGTTATAGTATGTTTCATAGCCACTGCTCAACTCCTACAAATCACAGATTTAGACAATTTAAAGTATTGAAAGGCACAAGTGGGCATCTGCAGACCTGGAGGCCAGGCAGGAGAGCTGCATGGATGCGGAAGAATTCCTGAGAGAGTCAAAGGTGAGAGAAGAGGCGGGAGAAAGTTTCTCTGCCAGTCTCCAGAAAAGACAGAGGTCTACCTTCTATTAGTTAGAGAGGCAGGGAAGAAATGATGTGGAATAAGTGTCCCAGAGCTTGAGATTGAAGTAGACATCCCCCCACCCAGAAGGGAAATATGGAGGCAAAGAGGCATGATGCAGTCAAAAGGACACTCTTTCAGGGGTGGGAGACTAAATATAGCAGACTAGATGTATATCCACTCCAAAGAAGAGGGTGATCAAGGCGGAAATATTGTGTTGGGGGACAGGGGTGAAAAATCAACTATTTTCAGGAGGTAGGCAAGCAAAGTAAATGAATGAAGTAGGTCAGGTATGAGGAAAGTGAAATACAATTTGCTGGAATTTTAAACACACGGAAATATTCTTCCACAAGTAAGTATTCTTTGTCACTTTTTGGAAACATGGCAGCCTTCTTTGTCTTTCACTTTCACAGTAGGAAAAACAGGTCAGATACAATGATAAATGGAAGTTGATCAAGGATCGTGGTATCAAGGAGACAATGAGATGTGGCTGGGGGTTCTAGAAGAACGGAGAATTCATACCCCATCTGAAGGGCTATACCCTGGCTAATAAAAATAGCAAATCAGAATAAAAACATAATATTGTCACATGTTCCAATTTTCCAAGGTAAGCCAAAAATATAAATGTTTATATGTATTTTTCTGGCTTTTAAAATTGTTTCCAGGTTTTTCAATTAAATATATTAACCATATTAATCACATTCCTGTGTTTCCATAGGTCCCATGTGACTACTGTTTCATACCATTCCAAATCTCATACCATAGCAAAACAGCCACTTGAAACTCAGGGTGATAGACATTTGTGCCTTTCCCTCTCCTATACATTGTAGTACAGTATTGTTTCCAAAACTGGCCATTAAGGGAAACATTGACAAATTCAAGCATAGCAAAAGGAAAAGGAAGGGAACTGAAACAATATGCATTGGTGAATACTAGGAACAGATATAAATAATATGGCAAGAGCTAGGGATTCAAAAAAGATAGTTGTTTAGAATTATAGAATGCTTTCTAGTTTACAAGGTATTTTCATACCTATTGTGTCATTGGAGTCCTCAATAAGTTCCAGAAATAGGCTGAAAGGTATTAATACTGCTAATGGTGGAAAAGGTCTGGGAAGAGGAAAGGGAGGAAAGAGGTTGAGTGAGAGAATGAATGTATGAATATGAATGGTGGCTCACAGGCTATATGACTTACCAATATCATAAAAGTAAGCATTGAGAAGAATGACTCATTAATTTATGATAAAATGGGGAAGTTTTATGTTGACTGTCATTTATAGAAAACACAATAAAATTAGTGTTTTTCCCGCTCTAAAAATACTTTGACAAAAGGATTAAATTCAATAGACTGTAATGATTGGGGGGAAGAAAATAGTATAAGATTTTTGTTTTTTGCAAAATTTACTCACACTTTGAAGATGTGACATCTTCATCTGTTTCATGGAAAAGAATCATGATTTTTCTCCTTACGTTTTAACTATAAAAAAGGAAAGGTACAGAATAGTAATTTAGGTCAATATTAATAATTATTATTAACACCAAGAACTATTCACATAAAGAAAATAATGTAATATGAAGAATCTTGGTATTGGGTTCTAGAATCTGCACTGTATGTGGCCTTAGCTAGACAACTATCCTTTGAGACTCGGATGCCTCTTTTCAAAAATGGGTATGGTACTACCTGTGTATGAAAAGGGAGATGGACTGTGTATGAATTCTACAAATTTCCAGGCCTTCCACAGACATACATCAAAGTAAGGTAGGCTAGTATGATTCAAAGATCTAGAAATGCATATAACATATTTATTAAATTTTAACCCATTTTGAAATTTAAAAATCTTATGGCATCTTGTCCAATCCCATTCAGCCAACCTGATGCTCATCATGTCTTACCCTAACCACACCACACCTGATAGCCCTAGGCGCTTTTAATCCCAGAGCCAGGAGACCCCAAAATAATATGTTCCTAGAGTTAAGAATTAAGCCAACCTTAGTTCAAAGTCCAGTTTCATAAGCTTAGCCTCTCCGTTTCCTCACCAGAAAATTGAGATCCTAAGGCCAACTTCAGAGGTTTCTGTACAGGTAGATAAGGAATGTAAAATACCTACTAAAGCCTAGCATAAAGAAATTACCCAATAACTATAGCTTGTTATTGTTGGTTTTAATAAAGTTTTATTCTGTCATTTTTATTAGGAAACTTTACATAAAGATTTATCCATCATGACTGGAAGATTGGTTAACCCTTGACATCCAGTGCTGCATTAACATTATCTAGTGTCAAGTGTGTGTGTCCTGTAATCATCATTACTATGTCACAAGCTTCCTGAGGGTAAGAACCTCATTTGATACTTACTGAGCATCTTCTCTATGCTAGACACTTTTCTCAGACCTGTGGCTCCCAGGAAGCCTGGCTCCCTCTACTCTCACAGAGCGTATGCTCCGAGGAGAGCCAGCCTATCGACAGGTATATAAATTAAAAGCAGCTCTTGGGAGATGGTATACCATCTTCTTCTGAAGGAGAAACCCAGGCTGTGTCTTTGAGGAACAGTGGGAAGAGGTGGGAAGCTGAGAGAGGAGGGAAAATTACACAAAATAAAATGAGAGAGGTAGGCAAGATCTATGTCTCATAGGGCTTTAAGCAGAGGAGGATTCCAAGTACATGACTATTTCATCAAGTCATACATCATTTCCTGGTGGCTGAATAAAATAATTTTGTTTCCTTTCCTTTTTGTTTGCAATATGATTTCATATCTGGGTCATTCTTGCCTTAGCCCCTTGCAAGAAAATACTGGGTATCATCCCCACATCCCCACCTGTCTTCACCCAGTCACCTGAAGAGAAATGCCAGGTGAGAAATCCTTGACCCATTTCAAGGATTGACCCATTTCAAATCCTTTTCAAAGTTCTCCCCTTCCAGCTACAAGTGGTACACTTAGTGTAACAGATCAATGAGGATTTCTTCAGCCCGTATTCTACTTCTCTCTGGCATTTGAGAATTTGGCTCCACTGCCTGAGGGAGACATTTTAGGAGAGGTTTCCATAGAAACTTAAACTTTCTCTCCAGCTGCTCATGTAGTTTATCCCTTTATTTTTAAATGCACATTATTATTATTGTTTTCAATCAGCTTTTTGACTTTGGCTTTCTTGGGTTCAAATAATATCAAATCTCTAGGAACACAAGCTCTCTCATTCTCCATTCAACAGTCTCTCCTAATTATGCTTCCATGGCTGACAGAGAGGGTTATAAAAGCTTTGCTGCCATAATGAATCATTTCTCAGATTAATATTCACTGTCTCCCTTAGAGGCCCTTAGGTGGTTAGCCCTCAATCACCAGTGTACCCTTGACAGAACTGATGTTACATAAAAAGTCTTATGAAGCCATTGTCTAGCCTCCTTCCACAGCCTCTTTTCATGACACTAATCTCTTCTTGTAGATCACCACATTTCAAATCTAAAATCCACTGCACCTTCTTTCTCATTCACATAGGCTTAAGTCTCACCCACTTTGGGCATTGTAAGTGCCATTTCTTTGAGCTATGTTATACTCATTCTTAATTTATATAAAGTAGTACTTCCCAAATTAAACATTTCCTAACCTCTTGTGGGGCTGGATTCACCTGTTATGGCTTCCTCATAGCACTTCTCATAACTATAATAACATGATTACTTTGATAGCTAGATGTGTGGTGTCTATCTCTGTTAAAATGTAAACTCCTTAAGGAATTATGTCTTTTGTATCTTCTGTAACATTTAACAGTGTTTTCTGAAAAATAAAAATATTACTATTTCTCTAATATAGCCATCTTAAGTTCAAAAGAAGAGGAATTGAGTAACTTCTACTTTGTGCAGTTATGGAGTAAAATTTATTTTCTTCAAGGAAACAAGTATATATCATGTATTGTGAAACAACTGGAGAAAAATAAACTTGTTTTGGTTTTAGTGAACCTATCATTCAATATAGTATGGATCAAAGCAAAAATTAAGCCTATTTACAAGCTGCACGCAGTAATATGAAGTGGGAATAATGCACCTCTCCACCTCTTCTTTATACAGATGAGCAACAGGTGGGCAGGACTGTCAGCATGGGCCAGAATTCTCACTCTGCGTAGAAGTTAAGATAGAATGGAGGGGAAGGGAAGAGTAAGGAAAAGAGAGAAGGAGGCAGCGGGACAGACAGAATACTAAAAAATGAGGGGAAAACAAAGACACCACACTCAAGGATGTGGGAAACAGAATAACAGAGACCCACAGGGAGACTCCAAGTCCATCTTGGAGTGGGATGAGAGAAAGGAAATACAAATTGGTTGGGAGGAGAGGCCTGGAGAAGAGATCTAACCTGCATTTTAGGGGCCTCAGAATGGTTGACAGTTTATAATTCTGTTCTAAGGAGATAGATAGATCATCCTATGCCAGATACCACCAGGAGGCTGAAGTGTGAGATGATTTCTTTAAGCCTGCAGGTCAAACCTAATCATACAGTTACGATTGCTGAATCTCTTGCGTATGCTGGTCTCCTTGGAAACATTGCTGTAATAAATCCTTACAAGAACCTGTTTTACCAATGGGGAAGCTCAGACTTAGAAAGTATAAGGTACGTTATGAAAGTCACCCAGCTGACATGTGGCAGATATGAAGTCTGTATAATTCCAAAACTGAGTTCTGTTCATTATACTACCCTGGCCTGACTCAAAAAACAAAGAAAGGTTGGGGGACAGAGGGTAGGAATCCTCATTCCACAACACAACGGGGGAAGGAGATGATGGAGAACCTGGAGAACCTACCAGGTGAATATGATATGTGGCATTCAATCAACTAAACTTTCTTTATAACATGACCATTCCCTTGCTTAACCCTCTCCAATGATTCCCCACTGCGTTTAGGATAAAATTCCTAAGTCCTAACCATGGTTTGCAAGACTTTGCACCATCTAGCCCCTGCCTACCTCTGCAGCCACATTTGATCTTCTGATCCCCAGTTTCTGTCCACTTTTCAACTATGAGGGTCTTCCTCTTCCTGGTCAGTGACACACACTTATGCCAGGTACTTCTAGCAGGATCATCTGTCTTTATGGAAGGTTCCACCTTCTACTCTTCACCTGGCTTCAAGAGACTTGGGTCTTTAGAAAAATCTTTCTATATCTCATGATGTAATTCAGGACCACACTTTCCTTTTCTCCATTGTACCTTACATTTTGCCTTCATATCACAATACTACAATAACCTCTGCATATTTATTCATTTGATGATTTGGCTAATGCCCACCTGCCCCACTAGATAATAGACTCCAGAAGGACAGAGATTGTGTCTCTTATTCACTGTGGTATCCCAACCCACAGTACAGTGTCTAAGACATGGTGGTTATAAAAGCTCAATTTTTTGTTAACCATTACGGTGACTTTTATTCAGGAATGCTGCAGAGGAAATGTCTAAAATAAGTGAGGTAGTGAGATGACCAGTGAGGAAATTTCATTTACAGCCATGGCCATTGCTAAAAGGTTTGCTTGTAATTTGACTTCCTACAAGAAGCAACTTGAACTACTCATAAATAGTGAACATCCTTTGGACAAAAGTGGAAACTGTCCCCCATTCTCCCATGTACACATATACTGCTGCCTGCACCAGCTTATTTTTAATCTATCTCATGAGTTTCTTATGTCTTTGTTTTCACGGATTTGTTTTTATAACCATTCCTTCTTTATTCCAGACACCCATCAGAAAGCCAATGCCATAGAGAATCAGGTCCTCAACTACCATTAGGAAAATGAAAAACATGATGAATCACCAACAGTATTAGCATGAAAACAGTCTCTGAGCCAGACTGGGCTCAAATCTGCTCAGGGTCATCAAGGCACTGCCACACAAATGATTTTGATATCACAATTCTAGCATTTTGAATTCATGTGGTGCCGAAGTCAGAAACCTGAACTCCAGGAAAACAAAATATCTCTTATTATGCAAATAGTTTTAGACACTAAAAAAAGGAGAAATGAAAAGATAAGCAAACACAGACTGCATAATGCCACCTGGCTTCTAAAATAGTACCCTCTAAAAGTTTTAATAGGTGTCAGCTCATCTGAAACAAAGGTCTCTAATCACATAGAAAGTGTTTTACTCAAATGGTTTCATTTTCTATTTTGGTAACTCTTCCAATGGTGTGATTGTGCTTTCAGAGAAAAGAATAACAGGAGACCCTGAATGTTTTCCTTGTATTGGGAGTAATTTCCATCTTTTCTGCCAAATAACAAATGGGCAATCATGCTGCATGCTTATTCAACCAGCACTGGTTATGTGCCAGGCACAGTGCTTGGCACTGGGGATAAAGTATGGAGCAGATATAGAGAGGACCTGTCTTCCTGGAATTTGCAGTCTTTCATAAACATGTGTGCAGCTTGTCCACTCTAGAGATGTTTCTCTTTCTATTAAAATGCATGCATTATGGCACTTTATCTTTTACAAAGTTCTTTTACATACACCACTTTCTCATCCTCCTGAGGACTCTAATAACGACATGAATGTAAAGATTTTCTCTTAAAATGAAGAAGGAAAGGCTCAGAGTCCAAAAGTACTGGCAACAAATCACATAAAGCCTGTTCTTTCAACCACACTGATAGCAAGGAAACACAGCAAATGTTTAACATGCACTTATAAAGGCTAAACATTTATATCCATTCTCAGTTAATTCTTAGAACAAACCTGTAATTCCCTACTTAAAAAGTGGTGTGACTGTGACTCAGAGGTCGAGTAACTTATTATAAGCCAAGCACTCAACTCAGAAGAAAATTCTGAACCCAAGCAATGTGATTGGAGAGCTGGCATTCAACCACAGCAATGTGTTGTCAAGATAATATAAACTGGTCATGTTCCTTATTTGGTCAATAGTTGGAATAGCTATCCTTATAATCCATTTGAAAATAGAGAAACTGAGGCCTATGGAGGTTAAGGGCCACATTCAAGGTCATACAGTCTAGGATGAAGTTAAAATAAAATCTAAATCCCCAAGACGTGAAATTCAACTCAGCTTGCACTTGACCAAGCCTTCTTACCTCCTCACAATGCAAGAGAAGATATTTTGAGAGACCATCCAGTCTAAACTGATGCTTTAAGGTCAAGTGAGAGGTCTTCTTATACTGGATCTGGATTTGGTCAACATGCTCAGGTGTAAGCAAGAGTTGAAACTGAGACATTCAGAGTGGAAGGCTCAAGGCTATCAAACACCTCATCAGTCCAGGAGTCCCTATTCTCAATGAGATTTACCTTTGGCTAATATATAATATGATCTCTAGGGACAGATCACTTCCTTCCTTCTGAATAATGATGTTAGGAGAGCCATTTCCATTGGAAAGAGGGTAAGAGAACGGGAAGTGCATTTGTGTATAATACAGCGTTTGTGAAAAGAGAATAGGGAGATAGTTGGAGGGCAAGGTAAAATCCAGGTCACCTATTCAACAACAACAAATGTATATACCAACAACTATCTATCTATATATCTGTATTTATATCTATATCTATTAGATGTTTAGTACATTTTATATTACCAATGCGATGTTTAATCCTGGAGAAAAAGATGAATATGACATAGTCCTTGGCTGTAATAATCTAGTAGATACAGAATTAGAGGACTCAGAGAGTGTAATATTTTTCTTCAGATACCGGAAAGCCACTAAAGGTTTTCAAGAAGAGGATGATGTGGCCATAGCTGTTCCTCCTACAGATTCAGACACCGATTTGAGAGGGACTTCAGAGGTTAAAGTGTCCTCCCGTGAACCACAGATTTCCATGAAAAAATGCTGTACTAGCCTACGCAGTAGCCACCTATGGCTATGGAGCACTTGACTAGGCAAGCTGGCTGCCCTACAAGTATAAAGGACATGCAGGACTTTGAAGATTTAGTATTGGAAAAAAAAGCAAAATTCCATTAAAATGTTATATTGATTATACATTGATGTGATAACATTTTAAATATATTGGGTTAAGTCTGTTATTAAGATCAATTTTACCCATTTCTTTTTACTCATGAATGTGGCTACTAGAACACTTACAATTATGTATGTGACTTGCATTGTTTTTCTTTTAGACAGTGCTATTGCATAGAATTCCTGGTAAATGTTCACCCCGGTTTTCTAGAGCATCTCTCCCAACTGCACATTCACTGGCTCTTGAAGAATTCCATTGTGCTGCTCAATAGGTCTGCCTGCAGGTCCTTTTGGGAAGCCACAATCTCCCTGTAGATTTTACCCACTGGGAATCATGGTACCCTAGGGTGTCCTTCCAACAGTGATGTTCAACTATATTTTTCCCCTATCTGTCCAACATCTTCCAGTCTTTTGTCTTAAGTAAACACCTTCAGTTGGTTTTATTACTCCTTGCACAATATGTTTTCCAGGCCTCCGATGATTTTTATCATCTTATCTCATACACTCTAAATTAACAGTATTCCTTGGAAAGAAAAAAAGTTTCTTTAATTGTCTGGTTGGAGGTAGCAGGGTATGGTAGAAATACCTCTAGACTAGAGATCACAGGTAGGTTTTCTTCCCATCTGCTATGATTTAGATATGGTTTGTTTGTCCTTACCAAAACTCATGTTGACATTGGATCCTCAGTATGGCAGTGTTGGGAGGCCTGGTCTAGTGGGAGGTGTTTGAATCATGCAGCAAGATCCTTTACAAATAGATCAATGCCCTCCCACTGAGATGCGTGTGTTCTCATAGGACTGGATTAGTTCCTGAGGGATTGGTTGTTAGAGTCTGACTTCCTTGGTTTCACTCTTGCTTCCTCTCTCGCCATGTGAGCTCTTTACACATGCCAGCAACTGTTTACCAAGAGTTGAGTTGATGAGGGCTGAGGCCCTCATCAGATGCAGATGCTGAATTTTGACCTTTCCAGCCACCAGAACTATGAACTACAACTCTTTCCATATAAATTACCCAGTCTCAGGTGTTCTGTCATAGCAACACAAAACACAGACTAAGACACCACCTCTCCCATCAGCGTACAACCTTGAGAAAATAATTTCACCATATATTTAAAAGCATAGTAAAGCCAATTAAAAAGTAAAATAAAGGTTGGGGGCTTTATACATAGTTCTCTGCTGTAAACCTAGTCTTTAACTGCTCAACACTCATGTCTCCTGCCAATAGAATTCACCCTCAAATCATGTAATTTCTGCTGTTGTGTGAGGGAGGAGAGTCAGGTTAACCTTACATCTCCAGCTTTAGGGAAGGCTGAACCCTGGCCTGGAAAGGTAAAGTCACAGAAATTGGTTTAGTGATGGGTACAGTACTCAGTTGAGGCAAATGCATTACATGGAAAGAGCCAGCTTGAGAATAAAGCAACAGAGAAAGCAGAACTAAAATATACTGGGAATGGGGGACAAGATCTAATAACATAATTCACATCATTTGGATGTCTGGTTCACCTGTGCTTAAAGTAATATATTCCTTGGTTTTAAAACACACACACACACACACACACATACACACAAATGAATTAATAAATTCTTTGTATTTTCTAAGCTAGTTTGAGTTTACAACCAAGAGCTCTGACTAATATATTGTCCATCTCTAAAATATTTCTAGATGCTTTATTTCATTCCAAGCCCCTCTGATTTGTCATGTATGCACCTATCCTTACAAACAAGTAGCAATGTTTTCCAAGTAAACATAGAAGGACAGACGTTTTAAGATGGCAGAAGACAGGGATGGTAGAGCCCCAATTCTCTTTCCTTTCCTCTGAAAAAGCATATCCATTAATCATTCTCCCATGTCATGCAGAAACCACATGGTCAACATTTAAATTACTCAAATTGTCATTTCACATTAAAATGATATTTGTTATGTATTTCCTCTGAAGTGTGTGGCAAGTAATTAAATAACATTACAGCATGTCTTATCTTATAAAATCAATGTGTGTACAAAAGCCAAATTGGCTTTCCATTAAAATTCCCGATACACTTTATCTGTTCTTCTGATTGATTCTCAGTTGTCAATATCTCTCAACCCTTAAGCCTTCTAGTTTCCTTCCTATGCCCCCATATCTACCTAACAAGTAGGTTTTAATATAGCACCCTAGAACCAAAAAGGGCCTTAAAAAATGGCTACTACCCTGCTCCCTCAGTGTATAGAGTTCCAGATGATAGGACGTGACTCTCTCAACGTCTCTCAAGCAGTAAGTTGGAGACAAAATTTTTGCAAGAGTTTAATGTTCCTGAAATATATCATACAGCATCTGTATTCTAAATGGAGCCCCCTGTTTATAGGTCTGTTTGATTATGCAAATCATCTCCAAATTTAAACATTTTTTAAAACAAGATCAGATTATTCTATTTTAGCTTTCAAAAACTGGGTTTTTCCTTAATTTGGGTGTGTAAGATGTTATTAAATACAAATAGTCACTGCTATTTATGTACCCTGTACCTGGTACATGCTTAATGGGCACTATGGGGCTTAGTCTTCATAAAAATCTCTTTGAGACTGGTACTGTTAGAATCCCCCTTTCACAGAGAAGGAAGCTGGGGTTGAGAGACTATACACTTGGCTTAAGTGAGACATCTGATAAAGGGCATGCAGGATTGATTCCATTTCCAATTCTGATTCCAGAGCCTGAGCATTTAACATGAATATTCTATATCCTCAGAAAGATTAGGCAAGCTTTTTATTAGAATATGTCTGAAAACAGACAAGCCTTTCAGATTCAAGACCTGCAAAATTTTTTCAATATCTTACCAGACAAAACTATCATATTGCTGGTGAGAATTTAGAACTATACAGCTTTTTTTGGAAAACAGTCTGGAGGTTTCTCAAAAATCTAAACATAGAATGACCACATGACCTAGCAATTCCATTTCTATGTGTATAACCAAGAGAAATGAAAACACGTCCACCCTTCCTCATCGAGTAACGTGCATATAGCCCAGAATCCAAAGAAACTGAAAAAGGACCCAGAGGAACTTTGATCACTGCAGGCTCAGTTGCTGCCTCAGGCCAACCAGGTGTTTCATCAGACATGCACAACTTGAATGAATTGCACTGGTGTCTCAAATTCTGCTATACAACTTTGAGCCTAAAAAGAAAGGTAATTACTGTTTTATTTCTGACTTCCACATCTCATGAAAATGTCTCTTGTGGTTCATGCTAATCCATAACTATGCAAGAAATAACTCTTGGAAGGATAGTCCAGCTTTGCTAAACAAATTGACCACAATTATTATTAAAGAATTTGAAAGCCAGATAGGTAATGTTACGCAGGGCATAAATACATTTTACCCTTAAGAAGAAATGCAAACTTGTCCTAAATTCCTTGGTCTAATCTCCTTAAATTTAAAAAAAATTTCTGCAAAGGTACATTTTTTAAATCAAGGTTTCTCAGCCTCAGCATTACTGACATTTTGTGCTAGATAATTCTTTGTTACTGGTGCTGTTCTGTGCATTGTAAGGTGCTTAGCAGAATCCTTTGCCTCAAGTAACTAGATGCTATAGCATCTTCCCAGTCTTGGCAAGCAAACATATCTACAGACAATGCCAAATATCTTCCAGAGGAAAAAAAATCACCTCCAACTGAGAATCATTTCATTGACCAGTATAAAATATGCAGCACCTTTGTTTTGGAATAAATGAGTTGAAAACAGATTACATACTATGCTGTTTGTACATTTAATTTTATGCCACCACACTCCAGCCTGGGCAACAGAGTGAGATCTCATTTCTATATAATAGATTAGACATCATACTGTTTGTACATTTAATTGCATAGATTATGATTTTTGATTATGTAAAACCTCACCCAACGTAAACATTAATTCACTGTATTGGAAGAGACTCTCTCTGTTGGTTCAATGTTGAGTCAAAGCACAAAATCAAGGTTCAGTTGGTCAAGGTCACTAGTTAAAAACACCATGAATGTATTAGCCTCAGAGATTCAACCTTATATCCCAACAAAAGGAAGGATACAGTAGAGTAGGTAAATCTGCATTTACTGCCAGAAACTTTGGCAAAAACACTTCCCTTAATGATGTAGTAAAAGGCTACAGAGATGATACTCTCAAAATGGTGAATAATGTTTTTTAGTCATGTCAAAGTATCTCTCATTATTATTTTAAAAAATAGAAGGCTGGGCATGGTGGCTTATGCCTGTAATCCCAGTCCTTTGGGAGGCTAAAACAGGAGGACCACTTGAGCCTAGGCTTTCAAGACCAGCCTGAGCAAACTAGCAAGACCTCATCTCTACAAATAATAATAAAAATCAGCTGAGTGTTGTGGTGCATACCTGTGGTCTCAGCTAATTGGGTGGCTGAGGCAGGAGGAGGATCACTTGAGCTAGAGTGGTTGAGGCTGCAGTGAGCCATGATCATGCCACCACACTCCAGCCTGGGCAACAGCATGAGACTGTGTCTCAAAAACAAAAGTGAAATTGTTGGTCTCACTTAAGCATTAATTCTTGAATGGCTTACCCTATGATAGTTGCACATATTTTTTAAATGACTAGCATGACCAGTTAACATTATCAAAAGCACTTAACTAACTGGTTACACCTTGCCCATATCAAATCATACTCAAACTCAGGGGTCCCCAACCCACAGGCCATAGACCACTACCAGTTTCTGGCCTGCTAGGAACTGGGCCACACAGCAGGAAGTGAGCAGGGAGTGAGCGATAAAAGCTTCATCTACATTTACAGTCACTCTCCATCACTGGCATTACCACCTGAGCTCTGCCTCCTGTCAGTTCAGTGACAGCATTAGATGCTCACAGGAGCACAAATCCAATGATGAACTGCATATGTGAGGGATCTAGGTTGCGTATTACTTATGAGAATCTAATGCCCCTGATGATCTGTCACAGTCTGTCATCACCTCCAGGTGGGATCATCTAGTTGAAAGAAAACAAGCTCAGAGCTCCCACTGATTCTATATTGTGGTGAGTAGTATGATTATTTCATTATATATTACCATGTAATACCAGTAGAAATAAAATGCACAATAAATGTAATGTGCTTGAGTCATCCCCAAACCATCCCCTGTCTCCCAGTTTGTGGAAAAGTCTTCCACGAAACCAATCCTTTGTGCCAAAAAGTTGGGAACCACTGCTCTAACCCAAGGATAGAAAACTTCAGTATTATCAGGAGCCAAGTGGACAAAATTAAGCCCACAGAGAGTCATAGGAACTACACTGAACTGAAAAGTCTATGCCTCACCTAAAAAGTAAGCCATTTCTGCTGATGCCCTTTAAAAAGTTGTGACTTTGAGAAATCCAAGAGCTTGTAGAGTTGTACAAAATTACTTGGCAACCAATTCAGTTTTTAGAAATCATCACAAGGCAACATCATAGGGGAGAAATATGTATGTTTACATCTGTGTGTGTGTATGTATGTATTTGTGTGTAAAATGGCTGAATCACTCAAGCTGGTACAATATGTATTTTTTTGTGCATACATATGTATGGTACATGCATATTTTTATGTATATAAGATATGTATGCCTATGTATACATGTATATTTGTGTATCTGTAGCCTGAATTCACCCATCAGGAGGCTAAGTTATTACTATTACTACAAACACCTAATAAATGTAGTTATTTCAAAAAAATCTCTTCCCACTTAACTCTAAATCATTTGTCAATAACAATATCAATAACTTAATGTCACCCACATGGTCCAAGCACCAATAAGCTTACTGTTCTCGAGATCAGTAAGGAAATCCTACTTCCTATAAGTCATCTAAATTGGCAAATAAATAAACTGTCTGTCTGTAGAGAACAGGGCCTTATCTATAGAAAACCCTAAAGAATCTGCCAAAACAAAGCTTATAAACAAAGTTGCAGGATACAAAAATCAACATGCAAAAAGTTAGTAGTATTTCTCTACACTAACAAACTTAAAAAAATCAATTTACAATAGTTACCAAAAACAAAAGCAAAACAAAACAAAACAAAACAAAAAACCACACTTAGGCATAAATTTAACCAAGAAGGTGAAAGATCTGTGCACTAAAAACTATAAAACATTAATGAAAGAAATTCAAGAAGGCACAAATAAATGGAAAGATATCCTGTGTTCATGGATTTGAATCTTGTCAATATGTTCATGCTACTCAAAGTGATCTACAGATTCAATAGAATCCCTATCAAAATTTTAATATCATTTTTCATAGAGAAGACACAACTTTAAAATTCATATGGAACCACACACACACACACACACACACACACACTCCTGAATAACCAAGGCAATCATAAGCAAAAAGAACAATGCTGGAGGCCCCACACTACCAAATTTCAAACAATACTACAAAACAATAATAACTAAAACAGTATGATATCTGCATTAAAAAATAGACACATCAACTAATGGAATAAAATAGACGGCCTAGAAAAGGGCCACTGCATTACAGCAAAGTGGTCAACAAAGATGCCAAAAATATAGACCAAGAAAGATAGTATTGGGTGTAAGATAATCTTAAATAAGTATTGGGAAAACTGGATATCCACATGCAAATTAATGAAACTGGACCCTTGTCTCACACCACAATCAAAAATCAACAGAAAAATTTTTAAAGACTTAAACATAAGACCTGAAACTGTAAGTTTTCTTCTACTAAAAGAAAACATAGGAAAAACACTGTACAACATTTATCTGAGCAATGATTTTTAGTTTTGACCACAAAAACACAGGCAACAAAAACATGGTTTACATCAAAATGAAAAGCTTCTGCAAATCAAAGGAAATAATTAACAGTGAAGAAACAACCCATGGATTCAAAGAACATATTTGTAAGCCATACATCTGATCATTGTGTCGGCATAAAAAAAAAATCAGGAATTCAAACAACTCTGTATAAAGAAAAACAATCTAATTAAGGATGGCCAAGAGACCTGAATAAATGTTTCTCAAAAGAAGACACATGAGTGGCTAATAGCTACAGAAAAAATGCTAATATTACCACTAATCACTAGGGAGATAGACGTTCAAACTACAATAATATATCACTTTACACCTACTAAAACAGCTGTTATCAAAAAGACAAAAGACAACAAGGTTGATAAGGACATGGAGGAAAGGGAACTCTTGTACCTTGTTGGTGGGAACGCAAATAGTATAGTATGCAGGGTTCCTAAAATAGTAAACATAGAATTACCATATGATCTAGCAATCCTGCTTCCGGGTATTTATTCAAAAGATATGAAATTAATATGTCCAAGGGATGTCTGCATTCCCATGTTCACTGCAGCACTATTCTTAATAGCCAAGTTGTACAATCAACCTAAGTGTCTGTCCATCAATAGAAAAAAGAAAGCATGGTAGAAGCTTCTTTAGATAAATTTAGAATAGATAAAGCATGGTGTATATACACAACAGAACACTATTCAGCCTTAAGAGTAAAAAAATTGTCATTTGTGACAACATGATGGAATTGGAGAACATTATTCTAATTGAAAAAAGCCAGATACAGAAAGACAAATACTGCATGTTTTACCTATCTGTGGGAATCTAAAGCAATTGAACCTATAGAAACATAGAGTACAATGGTGGTTACCAAGGGCTGAGGGTCGGGGGAATGAGGAGATGATAGTCAAAGGGTACAAAGCCTCAGACAGGAGGAATAAGTTTTATTCTTTTTGAGATCAGTAGCACAGCATGCTGAATATAACTAATAATTGAGCATTGTACATTGAAATATCGCTGAGCAAATTTCTAATGTTCTTATCACAAAAATGTTGAATATTTGAGGTAATAAAAGAAAAACTTATTTCCAATGTTATAAGAGAAAACTGAGGATCGGAGAGCTAATATGAATTTTTCAACATCACAAACCTTGGAAGTAGTAGAGCCAGGGCTTAAATTCAAGTCTCTTAAGTGTTTACCCAGTGCCCTTTCATACTGAGAAATATCCAGAGCACTGCTGAAAATAAACTGGCTTAAATTAACACTAAACTATGAGGACTTTGTGTGTAGTCTTCATTCCTGAAAAAGGTTCTTTTTGGTCCTGTAGTTCCCCAGATAGGTTGACAAAGGTTGTGTTGAGAACAAATTGTGCTATATTGCATGTGCATCAATTTCTTGAATATTTCCATTTACTATGTTGCAAACCCCTTCAGCACCATCATGATGTGGAAGTACGTGCTTTATTGCTTCTAAATATTTGAATTCCAATTGTGAGACTTGTCAATCTACCTAGACTCATAAGTTGACATAACCTGATTTTCTGTTTCATGACAACATTGTTTAGTATTTGCTGGGCTGTATTTGATATGAAATTTTTTATATTACATTTAGTCAAATAGATTGAAAGCTGCTAAAATAGTCCTTTCCCTCAATTTGCACAACTTAGCATCTTTTTTTCTTTTCTCATTTTTTTAACTCTGGTGAGTCTATCTATTATCAAAGTAATTACAAAATGTTTCTACATTAGAAAACTGTCAAGTACATGAAACCCAGCATGGTATGAATTTCAGGTTTTGAAGAAAGGATTAAAGAGTCTTCTTACTCTCCTGAGAGTCCTTTCTCACAAGAAGAACTTAGATTCGCTGCAGATAACATGGTTATCTGCTAGCATCCTTTAAGAAAAAGAAGTGTTATTTACAAATCAAATAAATCAATCTCATTTCTCCTCACCCTTTTCAGTAATTTTCTGCATCTTTTCATTTTTTACTTGTTAACATCAGTAAATAAAAAAGCAATATGCTAAAGAAATCAAGAAGTTTTCTTCAATTCCTCAACGGCTTGAGGGACAGCGAAATTTCAGGAAATCATGTCAGCTCTGGCTTTAAAATAGCTTTCAGATACATCCTTTCTCCATCTCCAGTTTTATCCCGTTACCTCTACATCATCAATGTTGCTTGAGCCAAAAATTTTAGCTGTCTAGATATTTGCAATAGCCCCTTTCTCTTTTATATTCTCTGCCTCCTCCGATCCCTTCACCGCAGAGCATGTGTAGCAGAAGTTGCTGGTTGCCTTCCCTTTAAGGAACCGTATATAACAAAAACCTGATTTTCTTCTGGATAGAAATGTACTCAGCTAAAAAGGCTGTATTTCCCAGTTTTCCTTGCAGTTAGAAGTAGCTAATTATTTGGAAGTCAGTGGGCAAATTTTCCACAAAAATGGAACAAAGGGACAGATTGCTTCCATATGATGCTAGTACCTCTCTCCTCTCCCCCGCTACTTTTTCATCTGGAAGATAAAAGGGATGCTGGAGCTTCAGCAGCCATCTCATGCATTTCAGAATGCAATTCAGGGCCAAAGAGAGCAAAGAAAAAAGACAGGAACCTAGGTCCCTCATGATTCCACTGACCTGCCATACCTGCCCCAGACTGCATAACTGCCTTCTTTCTCTTCTCCTCTCTCTCAATCTCTCTCTCAGACCTAACTGATATGTTTGAACCACGGTCATTACAGCTGAAACTATCTTCTTTGAGCAAGCATGCAAAGTGATGGTTTTAAAAGGCAAATCAGACCAACTCATTACAGGTACATGCTACCACGCCCAGCTAATTTTTGTATTTTTTAGTAGAGATGGGGTTTTTCCATATTGGTCAAGCTGGTCTCGAACTCCTGACCTCAGGTGATCTTCCCGTCTTGGCTTCCCAAAGTGCTGGGATTACAGGTGTGAGCCACTGCACCCAGCCTAACTCATTAACCTTTAAACTCATTCAGATTCTCATCTTCTTGTTATGGCTAACATGGCCCTGAATGATTTCATACCAATATCTATTAAAGCACCCTTCACACCATAATACTTCAGGTATCTCCCTTCAATTCCTCCTACTTGTTCAGACTTTTTCTTTCGTATTTGCCAGTCTCAGGACCTGAACAGTGTAACTGGTCCCTTCTCCATTCTTCAGATGTCATCTCAAGTAGCACTTTCTCACAGGAACTCTCGACTTTTCTAAGCTGTAGGTTTTACAAGATGGCCTTCTACCAACTGCACCATCTTGTTCATTCCTATCACAAAACAGATCACAGTCCTTAATTATCTTATTTACTCCCTTGCTACTTGTCTATCTCCACAGAGCAGAGGCCTTCTTTGTCATAAAAGCTCAATCTCAACAAATATCTGTTAAATAAATGATAAGTGCAAAAAATTCTCACTACTGCTCTGCACAAAACCTTACCTCCCGCCCCCATTGCTCTAGTAATGTGTAAATCCAATTACCTGAGGCTATCAGTTTAAACTCCTCCTAGAGATGCAAAATAAAAATAAATTGCATCATGTAGTAAATAAGCCTTTTTCTGTGATCTAGTCATATATCCTCCACTACCCATACTTCCTGAAATGTAAACTCTCTCTCCTTTGCATGTGTAGTTCCCGCTAATTAAAAGATTTACCTGGCTGAATGCTGACCACTTGACAATTTCTGAGGCATCATCCTCTTCATAAGACTTCCTGGACTCCAGCTCCCAAATCTGGGTTAGTTGTCCCTTCTTACAGAGGTTTGGAGATGATCACATAATGTGGTATGCTTCTGGAGCAAGTGCACTGACTTTGGAATCAGACAGTTGACGTTCAAATCTCATATCTGTCACTTGGTGACTGTTTGGTCTAGAACTGTTCCAGTCATCATCTGTAAAAACTAAAATGATTGCAGCCTAGGGGAGAATATATGATTGACATCACATAATGCATGTAACACACCTGCTGAGTTATAATCAATGGTGACTACATTATCATTAACAATATTGTTACCTAATCAGCACATGACACCCTGTGTATACTACTATCACATGTTTACCAGTGTAATAAATATATATATATTTGTTTGAGATGGAGTTTCGCTCTTGTTGCCCAGGCTGGAGTGCAATGGCGCCATCTCAGCTCACTGCAACCTCCACTTCCTGGGTTTGATTCTCCAGTCTCAGCCTCCCAAGTAGCTGGGATTACAGGGGGATGCCACCACGCTTGGTTAATTTTTGTATTTTTAGTAGAAATGAGGTTTCATCATATTGGTCAGGCTGGTCTCGAACTCCTGATCTCAGGTGATCCACCTGCCTCAGCCTCCCAAAGTGCTGAGATTACAGGCGTAAGCCACCACTCTCAGTCTAACAGTATAATAAATATTATGTATCTTGACAGTTTTTTCAATAAATTGTGTGTCCACAATAAAAGGGGTGGTTTGTAATGCCTCTTTTTAACTCATAATGTCAAGCATCATACCTTGTACAAGGTGAGTGTATAATTGATCATTAAATCTACTGTGATGATGAACATATTGAGTGCAATCCCTGTGCCTGGCACCCTGTTATAGGCACAGCAGCTACCAGGCTGGCCATGATGCTTGCCTCCATTATCTATTAGAAGTAGAGAGTCTGACAAATAATTTCAACTGTGAAAAATGTCAAAGGGGAAAGCAAGGGAAGCTATGGGAACACGTGGTAACAGGATTAAACCTTGTCCAGAGGGACAAGGATTCATTGCCTTCTGCATCTTTGAAACTTGTTAGACCCCAGCACAAAACCTCACATGGCAGGTATGCAACAATTGTTCATTAGTTTCTTTGTAAGAGATATCAAGGATGTACTATTTCGTTGAAGGTTGCTCCTCTTCAAACTTTAGCTCTCCAGATACCTATCACATTTTACAACCTTGATGAAGCTTGATGGTCAGCAGATGATTGGATTAACTTAGAAAAAAAGAAAAGCAAAATTTGCACATAAATGCAAACATTTTATTTGTTCTTATTTTTTAAAAAAGCATATTATCCTGGCAGGCCAGGGAGATGGAAAATTTTTTTAAAAAATAACAACAAAAAGAATGCTAACCACAAGGTCAATGCTGAGAGGTTGTGGAAAACACAGAAGACATAAGAGAAGGAAGCACAGCAAATTACCAGAACTAAGTGGAAATCCTGAGGGGGTTAATGTGCTAGGACAGTCTCATAACAAGTAATTAATTTTCATTATCAATCTGTACAAACAAGTTATGTCAACATAACTATAAATAGCTGCAGAAGCATGGATTTGAGGTTTTGGAATTTTCTTCCAACCTAGGATGTTGGTGCTACACAAGTCTATCCACACATTGTTCATCTCAGCTGCATTCTCATGTAACCGTCTCTTGGAATGGTGAGCATAGACTATAGATAATGGGTTAGAAAGTACATACTCTATAAAACAGAAGTTGCTTGAATTCTAGTTGTGATGCATAATGACCATGTGACTTGGATAAAATAACTTCTGTTAACCTTAATTTCCTCTTCTGAAAAACTGAAAAACTCCTGTCTTACAAGATTGAAACCCAGTCTGGAAAAAAGAAAAATAGGAAACTATGCTAAGAGTTAAATTTCTTGTAAGTGATGCAAAAACAATTTCCTCTGAAATTCATCAGGCTTTGTAAAATGTACCAGACCTCAACTTTCCAGTGCCAATAGGCAGTTCCAGGTGAAGCAATTACCAGGTTGATTGCAGGGGCCGGGAACTGCTGCAGTGAGTCACTGATTAAGAGATTGATTTGGATTTCTGTTTGAGCTGTGTTTGATTAGCTTGCCCATGACAGTGAGCAATCCAGTCTCAATGGGCACATTCCATTGGACACAGAATAGCTCCATATTCCCAGCTCCAATTGCCATTCAGGAAAGAGGCATAAGTTGGTATCATTAACACATGTTCATTTATTTTAATGGGGCATTAAGACTGATTTATATGGTAGCATTAAAGAAGAAAGATGATTCCAGACTTATACCTATAGAAGAGCACTTAGCATTACCTTGCCAACAAGCCTTCTAAAAGGATGAATACCAATGCCCTCAATTCAGAAAACCATTTCACTGTGCCACCAGATTTATCAGCACAAAGGAGCAGGAGCACCAGAAAATCAGGTTCAATTTGCATGTTTCTTTCTTCAATAAAGCTCATATTACTACCGGAGAACTCAAATGTTAGTGGAGACCAAAATCACATTCACTTTTCTAAATTTCTAAGAATAGGCTGCTATAATTCCTCTTAATCGAAATACTTTTCTTTTATTGGTAATACTTTAAGATAATGGCATAATCAGTATTGATTTTACTGCTACACATCATAACAGTCTTAAGAGCACTCAGCTACATTTTTTTTCCCCAGAAAAAAAGTCAGCAAAAACATTGCAGTTTATCTCCTCATATATTTTCTCCACTTCAGCATTAGTTCCTCCTCAATTCGTGTTTGCTATTCTGCTTCCCTCTTCCCCATGGTTGTCCCTCTCTCTGCATCATTAATCAATGGTGGTTCTATGAGAAAAGAACCATGGAGATGAAAATAGCATAACTCATGTCTGCTAACATCAGGCTTACACCACTGAAAACATAGGAAAAAAATACCTTTCTGGGAAAGGCCCTGAAACAATTGGTTAAAAGAGAGCCTTCAGTGCCTGTATTTGTATTGATGTGAAAAGAAGTATTTATTTGTAAGCTATCTAATTTCTCACTTGCCCATTAACCCTCGATTTTGTGAAGACAAAATCTGACTTTGAATCTTCACCATCAAATCCTCAGTTACTATTTGTCACACACAGCGCTCAATAAATGCATTTGTTTGCTGGCACTATTCTCCTCCCTGGTCACTATCACCCCTCTTTGTGTAAAAATGACAGGCAATCATCTTCCACTTTGGCTTTATTCAGACCTTTGCAGGCTGATATGGCTTCTCACGTTCATCCCAGAACCTTGATGCAATGGTCCATTTATTGTACAAACAGATAAAATAATATTCACAGTGATAGATTGTAAGAAAAACGTAATTTGAGAAGTTCAGAGCTGGAAAGGGAAGAAAGTTCCCAAAGTAACAGCTCTACTTAAGTCTCTACTCATGTTCTGAACCAATAGGATCAAAATTCTATTTTCAGTCAAGTGATAGAATCCAAAGCAAATATTAAAAAATGTTTACCAAAAAAGCTGCACATGTTTCAGTATAAGCTCCATTATTATTATCAAGACAAGAGCATCTGAAAATTAGAGACATGTTTTATATGTGAAACTACCTTACACTGGCTTTCAAACTCAACATACCAGTGTTTGTATTAACAGTACCTCACTCTTCCAAAAATAAATGCAATCAGGCCTCCAGATACTTCTAAACATATTGGACTTTTACTTTTCACCTGAACACAAGAGATTTCCCAGGTGTTTCTGATTTTTATGTATCAAAAATAAGGTATAAGACATATCCATTGATCTCCCACATCTCTGATGCCGTATCTTGTTAGTTTGAAATGAATTCATTTTTATTTTATCTTTCTTTCAATTTAACACCATCCGTAATTTCACATAAGAATCAACTCTAATATGCTCATATCTCATCAGGAAAGATAATGGCCCTGCCAAGAAGATATATATTTTTTGGATGTGATTCTTCAGTGAAGCAGAACTTTGTAGAAGCAGAGTGACTGGAATGACATTTCTGATTTTCATAGATTTAACTGACCCTGACATATTCTCAGGAGAAATGGCTCTGTCAATCAGGGGAACATCAGATTTAAATTGCTTATTTTGGCATTACTACCCATTGCTTTCCTTTATGCCAAACATCTAAGCTGATGAATTTATTATTCAATAGTTGGTGACTTCATCCATACTGTAAAATAAAAACAATTCAAGTAAGTAATCCCAGGAAACAGACTGTTATCAGTTCATAAAACCTAGTTCTCCCATCTAATATTTTAAGCCCTAAAGTCTTTTGAATTGTTAAAGCGATGGGACAAAATTCATGATTTATCTCCTATTTATGGGAAATGGCGTAAGAGAGAAATTGTGCCCATACAAGTAGATGGAGTAAGAAGGAATGTTTTTGGTGTGATGTGGCAACTAGCGACATCTAAACTGTGTGTGTGTTTGTAGAGGGGCAGTGAGGGGGAAAAAACCTTTCCGGTTCTAATTACTTATGTGACATATCCAGACTCTAACATAACCCTAGTTTTCATGAACCATAGAACAAAAGTTTACAATTTTTTCGGCACCAGGGACTGGTTTTGTGGAAGATGGTTTTTTCCACAGACCAGGGAGGAAGGGATAGTTTTAAGATGATTCAAGCACATTACATTTATTTTGCACTTCATTTCTGTCATTGCATTGTAATCGATAATGAAATATTTATACAACTCCTAATATAGAATCAGTGGGAGCCTTGAACTTGTTTTCCTGCAACTGAGCGGTCCCATCTGGGGGTGATGGGAGACCGTGACAGATCATCATTAGATTCTCATAAGGAGTGCACAACCTAGATCCCCTTCATGCACAGCTCACGATAGAGTCTGCACTCCTATGAGCACAATTTAATGCCACTGTTGATCTGACGGGAGGCAGAGTTTGGATGGTAAGGCGAGTAATGGGGAATGACTGTAAATACAAATGAGGCTTTGCTCACTAGCCCACTGCTCGCCTCCTCCTGTGTGGCCCAGTTCCTAACAGGCCACTAGCTGCTAGTGGTCTATGGCATGGGGGTTGTGGACCCCTGCTATAGAACATATATCTCTAGTACTCCAGAGCCAAAATGAAGTAAATCTGTTATTAAAACTATTTTCAGGAAGAGGTAAAATTATGATTCTCATATTAATATAAAAATGTTAGAAATTTTGTTTACTCATGATGGAGCCAGCAGATATACAACCAGTACAAAGGAAGAGTCATAAAAGCACACATTTATATAGAGTAAAGGGATCTTGAAATGAACTACAAATGGAAGCACACTCACCTTCTCACAGGGGAGGAGCAGAGAAGGAAGTAAACCTCTAGCAGACAGGACAGAATTTGCATGCCTATTAGATACCTACAATTTTCAGTTTTAAAACAGCTCCCATAGAATCAGAATGTAAAGCATAAGGTGGAAGGGTGTGCTGTAGATAATGTGTAGTTTTCCGCTGCCGTGCACAACCTTTTTCTTTTACACTGTTACAAAGTGAGAACTAGGAAGAAGGAATGAACAGATGAGAAA
Source organism: Colobus angolensis palliatus (assembly GCF_000951035.1). Lineage (NCBI taxonomy): Eukaryota > Metazoa > Chordata > Mammalia > Primates > Cercopithecidae > Colobus > Colobus angolensis. Next base: position 7,480,471 of record NW_012122932.1, read on the forward strand.
ACAGGCTACAGGCAACCTCTCTGGGTCTAAACAAGCAGACTAGCTAGCTCATACTTAGACATCTGTATCTTGACTAGTTGCTGCCTCTGTTTCTCACACACCTGTATTACTGCTTGAACTAGGAGATGGCATTTACCTATTTGCACTGAAACAGTGCCAAACGTATGGGTAGGTTATCCAGGTATATACCCAGGATTCTAACAGTGCTGTGCATGTAGAGATGCCATTCAAATACTCAAATATTTCATGAATCTGTACCAGAGACCTGTGCCAAGACACTTTCTTCTATGCTTATGGTATCTCACTAGTATAAGATAAAAATGAAAGAGACAACTGTGTCTCAGGAGATTTTATTGGCACAACTGGGAGAAGAAAATACTCCACTCCCAATCCTACCTCAAGCAGAGAACATCCACAAAGATTTTATATGCGATTCACCGCCCAATAATACTTCATCTTTTCTAATTTCCTTTCACCTTGACTTTCCTCTCATCACCGCCATAACCTATATCCCACAATAATCAGAATAAAAGTCTTGTTGGTTTTGCCGCTCTGGGCTATTCTTGACATCCCATGACATATACAGCACCCCTAATTAAGATGTGAGGATGTAGGACATTGCTGGCCATTGCAGATTTACTGGTTTCTTGCCATATTTAAATCTGGCATTGTGCTTTTAAAGAACCCAAGTTATATGTATTATACAGCTGATGAAGAAAACTAGCTTTACATATTATGCATAAAAGTAGCTAGATTTTTATAGGCAACCATAAAATGCTACTAATTAAAAAAAAAATCAGAAGGTCAGCAAGATATTCAAAAGCAATTCCCTAGGAAAACAAAGAGAATAAAGACAATTAGTAAAAGACAGCAATTAAGTCTATTCCAGACCAGAGGAGGGGGAAAAACAAAATCTCCAAAGCCTGGGTCCAAACTAGAAAAAGAAGGAGACAATGCATAAAACTTTCATTCCTTTACTGAAGTTCACTTTTATTGTTTTAAAATCTTACTACAAAGGCTTGGTATAATAGTAACTAAATGAAACCACCAAAAGGATAGTTTTGATTGAAGGTGAAACTGTGTTATAAGCAAACTTGTTTTTCTTCCGGGATTGCAGGCTTTCTCCAAGCTTGTTTGATTTCCTGATGCCACCTGACTGCTGAATCTGTCACTGCATTTCACCCCATTTCAGCAACACTCCATGCTTTAGGCTAGTTGTTCTGAACTGGGGTCCACTTGCCCCTCAGGAGACATTTGAAAACCTTACATCTGGTGGAAGGGAAATTAATACTTCTTTTATTTGCTTATAAAGAGAAACAGCTGCCTCCTCTTCCTCTCTTGAAAGAGTCTCCTTGAGAACGTGGTAAACCTGAATCTTTTCTAACCCTTGGACTGTAGATAAATTTCTCCAGGGACTAGAAAAGTGTAGTCTACAATGCAGAGTTGTCTCCAAGGCCACAGATCTTTAACCCCTTGAAACATAAGAAAACCATTATGGAGTAAACATAGAAATGTACCTCCAGATATAATAGTCTTTCAGAGAGACTAAAGGCATCTTTTGGGGAGACAATTATCTTCCTGAAAGAACAATAAAATGACTTAAGTAATAGCTACCTTAATTCCCAAGAGAACTTTGTCCCTGCTTTGCTGTATACATTTTGTAGTATTTTGTGTAGACTGTTCTGCTTGTTCAATAATAAACCAGTTTTTTTTCATATTGATATGGAGAAATTTGTGTGTTAATAAAACATTTCTTCCCCCATACTGGAGCCATTTTTATGTCATAGGGGTTGGTGGTGGGGAATTTGGGATTACTAGTGGCTATTTAGTGGGTAGAGGCCAGGGATATAGCTAAAGATCCCACATTGTACAAGACAGACAAGACAGCCCCCAACACCACAGAATTATCTGGCCAAAAATATCAACACTGATGTGATTGAGAAGCCCTGTTCTAGGCAAAGCTCTTAAAAATGAGCTACTGGAATAAAAGACTTGAGACTAATTTTGTGATGCATGCTGATGGTATCCCACCAGGTTTCCTTCAACCTATCAGGTGCACCTGTTCCCCAGCTGTTGCAGATAACTGCCAGTGGCTCCCACCTACACTATTCTCCAGTGGATTTCTCTCACCTGACAGGAGCCACCTCTCCAAGAGCATGCCTAGGAGGTATACCCCTCCTGAGAGTGGCTGTCATAACTAGTCACTGATGCTGGGGTATAATACTCCAGACCCCCTTATCTCTGGGAGACACAACCATTTTGGTATAGTTTACATTCGAGGGCTCCCTGTGAAATCACACTGAGGCTAGACTTCTCCTGAAATCATGTCCTTTGCCAGCTTCTTCCACTGGCTGATTCTGCTCCTGTCACTCTCTTACAGGTTTCTCTTTAGAGTACCTCCTCAGTAAATCACTTGTCAAGAATCCCCACCTAAGGGTCTGTCTGCTTCTAGGGAACCCAATCTAAGAACTACATATAGCATTAATCTAAATTAAGAAATTACATTTCACTAATATTTCATACTTGTATTGGCACTAGCACCATCACCCTGCCCTGGTGTCAGATGTTGTAAGTCACAGATGACATTCAGGCCACTCCGGGCAAGGCTGGGATTTCTATGACATAAAGGGGTTGACAAAGATGATCTCACTCATTTTTTGCTAACAGTATATTGCAAAATGTTACACTTCAGCTGCGCTAGGTTAAGCTGATTTACAGATTAAAGATTAGTTTAGCTAAAACAAGATAAGGTAAAGAATGAATAATTGGCTTTAAAAGATCAGTGAAAAGAAACCTCAGATTGAAGATAAGGTTGATGATGCAAGCACCAGAAAACAAAGAAAACAGCAGCACTGCCGCTTCTGGAAAACACTTTATCTGCCATATATGGGGTAGAAGCAATGAAGATCCAGTTGGTTCTGAAAAGTCAGTAAGATATACTGAAATTAAAAAGAATTTCAAAGAAAGTATCAATTTATACCTACAACCATTGAATGTCTAACATCAAGTATTGTCCTAAGTGTATATATGCTGTGACTTGAAATTATGTAATAAAGTAAAAAACCTTCTTAAATTAAGAAAATGTTTGCCCAATAGACTGAAAAATGGCTGCCCAAAAGATATTCATGTCCTATTCAGGGAAGCTATGAAAATTACTTTATATGTAAAAATATCTTTGCAAATGTGATTAAAGATTTTGAGATGAGGAGAGTATCCTGGATTACTGGTGGGTTCTAAATTCAATCACATGTCTTTTTACAGGAGGGAGGCATAGGGAGACTTCACAGACACAGAGAAGGTAATACAAAGATGAAACAGATTTGAAGATGATGACTTTGAAGATAGAAGTGGTGTAGCCACAAGCCAATGAGTGCCAACAGCCACCATAAGCTGAAGAGTCAAGAAATGGATTCTCTCCAAGAGCTTCTGGAGAAAGCATAGCCCTATTGACATCTGATATCAGCCTAATAAAATTAATTTTGGACTTCTAGCCTCTAGAACTATGAGAAAATAATTTGTTGTTTTTAAACCATCAAGCCTGGAAATTTGTTACAGCAGCCACAAGAAACTAATACAGCTTGTTTATCTAACTTTCTTTTGGACTCTAATCTAACTTACATTTATATCAGTAATTATCTTCACATTTCATCTATAAAAAACATCTTATCCTCAAGAAGACAAATGATTAAATAAAACAGAAACTTAAAACTCCTCCTCCCCAGAAACAGAAACTGAGATTTTTATTGTTGTTTCCTACAAAGTGTTTTAAAACAATTTAAACAAATATTTAAATAACAAGGTATTCCACATGTAAATCCAAACTTCCAGGTTTTTTGAAAAATGGGAAAATCTGACAACCCAACACCCACATTCTCACAGCCACACCAGTACCCGTATTCCCAATTAGACACAGTTCACTAATGAATATTGGTTGGCCCTTTAGGGTTATGTGTTACTCAATTCTCACCTGACTGCTCACCTTTACCCTACCTGCCTAGACCTTGCATAGTGAGAATTGCCAAGCTTCTAACTTTTCCCAGTATTCCTTCCCCATCATTTTTATGTTCCTCATCTCACATACTATGTTTTGTTCTCTGCTCAGCAGCAGCCGTTACAGAAAAAGAAAAAAAAAAAAAAAAAAGAAAGAGTATCACAACTGTTCAGTAGACAAACATTAGCACAGTACTGCTACGTATTTATGAACTAAAAACACTCTGGATTATTCCACTGAAATCCATGAATTCTCTAGGAATTATGTCTAGGAAACAGTCCATTGGAAAGATAGCTTGACTGGGTGGGGAGATTAAGTTCTCAGGCCCAGACATATCTTGAAATTACTTGAGACTCTGGGCACATGTAGGCCATGTGACATCTCCAAGTATCCATTGCACATTTTATAAAATAAAGCAGGGTTTGAGGGAGAGACAGGAAATTAGACTGGATCAGTGTTCTGAAGATCCATATGGTCACACATCTGGGCCTTTGGAACTGAGGTTGGCAACCAAGGGCCTATAGGTAGAGTTGCCGATGCTATGCCCACTTCAATGTGGGCAGGCCTGCTCCCTGCCTTGACATGATCTACCAGTCCCCGCTTGGTCTCTTCTCCTGTCTAACTGAGTGACCACACTTCAAGTCATTCTCTCCATTCTCTGCTCTCTAGTTTTCTTCCCGCTTCCACCAGTGCTTTGGCTTGCTCCAAGCCATTGTGCATATCTCATTAGATCATTTCTCTACTTGAAATACTTTTTAAAATCCCCCACTCTGAAGATCATGTTCAGTCTCCTTGCCCTGGCCTCCAGTCCTTGCAGGGTCTGGTGTCTGCTTACTTCTCCAGCTTCAGCATATACCACTTTCCCTCCCATGTTGTAACTCTATTCCATGCTGCTCTTATTTCCATTTTACAAATAGGACAAACCCCTTCAACCTTGGGGCCTTCCATTTTGCTAGTCCCTCTGCCTGGAGCTCTCTTTATGTCTTCTCCACTTAACAACTACTCATCCTTGATAGGGAAGCACTAATACCAAGAGAAAACTGTAATGTAAATGGTTTAGACTATGAGAAACATATTTCCTTATATAACAAGCCATCTGCAGATGGAGTTCCAGAGTTAATTTTGGTGTTTAGTAATCTCATCCAGCTCATAGGTATTCCCTGTCTGCTGTCCCTTTATGTTTACTAGATAGCTATAAAAAAAGCAGGTATTGCAGGAGGATGCTTGGATTCCACAGGAGGTGGTGGCACATATCCCCATGTATGTTTTTGTTAGGATGCAGAATATTTCCCAGAAGCACCTCCACAGACGCCTTGGCTCCAAATGACCAACGTGGAACACATGCCCTTTTTCTAACTGAAAAGGAAGGAAGAAAAAGAATTAGAGAGTCGGCCCTAACCATATGTGGGTTTCACATCCATGAATTCAATCAACAGACCAAAAATATTTGGAAAAAAAACCCTAAAACAACAAACAATGCAACAATATAAATGCAAATAAAAATATAGTATAACAACTACTTATATGGCATTTACATTGTTTTAGGTATTTTAAGTAATCTAGAGATTACAAAGTGTAAGACAGGATGTACTTAGGTTATATGCAAATATTATACCACTTTATATCATGGACTTGAGCATCTGTGAATTTTGGTATCCTCAAGGGGCCTGGACCCAATCTGTCCCACAGATAATGAGGAACAAGTCTTCAGCATCTAGAATGAGAGGCAGAGTCTACTACAAAGTAAAAAAACAAACAAAAAACCTACATATTCAGGCAAGATCAGCCTTTCCTGGTTTGAGTATTCTAGTCTCCTGTTCTTTCAGAATACTTACAACACTGGTAATCCATAATTATTTTGGTTATGGCTTTGGTCAGCATTGGTTTCCTCTACAATATTACAAGTTTCTTAAAACCAGATACTGAGTCTCAATTACAGCTGTCTATCTTTGCTTCTTTGATGCTGCAGTAACTCCAATTCCAGAGGTCTCAAGCAGTTCCCAAACTAAAACATGTCCAAATAACAGTTTATACATCCACACTTCAAAAGTCTTAAGTAGATTCACTATACCACAGAGAGACAGTATAAGTGAATGCTTGCTAAAAGTAAGGCCAACTCTGGAGTCAGAGTAGTGGGTTCATGGGCACAGCTGTTAACTTGCAATATGACGTTAGGCAACCACTTAACCTGGTGGAGGATCATTTTTCCCTGCTGAAAAATGGCGATAGTGATAACAGCTTTATAAGTTTCTATTGATGAGTCATTGTGTGTGGGGAAATCTCAACAAAGAGCTTGGCAATACTTAAGTCAAATGATTACTATTATCAAGATCATTAAAATAACTACTATTAATAATTATATTACAGAAAATACTTGCTTCATTTTCATCCTTACCAATATACTAATCACAGGAACTTCCAGCAGAAAGAACACGCAAAGGTGTCAGTAGCTCCCTCCTCTGACATTAGAGGGGGTAATTATGAGAACAAAGGGAACACATAAGGACTATCAGACCCTGGAGAAAATAGAATTCTTCATCAACCAGAGTTCAGAGGGAGAGGTCAAAGTCTAAAGGCTTTTGTGCTTCTGTACAATTCAACCTAATTCTGTTTAGATATTAGACTTCCCCAGGGCAAACAATGAACCTCTTTAGCACCTTCCAAGTGAAAATTTGGTAAGCCTATTGAAAAAAAAAAAAAAAAAAAAAGCTAGCTTTCTTCCCAGCACATTTATCACCATTGTTATCCTTGCCCCAGATACCTTTGAAATTCAATATGACAGAAGCCATGGTATTGCTTTAAAAAGAAAAAAAAAAGGAATGTTCTGAGAAAAATGTAAATATCTGGAGAGAGCAGGTGCACATGGTCACTTGGGGAGAAGAAGAGGATGCATTATGGCTTCAAAATTGCTGTCACACCTCTCAGAATCACATTTTCACCTGCCACTGAGCTTGCTTTCACTGTGCTTTGTGGTCTCTGTCTCCCCTACTGTGACTTGAGCCGCCCCTGTAAAAGTCATCTTCACCACTATGAAAAGTGCTACCGGCCTGGGCAAACATAAGCAAGAATAACTGAGTAAACAAAGCCAGGTGCAACTTGAATGCAGGCTTAAAAAAAGAACATCTTTCAAGGGAAAAGACTGAAGATTTGGGTTTTACAACAGGCTGTTTAACAGGAATAAATACTTGATTTTAAATGGGTGCTGTGGAAAAAGCCATGGAGGGAATGCATGTGTTTTGTATTATTGAATGTCTCATTCCTTAAAAAAAAAAAAAAAAAGCCTGAAGAAATTAATATTCCAGGTTTGGTGGTTCTTCCATAAACATTGAGTGAATACTTGTCATTTATAGTGGCAATGGCATGGATAGTTAGAGTCTGAGCCTGAGTGATTTGACAAGTTAAATTATCAATTGACTGTGTCTATATACAAACAAAGGAGAAGGATATATAGCTGGTTAAGTGTAGAGACAACACTTAATCAAATAAAAATGGAAAAAACATCACTATGAATAGAGAGACTTCATATAAAACATTGAGAGTCTGGGTGATTGAAATAGTTATCACCCATATCAGAAGAGCTGAACACAAAGAGCTGAACAGCAGAGAAAAGTCTAAATAGTTACATGAATATATTCCCTATACCACCTATATGCCACCTGATGTGGGCTCATATACAGAAGGATTCTTTGTGTTTCTTTATTGATATTCAGAGTTTTGTTTAACTTGTTCAGTAGCAGCTAAAATGGAGAATGTCTTTTGTGGTGTCAAATATCAGTACTGGCTTAAACTCAGAACTAGATTCTTTAAATTCCAATTAATCTAAACCTCAAAGCAGGTGACATTATCAGTCACTGAACTTGACATTTATACAAAATTTAAAAAATGAGCCTAGCGCAGTGGCTCACGCCTGTAATCCCAGCACTTTGGAAGGCCGAGGAAGGCAGATTATTTGAGATCAGGAGTTCGAGAACAGCCTGACCAACATGGTGAAACCCTGTCTCTGCTAAAAATACAAAACAGTTAGCTGGGCTTGGTGGCGGGCGCCTGTAATCTCAGATACTTCAATCTCAGGAGGTTGAAGCAGGAGAATCGCTTGCCCCAGGGCGGTGGAGTTTGCAGTAAGCTGAGATCATGCCACTGTACTCTAGCCTGGGTGACAGAGCAAAACTCCATCTCAAAAAATAAATAAATAAATAATAATAATTTCATGGACATATCTTCCAATCAGAGTCCAAAATAACATTTAGGGGCAAAACTGAATGTCAACCAGATAATGTTTACCTCCCCCAGAACAAAACTTTTCACTGGGTATGTTTCAAAGGAATATTCAAACCACATGTATGAAAGTTTGAGAAGAAAATATATAAAGGAGGGCAAAAGCCTGTATTTAAAAAACAAGCAGCAGTAACAAGACTAAAATAACTACCATTATGGCCAGGTGTGGTGGCTCATGCCTGTAATCCCAGCGCTTGGGAGGCTGAGGTGATCACTTGAGCTCAGGAGTTCAAGACCAGCCTGGGTAACATTGGAAAACCCCATCTCTACCAAAAATACAAAAAATTAGCCAGGAATGGTGGCTAGCTATGGTCCTAGCTGCTTAAGAGGCTGAGGTAGGAGGATCACCTCAACCTGGAGGCTGAGGTTGCAGTGAGCCAAGATCGTGCCACTGCAATGCAGCCTATCCTGGGTAGCAGAGCAAGACTGTATCTCAAAAAAACAAAAATAAACAAATTGCTATTAGAGTTATTTTCTATCCTGAAAATTTTGTTAATTAAATAGCATAAACAAAATCTTCAGTGGATCATTTTCTGAGAAAAAAAATAGTAAACTAGCAAAAACCTTTACTCTCTGTACTATGAACATCATTTTAACCCAAACCCTGCCCATGCAGGCAATGATAAATGAGAGAAGGAGAGACAGGCAGAGAGATGGGGAGAAGGGGGCAGAGGGAGTGAGAACAATTAAGATACAGAGAAGATAGATTGAGGTCCCTCATATGTATTTGATAAAAGTTCTAAAGGGTCCAAGAAAAAGAGAAGATGGAAAAAACAATATTTGTATGAAAATGTCTGAAATTTTTCCAGAAAGAAAGAAAGTCATAGATTTCAGATTAAAAGAACTGCTAGTGCCGGATAGGACAAATAAAATAAGTCCACATATGACTACATCATAATCATCCTCCAGAAGGATGAAGATAAAAACAAACAACAACAAATCTTCATAATTTACCAGGGATCAAAAGCCTATTATTTTCAAAAGAATGCCAATTAAATGGAAAACAGACTTTTCATCAGCAACAATAAGATGCCAACTCCAGGTAGAACTGAGGAAAAATAGTCAACAAAGATGTGTCTCCCAATCAAACCAAAATAACTATTAAAGGAAGAAAAATGAACATAAAAGAAAGAGACACAATTTGCAAAAGTACAGTGAACACAAATATTGATTTTAAATATTGGTAAATGTTTAGGTGACTAAAAAGAAGAGTGTGTCTATTTTAATTAAACTTTTATTTTGAAATAATTTAGGTTACCATTGACTTGTAAGAAAGAGAATAAATTTGATTCCAGAGACATGCTTTTGTTTATAGTAAAATATAGAGGGCTGACTGAAAAATGGGGAGGGCATACAGATTTAGGGGCGGGTGAAAATCAGTATTTTGCAGCCATCATAATACAGACTGATTCACGCAAGAATCATTAAAAGGGAAAATTATAACAAGAATCAGGATAGTGTGATATTTGTACTAAAGAGCCTGTCTTTATTACTTGGTGTTTGACTAATGATATATTTTAAGTCTCACCCCTCTCTCTCCCCTTTTTGCCCCATATCTGGGCAAGCTGATAAGAAAGCCTAGGTGTTCCCTTTAGCGCAGGTGAGGGTTTGAAATCAAACAAGTCCCTGTCCGCTCCCTAACCATAATAAAATGCCCATGGCAGTCTCTTTTTCTTACTTCCTTACAAGCCACTTTTGGACTATCTTGGGAAGTCATTCCTGCTTTCCACCGAAAGTCTCTAACTATGTGAGTAGAATGTATGTATTTTTTTACCCTCATGATGTGTGGCATCATGAGTCTCAACATCCAAATGAACTTTTCAGTTGGAGTCCATCCTATTTATTCAGGGTAGCCCCAACAGTCTTAAAGTATCTGGTTCCAAGGGAAAACATAATTATACAGTGGATAAATGAATCAAACCTTGATTAAGTGATCCAAATTGATGACACTAAAATGTAGCTCCCAGGTACATCCTGAGAAGGGCATGCCATCTATGTAGTTTTCCAACTGAGAATGGGGAATTCAAAACCAATTCTGAAGAAACAAGAGATAAGTCCAAAATGAGAAAAATCCCATCAAAAAAGAGAAAGAAGTACAGATTTAATTCTTCAAAATTCAGTGTCATAAAAATCAAAGGCTATATAAATGTGCCAAATTAGAGGAGACATGACAATGAAATGGCAAATCTTAACTTAAACTGGATTTTGTACAAAATGAGGAAGAAAATGCTACAAGGACATTGACTCAACAGACAAAAATGAAATACAGAGAGTATATGAAAATTCCACAGCAAGGTCATATTTACTAAAGTTGATAACTGCTCTGTTATTTAAGAGAATATCCCTATTTGCAGGAAATACATATGTAAGTATTTGGCTGTAAAGGGTCATAATATAAGTAATGTATCCTTAAGTGAGTCAGAGAAAAATTGTGTATATATATTCACATACATAGAGTAAACACACAAATGATAAAACAAATGTAGTAAAATATTAACCATCAGTGGATCTAGGTAAAGGTTACACAGATACTCTTACTACTTTTATCCTTAAAAATTTTTCTGAAGTTTTAATTTTGAAATAAAAAGTTAAAGACTTGTATGTTCTTGAACATGCATAATCTTAAAAAACAACAACTGCATTAGTGACAAATTTTTAATCGACATATATCTCAATAAGTTAATACTTCAAATACTTTTAAACAGATTTTTTAATTTGATGGCATACATATTCCTGCATCAAGTAATAAATACATATTTTCTTTTTTTTATTATTATACTTTAAGTTCTAGGGTACATGTGTACAACGTGCAGGTTTGTTACATATGTTTAAATGTGCCATGTTGGTGTGCTGCACCCATTAACTCGTCATTTCCATTAGGTATATCTCTTAATGCTATCCCTCCCCCTTCCCCCTTCCCACAATAGGACCCGGTGTGTGATGTTCCCCTTCCTGTGTCCAAGTGATCTCCTTGTTCAATTCCTACCTATGAGTGAGAACATGTGGTGTTTGGTTTTCTGTTCTTGTGATAGTTTGCTGAGAATGATGGTTTCCAGCTGCATCCATGTCCCTACAAAGGACAC